>NW_027524892.1:1045266-1393689 GCF_052094955.1 Ictidomys tridecemlineatus
ATATCTGTTCTCTAAGTTGGAAGAAGGAGCTGCCAAATCTCCCCAGTTCCCATACATACTGTCCCAGGACTTTTTTTTCCCTCTTCTTTGTTTTCTTCATGTAACATTTACCACATTGCGTAAAATTCTACCATTTAGACATGAATTAGGGCCAATGAGTTGTTCTTTGAAAAAATGTAAATAGCTTTAGGGGGAGTAAGGTGTTGAGAATCTCTCCCAGACTGAAACAACTGAATTTAGCCAAAGGTCCTTTCAGCCTCCTGCTGAGCAGGAGGATCCCAGGGTAGCCAGCCCTGACCCCACACAGGACCTGACATTCCTGATGCTGCAGGGGACCTCAGTGGCACGCCAGGGCTTCCCAGTCCCACTCTGTCCCTCAACTGGGATTTTCCAGTGTTTGCATTTTGTGACCATCTCTTACGATAACTAAGATGATTGGTGCATGTTTAGTTTAGAAAACACCTCAGCATACATTTGTTCTCTAGCATTTTTATCTTTATCAAGAGAATAGAATCTGTTTTAATATTAACTGGATTTCCCTGGTGTGAAATCTGAGTTTGGGGAAGATTATATAGTGGATATATTTGGGTTTCCTGAGTCAATTAAATCTTCCAAATTATGCATTCAGATTCTAAGACTAGATTTGTTCCTAGATACCGAAAAGTATGAGCTTCCAGCAACCATACCTGAATAACCACATGGAATCATTCTCACCTTGTTTGTGAATATACTCGCCCTTTTCCAAATAAAAATTGATATTATATAGATTGACTCTAAAAGTCTATATATAATTAGTGGATTAATCACTGACCTGTTTATACAAAGACAGACCTAAATAAAGTCCAGCAAGAGCAAAGAAGCAAATCCTCACCAAGTGTCATGAGGATGAATGTCCCCCTCACAGAATGAGTGGGGACAATGAATAGGAATGCAACACTTGACCGTCTGGTAAAATCCTGAGGATGTGGTATTTGAATTTTTCTCTTCACATGGAGGAATTCACAGTACTTATATTAGGCCAACTATACTGGGTTCTAGAAGAGAAACTGGATTGGATGGTCTTATTTTTGAGTCTTTTAATTTTAGTGACGATGACATTGGTAATGATTTCCATTTTGGTTTTTAAATCTTCAAGGTCAAACACCCCATACTTATGGAACCTTTGTCACCAATTAGAATCTGTTTATTTATGGTGAGTTAACAGTCAGGAGGATTATATTAGACAGATGTTTGACTACTTTTTTGTGTATACATTGTTCTGTAATGTATATCACTATTTGCAATTTATTATACATTCTGTATATTAACACAGTCATCTACAACCAGTATGTTTAAGGCCATATATTATTAAAACTACCACATCAGATACAAAAGCAAATGTCTTCATATGTCTACAAAACGACCACATAGCTAAGCAATTGTGGATGAAGAAAGGCCATTTGGAGGGAAAAACTGCAGAGGGAAAACATCTCATTCCATAACCATAAAGAGACATAAAACCAGTCATTATCGCACACTATCTGATGATCGCTGTTCTGGGAGTAAAAAGAGCAGGACTGAAAAACAGCTTCCTCTGGAGCCAGACCATCCAGGTAGGGCCAACTCCCCCTTACTCTGCCAACAGAAGGTACCTGTCAGTGCCTTTCCTGGAAATCATGAAACCGTAGCCTCCTGGAACAGAAGGAGAACTCAACAAGTATTAGTAGTTGCTTCTATTAGATTTTTTTTTAGATTGAACATGATGTAAGAATTATGGGGTGATTCTAATAGATTTAATTCAAAGATTCTGCAAATAGAAGTCAACTCTACTCACAAGTTACCACTTTGAAAATTACTTGTTTAAAACCTAGAAGTTTTTAATACTTCTAATTCAGCATGACATTCTATGATTCAAAGTTCACTAAAATTCTTACCTTATAAATTTCCTTTAACTATGTACATGTATACCAATACTAATATTTGAAAAAAATAGAGAAAACACCTATTTCTCAGTTTCTAGAGATCTAATTAATCATGCAAAGATCACAATAGGGTTCATGAGTAATAAGTTTTTTTCTTTCTTTAATTCTATTACTGTGAGTGTGTATTACTAGGGGAAAGATGCCTAAATTGACTAAGCCATCCCAAAATACCATGCATGCATATGTGTGCGTGCACACACATGCATAAACACACACACATACATTTTTATAGATCAAAAATGAGTCCTCAGAAATTCACTTGTTGAGGCCGTGTGCCTCTGGCTTGCTGGACTCTGGGCATTGGAAACTGCAGTGACGGCAGGAGGCTGGCTTCCTCAGGCGGCTATCACTCTTAGGTCAGTCTCTGGTTAGTCTCAGAGTGTGTCAGGATGGAAAGCATGGGCATGCTCCTCCACCATGCCAAAAGGCGCCCATTGATCATTGAACTTGGACTTGGATGGAGCTTGATAGAGAGCCACAGACTCAAGGAAACTAGCATAGGAAACAGCCCCTTGACCATCGCTACACCAAGGGGCCAGTTGGCTCTGAGGCTGGATCCGTGGCGTCCTGGGCATTTTTATGAAATGGAAAGTGCAAAGAGTCATTTTAATGGCCACATCTGGTGTGGAGGCCTATGGGTCTGAAGGAAGCAGCCATAAAATTGCACAGATGCCACAGAGGGGAGAAAAATAGTGAAAATGCCAAGGGGAAAAAGTGGAAAGGAAAGTCTTAGTCCAGAAACATCCACATTCAAAACATGCCCATAATCTGAATTTACTAAATGATTCAAGGAATCAAGCAATGAAATAAACATTCGCTCCAGGAAAAATTTATCTTAGAATATGTTTAAGAATTCAAATCAAATGAAGTTTGGATGTTCAGAAAATAAAATGCTAAATACTGATTTAAAAAACAGTAAGTATGAAATAAAAATCCTCAGTAATACATGATAATGTAGCTGAGCATGGTCACACACGCCCGTGATCCAGTGACTTGGGAGGGTGAGGCAGGAGGATCTTGAGTGCAAAGCCAGCCTGAGCAACCAGTGAGGCCCTAAGCAACTCAGTGAGACTAAATAAAATACAAAAGTAAACAAAATGCAAAATGTGAATTCTAAATAAAATATAAAAAAGGACTGGGGATGTGGCCCAATTGTTAAGCATCCTGGGTTCAATCCCCCATACCAAAATAATTACAATAATAACGATGACATAGATAAACAAAAGGATAGATTAACACATAAGAAATGTTTTCATAGAACAGTGATCTCTGAAAGAGACATTGTATTACAATAAAAATAAACTTTGTCTATCTACCTATGAAAATTTTCCCCAAACTGACATAATTAAGAAATTTATTAAATATCACATGATAAAAACCTTTAGAATTCTCACTAAAGGTATGAAAGAGTCAGAATAAGAAAATAAAGAATCAATATTTGAAGAGGCATCGTCAATGTGGTTCTGGAATTTATGTAAGTTCCTGAGATACAAAAGTCAATGCAACTTCCCAGAATTTAACAGAAACATCAACAAAAAATAAATAAATAAGAAAGAAAGAAACCCAACAACATTGCGTCACATTTGAGCATATGTGAAGGACCGCAGAGATGCGATGAGTAAGAAATTTGATAATAGAAAAGAAGCAACAGGCTTTGTTCCAGCAACTGTGGCTTCCACAGAGATGAGAGTAAACCAACACCAACTAGGAGTTTCACATCAGCAGACCTGTCATCCCAACTGAGAGTAAAACGGAACAACTCCTCGATAATAAGACAATAGAATATAAAGCTCAATAACCCCACTGCACTATTTTAACCCAGCTTCTTCTGAAAGAAGAAAGCAAAGTCAGAGAAAGGTATATCTATATCTGACAAGTCAATAAGCACAGACTGGAAAGAGTTCAACAGATTTGCTCTGAAACTGGTAGAATCCGCTCAATTTATTTCAAACAAAATTTAATTTCTAACACTAAACTATTAATATATCCATAGTTAATATCTTTGCCCAGGATTACCACTATCTGCCTTCACAAACTTGTTTCAGAAGATCATGTCTTCCAAAGTAATTAAGAGGTACTTCTCTATGATCTCTGATTATTTAATTTTACCTCATTTCCTTTTTTTGTTCAGGGCCTCTCACATGTTGGGAGAGTGCTATGTCGCTGAAGTACATTCCCAGTCTCTGATTACTTGTGAAGTGCCCTTTTTCCCCCTCATGCTTGAATAATAGGCCTGCTTGCTATTAAACATTAATAACTAGCTTTTAACAACAAAATGACCAGGACACTTCTGATAGGTCAATACGTCAATAAGTGTGGAACTGTGAACAAATTGACTTTTTGGTGATGAAGAAAATTTTGACAAGTTTTTGTTGAATAAATATTGCATTGACATTTCTCTAATGTGAGGAAATTAAATTAGAAAGGAACAAAACAAGTACAGTGTATATATCTTGAAGGTTTAAAATGTATTCTCCAACAACTCATGAATGAAAAAGAAAATCCTAGTGAAAATTGCTGTCTATCTAGATGTGAATAACCATGAAAAGACAATGTGTCTGCTTTCTTTTCTTTCAGATGATGATAATTCTATCTTGGAAAAATCTATTTCTTATTAAACTTTTCTCACCCATTTAACTTGTTGTCCATTCTGGGATGCTTTTGAAAGTGAGTCAGGAACTATAAATTATTATCCTGGGACGAGAGGAATGATCTGAGATCAACCTAATCTTTCCATCTTCATACTTGAAATATACAACATTTTTAATACCTCCAAAAATTCATGTTGTTTCTTGTGTACTTTTTGTTTGAAATTGTTCATCTATTTTAAGAATCAACTTTGGCTTAAAATTCTTTTTGATAAAATGTTGTCATACTTCCTCAGCCTCTCGGAGGCTTTCATAAATGTGAATGTGTTTGGAATCACTGAGATGACTTCCTCACAGCTCACTGTCCACCTAGCTTCACAAGGACTTCCTTTTATATGCTTCTTTAGCTTTTTTCTCTACCATGTAAAAATGCCCAGATATATTCCCATGAATGCAGTTAGCTTTTGCTCTAGTATAATAAATATGTTAAAAATTATGAGTACCTCAGGATAATCCAAAAGTCCTAAGATGAACAAGAACAATCCAAATCCAGACAGTTTCTTAATTCAGTGAAAGTCATGGCTGCCAATAATTAGTGTGTTGTGCAACAGAGAAGTAGAAGCAAAACTGTCATCACTGAGCATTTTTTCACCTTGTAAAATTGCCAGGTGGCCCACTCAATTTCCAGCTTGCATAAATGTTTAACAATTAAATGTGACTTTGAAGAGGCATTGTCTTTAAACTTTATATGATTACCAGTTGCTAGTATGCGAAAACAAGGTAAAGGTGATGTGGAGAATTGGGTGTTCTTGATGCTCTTGTGTGTGGGTACAAATTCTAACCAGAGCAGCTCCCTAGGAGATGTCTCCACAGGACAAAGGTTGCATAGGTGCACAGAGGAGCCAGGTGCAGGCTGAGCCTGCCTGGGGATTGCAGGATTATCTGGGACACTATGAAGAAGCATATTCTAAAACCATTCTCTAGATCAGAACTCTGAGAAAGTCCTCTTTTCCTTTGATAGACTAATCCTTTCTCTAAATTTCATCAACACACATCATTTTAATATTTTCCCCATTTTTTAGTAGCACTGACGTTTACCCAGCTGGGCGCGTTAGTTCATAACTCTGCTTACACACAAGTGCTCCATTTACTGAAATATTGTCACAGGCTTATTCATCCTCGAAAAACAAGCAGTCATACTCCTGAAGTGCCCTTCAAATAATGCCAGTTTCCCTCTGCAAAGCCCTTCGGACTCCTTGAAGGAGGTCCAGAGCTCAGGGAAGGCAGATCCTCTTTCCTGCTACTTTCCTGCGAAACCTCCATCAGAAAGTAGCACAAGTGTCCTCGCGTTCCTTCCTCGATGGGCTTCTGTTACCATGGAGTCTCCTGTTTTCAAGGTGTCAACCTAAACTATTTGTTCTCACCTGCAGGGATTTCTGACTAGAGGGCATCTTTATTCTTCCTTCCCATTTATTCTGGGAAATTATGAACTTTACCTAGAGAGGGACAGAAATTTAAAATAGTTTAATCCTCCCTCAATCAGACCTCAAGCTCTGATGATGTTGAGGGTTGAAAGATGCCACCTTCAACGCCAAGGCCGTTAAACATGTCTGAAGCCTCTCTGGAGCCCTGGCCAGGAGCAGGCCCCTCAGAGCCGTCTCCAGATGGCCATGATCTGGTCGCCGTCAGGTGGCTGGCTCTCTTCACAGGCACTTGGCTGTGAATCTCTAATCAGCCATGTAGAACCTGGTGTCCTTTAGGACATGAGGCTGTGGCCTCGTCATCTGCCTTCTGTATCCCCACTTCAGGGGCAGAATCCAGAGCGTCCTACGAGGGACAGTAGGCCTGCGTGAATCTGGGTCAGCACGGGGTGGGGTGGGGGGTGGGGGTTCCAGGGAGAACGTTTTCAAAAGAAAACAGAACACGTGTTCTGCAGCTGGAGGCCACAAGGACCCTGGCTGAATCACATGTAGTAGCCATGTCCTATAGGATCCCTCTGGGGCCACCAAATGCTGCACCGTGGAGAGAAAGGCAGAATTTCACACCTCTTTCCATTTTTAATATAAATGTATTACTTTTTGGAAAAAAATAAGTCAAGGAAATTATAATTCCCCAAAACCACTGTAAAAGGGGGGAAAGTAAATTAATAAAATTATAGCTTCTATTTAATTCTCTGATGCAGTGTGCCTCCTTGTCAAGTATGTGGCTTGTGATGAAATAACATTTACTGTAAGCGCAGGCTCATACTGTCTAGTCTTCATAGTACTTCAGCAGCCGCCGTAAAATTAATCTCTTATTTCCTTGGGGGCTAATGGGACTGCGTCTACTGGTTTGGGTAGACAGTAGATGAGGGCAGGTCAGTGCTGTTCTCTCCGTCTTCCGTAGTTCTTTTTCCTGAGGAATTTGGCCTTTCTTCAGGTTCATTAAGGAAGGTTGTGGACAAGTGAATGCAGACCTGGCACTGTCAGAAGAGCTGAGGGATTGAAAAAGACCAAACAGCTTTGTTTCTGCCTCCAAGTTTGTCAGGTATTTTTTTTTTTTGTCTTTTTTTAAAAAAGAAGATGAGCGAAGTCAGTGGAGCAAATTGCTGTTGATCCCGATTTTGTTAATTTGAGCTTGAGCAGGGGACGAATCAGAATTACTCCTGTCAGTTTTAGAAGACAGCCCTGGTGGAGAATCCTACCTCTGTGCGGGCACTACCAGTGTCCAGGGCCGGCCATGAACTTGCCTGTGACTCCACGTGACCCATGAACTATAATCACTCAGAGTGACGTTTCTTTAGGATTACATCTGAATCCCTTCCAATTTCTCACGGCACACAAAAAATACAAAAGTAACTACTGACATGAACATTGAGTTCATAAACAGCTCGGGCTGGGGATGAGGCTCCATGGTGGAGTGCCTGCCTGGCACAGTCGACCATCTATCTCAAGCACAGAAAAACAGAAACAAACAAAAAAGTTGCCAGAGATTTTTGTTTTAAAAGTTATTATTAACTTTTGTTTTACACTCATTCTGATAAAACACAATAGAATGAACCTTTAAAAATGCCCTACCTAGACAATGGAGAGAGCTACTAAAATATAAACATTGAGATTTTTCTTGTGCCATGATCAAATTTAGTCCTAATGATTGTGCATCTGTATGTGAGTGTGTGTGTGAGTGCATGAGTGTGTGTGTGTGCATGAGTGTGTGTGTGTGTATGTGTGTGTGTTTAAAGCTAAGGTTTATTGCTTAGCTACAAATAAAACAAATCTTGTTTATATTAACTAAACATGAATATTAAAAGAAAAATTTTCATGACACAAAGTTTGGAAAAATTTTTTCAAATCCTTGATTTGGTTAAAAGTTTCAAGATACATTTTTGAAATGTTGAAAAGCCATGGAAACCTAGACAATAACATTGGTATGCACTCCTGGAAGTAATATGGAACTAGTGTTTCAATGATTACCAAAGCACACAAATATTAAAATGCAAAAAATGGAAATTATTATTTAGAAGCATGAGTACCACAGGTTTTAGCACTAGATATAGTCCAAAGTTTATTTACAATCATTACGTTTAGAATTATTAAAGAAATAATATTAAAATGAGAAATTCTTAGTAACTACCATAGTAACAAAGCTTTAGTTGTTGGTGACAAGTATCTGCTTCCTGAGCAACTGCACCGCCTGTGTCAGAGTGGCTGTTCAGAAGTGAGAATGAAGGGGCAGAGTGGGGCTCAGGCCCGGTTCAATCCAGCCAGCACCACCAGCATCTTCTCATCACTACCAAGGTCCTGGGCTCTGGGAAATTCGGATGTTCACTCAGAGCAGCGTCAGACTTTGCTGTTTACTGCTGACCAGAGGTCAGACACCATGAAGTTACAGGTTGACCTCAAGAGCTGGGCTGGGAGTGTCCTACTCAGCTGCTCCAGAGGCTGAGGCAAGAGGGTCCTTCAGCCCAGAGCTAAAGAGCCAGCCCAAGCAATGCAAGACCAATCTGAAAACCAAACAAATAAATAAGCTGAACTATTTATTTGAATAGGAGAGACATTCCTAAAGGTTATTGTTTTATTGCCTTTGCATAGTATCTGATATAAAAATCTTATTCTGACATTCCTTTTTAAATGTCCATAAATACTTAGTTACTAAAATGCCATCGGGACCAGTTTTACCCGTGCCATTTCCCGTGGATCATGAGTTAAATACAAGTTTGACACATTATATGTAACTTTTAACTTTTCAAAAAGAATACCTTGAAACTCTTAGTCAAATCTAGGATTCAGAAAACTGTTAGACCTAGCCCAAAATAACTGAACTCTCAGATCTCTAGCATATCTCAACACATTTGGTGAAGAAGAGCAAGTCTACAGTGGCATAGCGCTCACCTAGCCTGTGTGGGTCCTGGGTCCAACCTCCAGCTGCTCAGATAAACACACAAATAAATAAGTAACAGAAAGCAAGTCTTTGTAAAGTAATGTTAATCCACAAATATTACCAAATGGGAAAGTAGATGGATCACATCAAGTGGAAATTAAATATTTCTTGATTATAATTAAGTACATCTTAGTAAAACTTTCATTTATGTCCGCAGTAACAATTTCCACAGGGACTAACAACAACTGAAACAAGATTTTCTGTACAGTCAGCAACACATGGCAAATTTATCAACGTGCTGTCATTTCTTTCTTCAAGATTTACTGATAGTTAGCGTTGTACATGACAGCCCATCCATCCAAATGCATGGATTACCAGTATATGTGGAATATCACCAATAAAAAGAGTTGTAATGCTGATATACTGTCAGCAGATAAACCTCACAAACGGCATGCCCGGTGGAAGAAGACACAAGTCCCAAAGAGCACCTATTGTGATTCTACTCATGTGAAACAAACCCTGTGGAGAAAGGGTATCCATTAGTGCTTGCCTGTAAATTTGAACAGCTCAGGAATAGGCAGGGGCTGCTGACAGATATGAGGCTTCTTTGTGTGGCCAAGAAGCTGCTGCCATATTTTGGTGAAAGCTGGACCACTGTTAATATACTAAATTCCATTAATTATTCACTCAAATGAATTCCTATGGTGGTAGGTAAATTACATCCAAATAAAATGGCTGAAAATGAGCTGTTTTATTATTACTTGAAAGTTTTTAATATACACCTCTATTTCCCAGTGTAGGTAAGTCTACTGAGTTTAGGATATTCTCATTATTCCAGCATTAAGAGTGAACAGGGTATGATCATGTGATACAGTCACCAGTCCTGTCCTGTGGGCATGTGGTAGCACAGGACCTGGCACTATTGGGGCTAATACTAACAGATTGTGATAGAAAGTATATACATTTATACATACACATAATCATGAAATTTGATCTCCAGAATTACACAGACGCTGTCATGATGAGCTGCATGCTCACAGGGCTTGGCCTCATTTGATAGCCCGAGACTTAATGCAGGGTTCAGAACACCTCTTGAGGCCCAGGTGACCAACTCAGCAGGGTGCTGATAATGGTCAGCATTTGAAATCAAAGGAGGAGGAGTTGTTGAGATCCTAAAGGGCAAGGAGCTGGTGCTGATGTTCACTATAACATGGCAAAGATCCCACCTCCTTTTTTCCCCTTCATCCATTCCCTTTATCCTTTCTCCTAAGGACTTCTCAATCCTTTGCTCCTATTCTTCTGGAACCCTGTCAGCCACGTCGTCAGCAGTGATGGAGGCAAGCTCTCAGAGGTGACAGTCACTAAAGTCAACCAAATAGACAAATACTTGGAGATTTAGAGGAAGGTGAGATTTCAATTTCAGAACGTTTATGGACTATGTGGTTGAGAAAAAAGTTTTGTCTACCATTCTGCCTATAATTTAAACTAAAATACTAGGAATAGGCCATTTTTATAGTCACAGAGGTGAAGCCACAGGAACGGAAGGGAGTGGGTGTGTTAGTCTACAACTTTCCTTGCTGAGGGAAGGGCTCCAAGGCTGTAGCACTTTCAGGAAATTAATTACCAGAAAAAGGAAATATAATCCATGTAAAAATAACTTCTAAGATTATGCCATGTATCAGTGCTTACTACATACAACAGAATTGTATTAGTTTAGCCAGAAGGTTCTTTCTCAAGTACTACTCTCAGAGTCATGGTGGTCGGATTTCATGATCCCACCGCCACTATCCTATGCCTACTTTTAAAAGTCTGGTCTCTGAAAAATGAAGCCAAGCCTGATTCAACAAGTGACACACCTTCTCTATTTCAGAGCTCAAAGATTCGTGGGCATTCTTTCAATGGCTCAGGTTGGGATGAGGAACTGCTTCCCACTGTGCCTTGGGAGGGCTGTGTGAGGGCTGGGAGGCGGTGCTGGCGGACAGAGAGTGTGCGGTAATGAAAAACTGGAGACTTCTCTGCAGACAGTTCAGTCTTTGCAGACAACTCCCTCTGTTTCCTGTCTGGACTCTTTTGTTTTTATTTTTGTTCCTTGTGAAATCTTAGGCAATACTTGTCTTTCAAATATGATTCCTGTGTGTCCTGGCATTTCTTTCTCTAATTTCATAGATCAAAAATGCCATATGTGCTTTTATTTAACTTAGAGATTTACTATTGATGAAAGAGACTCTGGAGTCCTCATGTTGTGACACCAGATTATCCCTTGTTCATTAAAATCTTACAGGCTGATGAACTGTCAAGCTGTAAACTGCTTAAAATCCATTTTTATATGGCCAAAAAAGATATGCAACATCTAAGAAGAGCTCTGCTACAATGCATTCATCTGTATGGATCATGTCTTCACAGGGTTTGCCATCCACTTTGTTTGCTAAAGTGAAATGATTTCTAACAATCTTTTCTTTTTAAAAAAACAGATTATTGAAACTTAAAATAAATGCCAGCCTTCTTTACTACTTTTACCTGGAGGAACCATTCAGGTATTATTTTGCCCTTGCATAAAATTATAATACCTATGTACTTTAGCATGGCCAATAAGTTGTGTAGATTATGATATCTTAACTGTTACTGTACTTTTCTGATTCACCATCCTAGCAGGGACATCAACTTCAGTGAAATTCATACTTACAGGAAAAGAAAATTTTATTTTTGCTTTTCTTAGTTTGTTTTAAATACTTTTTTTAAAAAAAATTTTTGAATGTTTTTTTCTAATTAAAATAGGCCTAAATGCCACATCACAAATTTTTAATTTTTAATTGTGAAAGATACTATTGGTGTGTGGTATGTGGTATGTGATTTAAAACAGAAAAAAAATGGATTTTAAGTAAATTTTCCAGTTAAAACCAAGACACTTATTCTCCATATATATTTAAAACAAAAAACAAAACTATTTTTCTCTGTTACAAATTTTAGAAATTCTTAAGGCAAATGATATATTTTGGCTAAATAATTGACTTAAGTCAAAATTTAATGTTCAAAAGATAGTTTAATATAGTTAATTTAAATAAAAGTTGTAAGTTGATTTTAATGGATACTCTTTGCAATATTTAAAAAAATGATTTGGAACAGCAGAACTACTAAATAAACAAACTGAATGAACAAATAGCCTAAGACAAATTTCACATTAGATATTTAGAACAATGTTTTCACACTAAATTATGATTGGAAACCAAAAAGAAGTCTAGCAGTTACAAAATCATTATCCCCTTTTCATTAAAATCTTACAGGCTGATGAATTGTCTAGCGGTAAACTGCTTAAAATCCATTTCTTTTTTTTAATATTTATTTTTTAGTTGTAGTTGGACACACCATCTTTATTTCACTTGTTTATTTTTGTATGTGGTGCTGAGGATCAAACCCAGGGTCTCACATGTGGGAGGTGATTGCTGTACCACTGAGACACAACCCCAGCCCCAAATCCATTTCTTATATAGCCAAAAAATATATGCAACACCTAAGAACAGCTCTGCTACAGTGTATTCATCTGTATCAATCATGTCTTCACAGGGTTTGCCATTCACTTTGGTAGTAGTGTGTTTCTATGCTCAAAGACCTGAGTTCTCTCACCAGTACCCCAAAATATCTATATTTTAAACAACTAAAAAAAAATTGAGATAAAGCTCTTTAATCTTTAATGTGAAACTTGAACTTCCTTTTTTCCCTAACCCTAAATTGGAGTCAGATTTGTGCCAATTTCATTTTCAACTGAAATGAGATGCTCCTGTTTTTGCTCATGATGCTCGCTACACAAGGCAAAAGCTTGAACAACTGCGTAAGATATGTTCATTGCTTCCCTGTCAGTAACAGGATACTGTTTTCCAAAGAAATCTGGACTTTGTATCAAGAAAGATCATCAAATCAAGTATGGTAAATGATGAGTTTGTGCACAAAGCTTTCCTGTTCCCTAAAGACAAGTTGGCTCTTGCTCAGGGCCTGAGATGAGGCGGAAGACATTATGGCAGAGGGAAGGGCAGAAGAAAGCAGCCCAGGACCTGGCACTAAGGAAGCAGAGACAGAGCTCTGCTCAGCAGGGACAGAAGAAAAACCCCAGTGATGACCTCTTCTGACCACACCCCACCTGCCTGCAGCTCCTGCCCAGTTAACCCATTCATGGGTCAAACCACCAATTAGGCTATAGCTCAAAAACTAATCATTTCACCTCTGAACATTCTTGCATCGTCCCACATGTGAGGTTTTGAAGGCCACCACTTATTCCAAACCATAACAGCTGATATGCAGTTATGCGATTAACATCAAATTAATTTAACATTATGATTTACTCAATTTTTCATCAGACAAAAATTATTTATTGGGCATTAACTTTGTGACAGACACTATTCGATTCACCAATATGAAATGATTAATGAATAATTTTAGGCAAAAAGATCAGGAAGAACAAACAAGTAAGAAACTAAACAAAGAAACCATGAAGGTACACTACAGGCCAGGTCAGAAATGTCACGCTGAATCCCATTAATATGAACAACGTGTGTTCAGGAAAGTAAAATCCATTGAACTCATGTTCAATATTAAGTTAAAGAATCAAATCATTACAAACCATGAAAAGAAATAAATCGGTCACTAAAGCAGAAATGGTAGGAGGAGATCAACGTTTGGATGATAAAGGGAGGATTTTCTTGAGCAGCATTTGTTAAGCTGAGAGCTGAGAGTGAGAAACAGCCCTGCAGTGAGGAAGGGAGGAACTCTTTTAGAAATCCAAGCCCCTACGATGACGTGCTGGGTGTATTTGAGGGACTTACCTGCCAGTGTTGTGGGAGCATTATCAGGGGACCAAGTGCAGGAGTGACCTCAGGCACAGTAAGCCAACACCCTCCGTGATTTCTGACACTGGTGTGTGCACAAGTCCACTCAATTCTAAGCAAAGGGCTAAATCTTTAAGGCAGTTTTCCAGGGAAGATCTAAAATCCTTTGCCTAGTTTAAATGAAAGGCTTGAATTAGTGGACTATATTAATCAAATCAAATGTTCAATATCTTTTTTTTCTGTAGGAACCATGTAAGGACTCTCAGGAAGAAAGCTGTTCATTAGCTGCACCATTCCAATGTACATGCTTTATAGCAGGAAATTCATTTCTGCATGTGTGTGCGCTTTGATCTTGCCATTTTATTTCATCTTCCTAAATTCTTTATAAAGGCTTATCAAATAAAAGCCTCGGGAAATATATATAAAAATCCATTTTAATTTTTATCCTATTATTGGAGTCTTTTCATTGAAAAAAAAATCCCTAAGGTTGGCCTCGTTTTGTATGCAGTTTGAAGATACCGTTTAATGCCTGCAGAGATACATTTATTTATTTTAACTTTGATCATAGCTGAAAAACTAATAGTGTTTTAAACACATTTTTCTGTTAGATGATAAATATTATTTTATTTTTACCAAAGAATAATCTAATTGGCATGCAAGATATGTATACTTTTCCAAGAAAAAAAAAACTAGTCAGCAACCCTTTTATCACATAAAATATATATCAGACTGATAAATATTACTGTTTTAGGATGTGAATTGATAACCACATCATACATCACAAAAACACTTTAAAGAGCTGGAAGGTAGCTTTGGAACGGCACTTTCCTAACATGCATGAGATTCTGGGTTTGATCCCTAGCACAGCAAAAAGAGCTTTGCACTACAAAATAGTAATATTTTTCTGAGAAGAGGCCTTCTTCTTCTTCATTTTTTCTGTGTGTGTGTAGGGAGGTGCTGGGGATTGATGAATGGTGTGACTCTGCTTTGTGTACAACCAAAGGAATGAAAAATGGGACTCCATTTGTGTACTATGAACTGAAATGTGTTCTGCTGTCATGTATAACAAATTGGAACAAATTAATTAATTAATTAAGGGGAAAAAGTCCCAACAATCCTAAATGTAAATGCTTCTAACAATAGAAATTCAAAATGTATGGTGAAAAGATGGACAGAAAAAAATAACTTCATAAAACAGTAATTTATTAAAAAGTTACAGTTCTCTTACTTTTTTCTAGTAATCACATTTTCTGTGTTATGTTGAATTGTTATGCTTTAAATGTAACACAAAATATGAAATCAATCAAGTTCAGTGCTATGATTTCAATATGGTTTGTCCCCTCTGAAACTCAGGACCGAATTCCATCTCTTTGATGAGATATTAAGAGGTGAGAACAGGAGGGACATTTTAGAGCTGATGAAAGAATTAACCAAATGAATAGACTAGTTAGTTGATTAATGGGTTAGCAGGTTATCTCCAGAGACAGTCTGTTGAAAGTGCCAGTTTGGTTAGATTTCCCACATGCACCTCTCTTGCTAGGTGATGACCTGCACTGCCCCAAGACCCCCAGCAAAAGAGGTCAAAATCAGACGCAGTCACTTGTCCTTGAACAAGAAAGGTCAGCTCCAACAAACCTCTATGCTTTATAACTTAGTCCATAATCTTGTGTTATTAGCCATGGAAAACAGAATAAGAAATTCAGACTTGAGTCATTCAAATTTTCTTAGTATGATATCATTGTATTCATTTCAGGGGAAAAAAATCAAACTGTTATTTCTTATTTTTATTGGGGGAAACATTAGGCAATTCTTTAACTAACATGGATACATTTAGCAGCTCTTTAATTAGAAACTCATTAAAGTAATGTTGGTGAGTGAAGTAAATTATTACATTTTTAAAAATATAGTTAATTTGTTAACAAATACATGCCTTTGTGTAGTAAGTCCTCCTGGGGCCAGACCTGATATCACAAAACCCACATGTGGTACAAGATATTCAGGCAGGTGAGAATAATGATACTTAGAGCCAGTCTATGACCCTGGAGAATAAGGGACGACTAACACTACTCAGACAGACTTCTCAAAACTACCCAGGGAACATCCCAGAACAATTATGTAAGACATGGCTGGACTCCACACTGGGAAACATGGGGAGGAACAAACTCAGAAACCAGGGAGTCATGGGATCAGATAAACAAATGAGGGAGGTCTTTTGGGAATCAGGATATGAAACGGAAGGAGAGTGGGAAGAGAGTCTCCACTGGGGAAGATAATGACGGGAATTGGGTGAAGGTGAGAGTTTCTGATTGAGGTTGTGGGTGGAAAGGAAGGACCAGGAAACAGCAAAGATACCTGCACAGATAGAGAACTGAAGGGAAAGAGGAGCTCACTGAGCAGAGGGCAGCACTTCCGAGGGTCTGAACCAAACCCTTGCTGCTTGCTTTTCAATGCAGGGCTACCCACCTGTAGCTATTGGGCACCTGAATGTCATTGGCCTGAAATGAGATGCAGGTGTAAAATGCACATCAGAGCTTGAAAACTGAGTAAAGGAAGAGGAATCCAAAATGTCATGTTAAGTTTCGTATTGATGATGTGTTTAAGTGACAACCTTTTGGACATGTCATAGAAAAGTAAAAGTATGCAAATGATTTCACCTGCTCCTTTTACTTTTTAAAATGTGACTATTAGGAAATTTGCAATTGCACATTTGACTCAACTGAACAGCAGAGCTTATACAATTATCTGGACTTCATCATTTTGAATGTCAATTAACCTTTCTATAACTACTTCCCCTTAATTGCATACAAATTGCTCTATTTCCAAAGTGCACATATCTATGTGAAAAATCAATTGAAGCAATAAATGAAAGGACTAAGTAATAAAATCTTTTAATATATTAATTTAGAAGGTATAAAATGAATGAGATGCACAATTTTACCTAGTTTACTTTGAAAATAATTTATGTCTAACAGTAACTTCATTGAAGATGCAGTTGTTTTTGATCCCTACAAATAAGCACAGACTATGATCTAAAGAATCTATTTTAGGAGGGCAATATTGTTTTTTTGCTGTAGATTTTAACTAAAGCACGTTAGCAGTATCTCCTAATAATGTATGACTACTCTCTAATAACCTTGTAAAATCAAATGTTCCTAGGACATACAGCAATATATTCTCTTTGGCCTAAAACTACACTTTCATGTTTCTTCTTCAGTTTTCTAGAAGTCATCAAATAAACACATAGTTGTCCTACCTACAAATTATGGCAATTTAATATTTTTAATAATATTCTTTAAAACTTTCTACTTTTGCTGTATGTCTCAGTTTTAAGTTATAATTAACATGAAGATAAACATATTTTTAAATATGTTTTTAGTTGTAGATGGACACAATATTTTTTATTTTATTTATTTAGTTTTATGTGGTGCTGAGGATTGAAACCAATGCCTCATACATGCTAGGCAAGCACCGTACCACTGAGCCACAACCCCAGCCCAAGATAATTATATTTCTTACAAAATAATCATTTTGAATACTGTGAAGAAGCAATTTTGCAGACTAAGATGAGCCAGTGGTAATTTCTAAAGCCATCTCTAGTTGAAAGTAAATGTTTGTGCCTCTCCTAATTGGCAGGGTTTCAGTTATTACATGCAACATTCATTTGAGAGAATCACCAAAGTGACTTTTCACAAAAATAAATGAACACTTGCTTTTGGCCTTGTTTTCAAAATTATGCACAGTGGGAATTGGTTTCACTTTAAATTGCACTGAAACATCAAAGACTTCAAAGTTTGCATACCGTGTCTGTGATGTAAAGAAAACATTAAACACGTAGTCTAATGTAAAGTAGCAATAAATCAGTCATAAAACATAACTGCACATATTGCTTCTCATTTATGTACATACAGTGTTAATTTGGGTAAGAACAGCACTAAACATTTAATAATTTTTTCATGATATGTGAAATGAGATATTCTCAATCTTTCTCTATAGTTGAGATTAAACTATATTCTTATTGTCTTTAGGGAAATTTTTAAGCTAGAAAACATAACTTATATTTTACATGTAAAATTGAAAAATAAATAAATAAATAAACCAACAACTTGAAGAAATAGGTCCTGATGAATTCATGATTTTTATAACAATGATAAATCATTTACTGTGTGTTTCCTCAAAATGAAATATAAATTGTTTGTCCTTCTTACGTGCAGCCTAGAGGATAACAGCAATCCTTCTTTCCAAACTAGTTCCTTCCCTTCCCACCTGTTCTATACATAAGTAAGGATAGCAAATCTGTTTCCAGTTCTGTAGTTTGTACAAGAAAATTCAATGCAGTCTGTCATTCCCTGAGCATTGTGAGACAGCTGGATTGTGCTGCATTTATACAGGACACAGTGGTGATGCATGGGAAAGGTAGCAGAGGTCAGCAGAGGGCCAGGGTACTATTTGTCATGTGGCTCTTTTGTATTTTGTCTCATTTCTCCACTAGAAATTTCCCTTCTCATGGTGTCTATCCTGTATTTTCCATCAACAGCAAAATATTCTAGTTGCTGTCTGGAGGAAGGTTTGCTATGAAGAACACAGGGGATACATTTATGGTATGTTGAATCCTAAAGGTCAAGAAACCCCACAACACAGAGTTAATGGAACACAATCTTTAAGATGAAGTAGGAATCGAAAACATACTTTCATCATGGGAGGCTATGGATTTTACCAGAGAAACTTGCTATGGTGTGTGAAGTGGTTACATAAAGACATTTTTAACAAAATATTCAGATAGTTCTGTTCCTTTTACTGAGCTGTTCACTCATTGCACACTGAGCTTCTGTGGATGCTTCTTTGTGCTAGGCAGAGAGGAATTCAGCAGCAAATAAAACAGTTCTCACAGTCATGAACTGAAAAGACATTTTGGCGATAAACATACTTTTAAAGTCACATAAAGTACACTCTTACAATTGTGATAGGTGAAGGGAAGGAGATCTCAAATGTCTAGGACACCATATGTCATGAAAGATGATGAGGTGGTTTGACATTACCATGTAATTATAGATATTAATAGGAAAGCAGATGGACTGGCAGGGTATAACTAATGACTGTGCTTTGTAATTTTTCTCAAATGCTAAACAATCTTTCTGAAGAGAGAAAGATTGAAAAATTACATTTGTTGAATTATTTGCCTAGAGATCTTGTTAGGGTCTTTTCTATATTTTGATTAATAACTTAGAGAAAAAGAAAGGATTTTTCCTACTACCCCAAATGAGGAAAATGTTATGAATTGGTATTACAATAAAGTCTTGTCTAACTTGCACTGAAGGAATTATGACTGAGAAGTTTCTATTCACGATGATACCAAGAATAAAAAAACCCATGAAATTATTAGAAGTGTTTCTACTCAGATTGATAGCTAGAAAACTAAAGGGGTAAAACCTACATACCATCATCATGCAAAGATTTGTATGCAAATGCTCAGAGTAATCTTATGCCCGAAACTGGAAATAACCAAATTTCCATGCACAATCATGTTGTAGCCTCAGTGAAATAATATCCAACAATGAAAAGGAATTAATTATTGAAACATGCAACAAAAATGAATGTTAATATCACTATTCTGAGTGGGAAAAAGAGACACAGAAGAATAGATATTGCAGATTTCATTTTTACAACATTATGGACTCCACAAACTTATTGTGGTACAGAGGGCACGTGGGTGGTTATAGGGATTGGGTTGAAGGTTGGCTGGTCCATGCAGTCCCTACCCTAGTGACCTTCTATCTCCTTGCATGCTTCTACCGTCAGTCTATAAAAGCTAAATGCTCAGATTTTCCACATGTATCTCAGCCTGAACTGACAAGTGACCAATGCTCCACTAATCAGATACAAAAGAACATGCATCAGTATCATCTATTTCTTACCCAGTTAAGGACAGGGTGGAGGGCAGTCCTCTTGCTATCATTAGGAAAAAAACGAGCACAAAAATGGAATGACAATGAGCAGTCTGAGCCTGGGTGCTGTCCTTTTCTGGATTTATCAAGTAGGTGCAGGGAAGACGTTAATTTAATTATTCATTTATGTTTTTAAAAAATTTTCCAGCTTTATGGAGATACAATTGACAAAACCATTTATATTTAAGGCATGTGTTAGGATGATTCGATATGCCTATGTTGTGAAATGATTGTCACAAACTGATTAGTTGACACATCCATCACCTCACCAGCTTTATTTTTGTGATGAAAACACTTGAAGACCTGCTCTCTTAGCAAGTTCAAGCGTACAATCAATTTTTACTGTAATCCTCACCAAGAGGAACCGTAGACCTGTTAATTTGCAAAATTACTGTAGTGTTCAGTCAAGAACCTGGCCGTCCGTCGTATCTTTGGTTTTATGTCTCTGGGTCTTGAGTGTTTTCTCCAGTACATTTGTGCCTCGTCTGTTTGGAGAATTTCCCCTTAAATTCCTCAGACATCATTGTCCCTGTGAAATTGTCCCTGTCCTCTCCTCTGCATCATTCCCTCTAATTCTATGTGCACATATTTTTTCTATTTCTCTGAACAAACTCTGGAGTCCTCGTTTCCCTTCTTCCCTGACACTGCGAGACCTAGCATATTTTAGCCACTCAGTACATGCCGGTGGGACTGAACATTTTAGAATGCTCAAATGAATCAAATTGTGTGGAATCCAATTAACTGGAGTGGTATGTGAACAGAGCACCTCTTAAAGAGCAGGATGTCAGTAACACAGGCGGAGACTAAGTGGATGTGAGAGGTACCGCATTGGAGAAGAAGGGCAGCATCTGATATTCAGAAGATATTTACCCTGAGAGCTTGAACTTGAACAATTTACCAAGCAAATAAAATGTTAACAGAACTAGGAAAATTAGAAAGAAGACCTAAATGTGGAGGTAAATGATGAATTCTGCTTTTGATTGGTTTTCTTTGAGAAGCAAATTTAGCAATTAACTTTTGGAAGAAAGTCACATTTCATACTTCATGGTAGTCACAAAATGGCATTTGCTTAATCCATTTATCTTAACAGGCAATCATTAAGGCAAAGAATAAGAAATAAGTGAAAGACTTAAAAATCCGGGCAAATAAGATTTGAAAATATATAAACTAATACCAAAGTGACATTTGTTTCCATCTGTTCTCCATCGGGAAGCTGTAAATCTGCACAGCCAGGGCTCTGCATATGTGCGTATGCCTGCATGTGTGTGTGTGCTTATTAAGGCGGTAACAGAGCAGCATGATGCTTTTCATTATGCATTTGCTTTTTATAATTTTACTTTATGCTTATTTAATGCATATGTTTTTATTCTTTGAATGATCAAAACTCTTTTATAGTCATTAAGATCACACCAGATTTCAGGCAGCACAAACATGAAGAAAGCTCTCAAAGAATGCTGGGATATTTGTAAAAGGTGATTTTTTCCTCTCCTGTGTTGTCTCCACATCTAGTGAGTGCAATGGAACAAACATGCATTACACGGGTGTGAACACATTTCTGGACAAACAATTAGGACTAAGGGTGGGAAGATCCGCAACTGAAAATTAAAGGGTCACTCCTGTCCTCTCCTGATTACATACACACGCACTCCCACACAGAGGTCCTGGGAGAGCAGTAGCTCCAGAAAAGGCATTTCTTTCCAGAAATTGAATGAAAGAAAAAAAAGAGAAGGATGGCGGAAGAAAGGAAGGAAGGAAGAAAGGAAGGTGGACAGGTGGGCAAGAAGACAAAAAAACAGGAAGAAAGGAAGAAAAGCACCTAGGGAACCTGGGAAAAACCAGATTTCTGATGCTACCGCTCACTTGACCAATTGACCTCTACTTCCTATGGGGGCATCTCAAGTGCAACCTTGTAAGCTCAGGTGACCAGAGTGCAGCCTGCCATTCAACGTGCCACAGAAGTACAGAGCTTGGTATTTACACCCAGGTCTGTCAGTCATGGGTGAGGAACAGCCCCTCCATCCCTAGTACTCTCAGACTCCTGGGCCCGTGGGCAGAATGGTTCCCGGTTGCCACACAAGGAAGGAGAAGGCAATTAGGGCTGAGTCGTCCTGCATACAGTTGTCAAGGCTACTGTGTGTGGCCAGTGCACGAGGACACCTGTGGAACAAGCCCCTGATGACCTGGGACAACAACCCAGGCATGGCTATTCTTCCTCACAGTTGTGATAGTTCTTATAAAATACACTCTGAGCACAGCGTCCTCAGATATAGAAAATACCTCCAGAACAGTCTGGCGGTGCGGTCGTCCCACCTAGAGAAAAATACTCTACCAAGTTTGAACTCTGAGTTAGGTGTCGGTGGGATGTATCTGTCCAGGTGGCGCGCTCTGGGGGTCTCTCAGCTTAGTACACTCGGGGTGTGGGCAGGGAGGAGACCCCCTTGGCCCTGTGATGCTTGCTAAGCTCTGAGTACTGGTCTGCCCTGGGTCCTAAGCCGTGGTTCATCATCACTGCCTGTCTGTGGGGACATTATCTGCTCTGCCTGGCTTGTTGAGAGTCCTGTGTGATGCTGGATGCACGCACTTGTACAGTACCTGCTCTAAACATTTTATAAAAGTGAAATTTATATAACCTGTAAATAATGCATCTATTGCCCACTGCTTCTAAGAAGTAAACTTCCTGATGGCAGAATAATAAAAATTTAACTTAATCTCCATGAACACTCTGCTGTTCCTACTAACAGGTCCTGAAAAGGAGGTGGCCGACGTGGAAGGAGCAGAAGACAACAGGAAGGGAAGGATGCAGTGCAGCGCAACACGCGGAACTGTGGATTTCCCTCCACCAGCAGGCCCTCATCCCTCAGATGACCCTTTGGAAAGAGCCCAGAAACCGCTCCTTTTAGCCGTCCTCTCATCACTTGCAGAAAGTTGGACTATGCTAAGAAGAAGACGTGAAGGGAAGGGGTGATGGGAAAAAGAGGGCAGAGGGAGAGCGAGAAAGAAAGAGGCGGAGGAGAGGGACTGGGGAGAAGGGGAAGGCGGGCAGCACAGGAGAGGTCAGGATCAGGAGTGCCCTGTGATGGGGGAGGGGGTGCAGAAAAAGCAGGAAGAGGGACGCAGCCTGGAGGGAGGGGGCCAAGGCAGACACAGGCACCAGGCGGGGATCAGGGGACAGCATCTCAGGAAAAGAGAAAGAGAGGGGGGTGTGCTGAGGAAGAGGATGGACTTGTCTGAGAAAATGAATCAATATAAAAGCCTTTTGGAGGAGCCTAGTGGATTGGGAAGGAGGAGCTGGTAGGGCAGCAAGGTGGGTAAGTCTTTGAGGCTGGAAAGCAATATGATCTGGTCTTACACCCCCACCTACCAAGTGTTAGGAATCCTGAAATAGTCTTAAACTGTAGTTTTTATGTGGATTTCTTTTGCCAAACTCTGGCTTTTCATTAAGCTACCCAAGGTCTTTCTTACATAATCAAGTTTGTGAACAGCAGCTCTGAAACGTGTACAAAGAATTAAGTGGCTCACAACCTGAAGCTGGCACTTAGGCCCAGCATGTCTGCAGGGTTGCGTATGCATCTCCTGTTGTGCATGAGAGCCCACGAGCACATGCAAATACACACACACACACACACACACACACACAGTGACCCACACCTGTAATCCCAGAGGCTTGGGAGGCTGAGGCAGGAGGATTACAAGTTGAAAGCCAGCCTCAGCAAAAGCGGAGTGCTAAACAACTCAATGAGATCCTGTCTCTAAATGAAATATAAAAAGAGCTGTGGCTGTGGCTCCTCAGTTAAGCACCCCTGGATTCAAGCCCCATACCAAAAATAAATAAATAAATAAAGTTAGAAAATCATGAAGAGAATGCAAAAGTGGATTTTAAACATAATGTTAGTGAACACTTTGGTAGCTAAATGCTAATAAATAAAATGCAAATATCTGAGTATGATGATTGATGTTTCAGTATATTTCAGGAACAATGTCACATGGTGTTTATCAGCTCTAAACCAAATTTGAAAGGAATTAATGAGTGGGGAAAAAAGAAGCCAAAATTTTTAAAAATGAGTAAAATATAGTAATATCTGCTTTACCTGAGTTCTATTATTTTAAGGTTGCTTTTAAAAACTAGTAGGCAAAATCAAAGGCTTTATAATTTACTGTAACAAATGCGTAGTGCAATGAGAAGTCCTTTCAAGACAAAAACAAAACAAAACAGAGAATATGCAGATATTTGGAATCCAACATAATTCCACCTATGTTGGGTCTTATCTATTTTTATATGAATAGGAACCAAAACAAGGATGCACTAGGTTACTTAGTTTTATTTTGCTTGATTTACGAAGTATTTTATGGTTCTTATTTAACATGGAAGATTTCTCATAGAAAGTCCCATGAAAATCATTAAGAAGGTACCATATATTTCCAGTGCCAAAGAGAAGGTTGTTAATTGGTCAGTGTTGATAGTTTATTTACATAAATCATGAACCCATTCACTAAATATTCTCTTCCTAAATAGCCGCAATTTTAGACTTGAATTATCTAAATAATTGACTCCATTTTTCATCTGAGCTTGCCATTGTACACACAACCTTTGACTTGAAGATGAATATGAGCTTTTGTGAGTTTAGCTGACATTACCAAATCACTTATATTCTTAGTGATTTTTATCTAATTACAGTCTTAATCTAAAATAACTTATTTTCCCTAACCCCACAGCAAGCCACTGCTGACATCATGCTTCAAATTCCAAAACACACACTACATATCAGGAAGACGTTGGCTGGCTCACTGGAATTCAGTTGGGAAATGTAACAAGGCTTTTACAAAAATAAAATGTGGTGGAAGAGAGTCATGCATTTTTTTGAATGGAGTGGAATTAAAGCAAATTTAAACAGTTTGTTTTCTATGGTATTTCTGACTGAGTTAGTTTATCACTTTGACATCATTGGTTCTTTACTAAATGCTACAAGAACAAACAAATGAAGACAGTTATGTTTCTAATTGATAATATTTGCCAGAAAAAGAAGCAAACTGATTTGCATGTTTTCTTTTCATTTCTTAAGTTTTGCCATGATCCCCCCCCCCCCTAGTTCTAGGGCGAGGGGAGGGGAGAGCTCTCTTCTGCTATTTTACGGCTAGCATTCCCACTGCCACTGACAGCCATAATTAGTCAGAACAACAACAGTGATACTCGCACACGAACTTTCCCAGCCAACAAAAAAGATTTGGAATTTTTACTTATCTGGAGTTGAGCTTGAGTTTCCAATTTCTCCTCGTCAACTTTCCATCGTGTATAAATCCCAGGAAAATAAATGTCATACTTGATTAATTGTATTGTTTTCACATTCATAGTGTATGCAATAAATTTTACTTATATTTGTAAATTAAGTAGCCTGGTGTGCCTATATATGAGTTCTTCATCTCTGTGGTTTGTGGATCTTCTACCAGTAGCAGAAACTTCCTGGGATAGTTGGAAATATGTGGTTATCTATCCTGTCGCTCCAAGCTGTGAGGTAAATCATAGGGTCTGGCTGGGAAATTTACATTTGTAAAGGCAATTAGTGACTATTTTGTCCTCTAATGTTTAGGAAACCCACTCAAATTTCATATCTGTGTACCTGTGTACACTTACGTACATAAACATGTGGTGCCTACACACATACATGTGTATATAAGGCTTGTAGTTGAAGTTCTGCTTCGCATTATCTATTGCAGTTAGCTTTATACTGTCTGAGAGAACAGAGGGCTTCCTCATTCTCTCCAACCACTGTTGCCTGAAACCCTTTGTCAATGGGTTTGTGTCTGCAGTAGTTTCCTAGGACTGCTGTCTCAAGGTGCCACACATTTTGTATCTTCAACAATAGGAATTTATTGACCCGAAGTTATGGATAGTCGTTCCAAATCAAGGTTGGGCAGGGCTCTGCTCCCTCTGAAGCCCTGTGAAAGGATCCTTCTTTGTCTCTCCTGGAGTCTGGGTTACTTACACTCTTTGGCATTCTCTGGTGTGTAGATGTATCGATTAGTGTTTGTCTCTGTGTTGGGCTAATTCTGTTCAAATGTCCTTTATAAGGCTAATCCTAATACAACACGACCTCATCTTGCACTCACACCTACAAAAGACCCTATTTCCAAATTAGGTAGCAGTCATAAAATCTGGGGCTTGGACTTTAATTCATGTGTTTGGGTCAGACACAATTCATACGGGGGCCTAGGTCTTGAATACATGATTTGGACAGACACAATTCAACTCACAACGATGTCTATAAACATCATAATTAAAGGGGGAAAGAGTTATATTTGTCAGGAGCTTTTATTTATTTTTCTAATATCTGTTTTTAGTTTTTTTCTTTGTAAATATCTATGTTAATTATTATCAATAGTTATCTCTAATGATAGAATACTCAAATCTCAGAACATAAAAAATGGCACACAAAGAACAGCTCTGGGGATTTGTAATTTAGCTGAAAAATAAAATCCATACATAAAAGAGTTCAATGAACAGGCATAGTACCAAATGGTTACCAATAAAACTAAAAGATAGGGGCTGGGATTGTGGCTCAATGGTAGAGCACTCCCTTCACACGTACGGGGCCCTGGGTTCGAATCTCAGCACCACAAATAAATAAATAAATAAATATGTTGTGTCCAGCTACAACTACAAATAAAATAAAAGATAATTACCATGAGGCAGGCTAGGAATGGGCATGTAAGATGGTAGCATTCCGGTGTGGGAAACAATGTGAGAAATGTGTTAAGTTTGGAGCTAATAAAATACACAGTTCGTTTTGATAACAAGGAGTTATTTATGTAGGGAGAATACTTGGGGTATGCTTTGGACAATGGTTGAAAACAGCATTAGGAAAAAAATCATAGCACGATCAATTAGGAAACCTTGAATCCTAGAGGACCATAAAGAGTCCAGAGTTTAGCATACAGCTAATGTCGGGGTGAAGTCTCTTTCTCCTAATACACTGGGGCCATTAGTTTTTTCTCAAAAATGTGTTCACAGTCTGCCCCTAAACTTGTGATTAATTTTAAATGTTGGATTTCAATCGGTAACTCTACTAACAAGCTTGGTCTCACTACTAGTGCCTTCTTTCTTAAATCTGAGGCATTACTTTTACTTTTCTAGGACTCAATAGTAATCCTATTACCATAAAACTCATCAGTTTCTGGGTTCCTCTATGCTCTTGCTATAACCAACCAGGAAATGTTTTTCTTCTTCATACATTTCCAGAATAATTGGAAATAGGCTCACATCAATCAACACTTGCCCACCCACAGTTTTCAATGGGATCAATTGTATTTTTCTTTAGTATTTAGCAATCAAAGTAAGGCTGTTTACTTGCACAGACTCTTAGGAAAAGGAACCACTCACATTCTGAATGTTCTTGCCCTTGAACCAGAAGTAGTTGAAGGCACAGAGATGGCCATAATTCATTTCAAGTTGTGGCTCAGTTATCATGTTTAGCAGCAGTTGCATGGCTTGTGCACCAGGGCAGAGGTGAAGTTGCCTGGGTTTCAAAGCATTTCCTAGGTCTCTGAGATGCACACAGCACCTTCTACTCTGGATGGATGCAGCACCTTGCAAGGTGGCCAGATTCTCCAGTCCAATCAGAAGCAGCCTCCTTCTGACTGTACCAACTGTAAGGGGCTCTTAAAGATACAAGATTGATTTTCACTAGTCCATTTACTGTTAAGACCTTGTCTGAACAATAGGAGGGATAAAACCATTGAATCAAAATGCTTTTGGTCATTTAGGGGAAAATGTGAAAATTCAAGAATACTCTTATACCTTGATCATTTTGTTCAGTGGAAAGTAATTCCTCATCCTTTAACACATTTCAATGTAAACTGTAAAATTTAAATGCAGTATAAATTTGCATCTTTTTTTTCCCAAAAGAATAAACACATCATATATTACAGGTTTTTTGTCCCCTCAAAAAATATGTTGAAATATTAACCCTAGTACCGGTGAATGTGAGTTGATTTGCAAATAGGATTTTTGCAGATGTAATGAAGCTAAAATGAGATAATTAAGGTAGGCTCCCATACACTGACTGCCATCCTTATAAGAAGAGAGACGTTTCTACAAAGGCACAGAGAGAAGATGGCCATGTGATGACAGAGACAGAGACTGGAGCCATGTGCCTGCCAATCAAGAAATGCCGAGGAAGAGAGGCAAAGAAGGCTTGCTTCAGCCTTCGGAGACAGCTGCCCCTGCTCACAGCTTGATTAGAGAACTTCATCTCCCAGAGCCACAAGACAATGCATTTCTCTTGGGTTTGTTTTTTAATAACTTTTTTTTTTAATGTGGTGCTGAGGATCAAACCCAGGGCCTCACAGGTGTTAGGCAAGTGCTCTGCCACTGAGCCACAATCCCAGCCCCAATTTAGCCACCAGTTTTCTGCTACTTTGTTACAGCAGTCCTACACTGTTTTTCCAATTTTTAAAAAATTTCAAAATTCTCAAAGCAATTTGTCAACTTCTACATTTTCTTTCCTTTCCTCCAAAATAAATTAATTCCAAACAAAAAGGTAAAGTGGCACTAGAGCTGTGAACTCCTCGTATAAGGCAGATAACAGGCAGCTGCAGAGGAATGTTGACTAGGGAGTAGGGGTTGGAATTTTTAATTGATTGACTTAAAAAAAAGGAGGCACTAAGTAAAACTAGAGGCCATGAATGAAAGGAATGAAGAGAATGAGGGGAACAGAAAGGAGGCAACAAAGAATGAAAAATGGAAGAAATGAAGGGTGTTCCTCCTGTAGTAACAAGATACAGAGTCATCACAATGATCCATGTAGAAATGGGAATGAAAAACAGAATGGAGAAATCATTTAAAAGAGGTATTGAAATTTTTTTTATGAGCTATATGAATCTCCCTGAATCTCAGAAACAGAAAGAACTCAGTTAACTGTAGCCCTGCAAAACTGAGTAGGAAAATTCATCAGTAGTGTACTGTGACGCCATTTGGAAGTAGAAGCTTGTTTAGGTGAGATACAAAGGAAAACATAAAGAGCTAAATTTGTGTATACTGAATTTAAAGTAAGCTAAACATATCACTTAGGTACTGAATTCAGAAAGTCTTTGCATAGATCTGGAAAAAAAGGGGACAGAGGCTGTGAGTGCCCCCCACTGGGTCGAGGTCCAAGGAGCAGGACTCCTGGCTTATCCAGGGCTTGGCTCTGTTATTCTTATATTTTGGTTCTCATCTTTATGCTTTTAAACTTGCTTCTAGACAGTCAGTTTTCACATTCAAATTCCAAACAAGACAAAGGAAAAGAAGAAAGAAACAAAATGAGCATGCCAACTCTGAAGATCTTTAAAACATTTTTCCAGGAACTATAACTTGCCACTCCACCCTGGCCCCATGTCTCTTTATGTCCAAAGAGAGAGGAAGCAAAGATGGCAGCCAGACAGAGGAGAGGAAGCAGGTCCACAGCTAGCAGCCTCTGCCGTGGGACACCCCCGTCTGCTCAGTTTACTTGATTGTTGAAATATGATCTAATTCACATTCCCTGCCAGGGGCTCAGCTCCAGAAATTTCAGTATTTTCTTTTTTAGTGAGTTTTAGGGAAAGCCTGTAGATTTAAGCTAGTAAATCACAAAGTACAGTTATTACTGTCTAAACATTTGCGTGTTAGCATGCCTGTGTGTACTTTCCTGCTTTCTGAAGAGTGATATGAATCATTGCTGCCATTTGTTCTCAGTAGTATGTTTTTCTTACATCTTCTATTAACATGAATAATTAAAAGTTAAAGGTAAGAAAACATAAAAGAAAACTTTACCCTTGTCGATGATATAACTTCAATCATTCTTTTCTTTTCCACTTATCAGCACACAGGTAGTGGAGCAAACAGTAACTTTTCAAATGTGCATCATTGAGTTGTTTTGCTCAGAATATTATGTGAAAACCTAATGTCCTAAGTCACGGTACAGTTAATTACAAAATTGCCCATGATACAGAGAAAAAAAATTTTCTTTAAATACTTTCAAATATAAGGAAACAGAATAGTTTGTTCAACATTCACTCAATAAATATTTAATTTTTCCCTAGTGCCAGACATTATGCTCAGCTCTGAAGACAGATCCAGAGGTAAATAAAACAATTTGAGAATCAATATTGTTCAAGCAGTTTGTGGCCAATGCAAATAACATATCTACTGTGTTCAGACTCTAAGGCATTTTTGTTCATGATATTTTTTGCACAACAAAAATACAGCATCCACATGGAAAATGTGTTTTGTGGAAATGAAAAGGTGCTAGGAGGTATTTGCTCCAGCTAGTACTTGTCGGGACCACCCACCTAGCAGGCTGGTGGTGTGTTGAGGTGAACTGATCCTTGTGCTGAGTGTGATAGGCTAAAAACAAAGAAAAAAAGAGAAAGAAGTCAACGTGGAGGGTACTTTCTGCACTATTTTCTCATGTAGAGGTCAGAGGCTTGCCCTTAAATGCATAACTCTTGATCTGTTTAAATAAAGTCCTGTCTGTATTCGTCAGCTGGCTCCCAGCAGCACTGAGCACTGAATTCCCTGACACAGTGGAGATTCGGTGGCCTGTTAGAAAATGCTCAGAGTCTTCACAACCTTAGAATCACTGAATTGGCACAGAAGTTAAGATGAGGAGGCAGGTACAGATGCATGGCCTTCTACCAGGAACTCTGGGTTCATTTGAAGTTTAATTCAATAAGAGAATCTTAAACAATCACACATAAGAATGCCCCCCTCCCTGCCCCGCCACATTGTCAGTATGTAAAGTCCCTTTCAGTACAGTTACATCAGCTTACACTGGAGGTGAATTCGAATATATGTCTTGCAATATGTAAATAAAAAACAGGGCAGTTCTGAGATTATGATGTATGGTCATGTTAAAAAAAAAAAAACACCTGTGCTGTTTCCAATTGTAGGGAATATTGTCTTACAGGTTTTCTCCTGAATGCTGTGCATTGTAAGAACACAGAGTCAGGGTGGTGAAACACATATAGCAAAACATGCTGTAATTCAAAGTCCCAGAAATTCTCTTTCTAATTTATCCACACAGTATCATTTGGGGGCTTCCAGTAAATTAAATTGTGGGAATAGCAGTGTCTATAGAGGCAGAAATATTTCATGGACCATGGGCAATGAGGTCAGCCACTCAAGGTATTCCCAGGACATACAAAGGTTATGATGACATTGAATCATGTCAACCTTCTGTAGGAGAACAGATGAGACATTTTCAGATAATAGGAGCAAAAAATACACATATAATTAAAACAATGCTTTATGTTTTAAGTTATAATTCAGAGAATTCTACTATTGTGACCATTAAATCCAATTAAAGAATTGTCTTATCAGCTTACAGTTTTGTTAGAAGCCTAGTCAATATAAGATCAGGTAGAGTGAAGAAAGCATAAAGATGAGAAGTCTGGATAGAGAGGTTTTTGCCATCAGAGATGCTCCAGGACTTCTCTCAGCCTGGTTTTCATCAGCAGAATTTACAGCTTTACATCCTGACCTGACCTGAACAAACCAAAATGAAAATTCATATTAATTAGGAATTTGCCCTTTCCAAGGACCATATGGTGGAAAAACTACACACACCCTGTTTTAAAATGAATAATTGTAATGCTTAATTAATTGATAGAGTATTGATTTCCAATTTCTCTTTTATATTCTGAAAGCTTCCAGAGGAGCAGCAAATTACCACATCTCATTATGGATGAGAGCCCTGGCTGATGCCCAAGTTGCCCTGTAACTTCTCTGAGTCCTATTTTCTCCACATTGAAATATAAATAATACCCAGTTAGGAGGGTTATGGAAAAGGGTTAAATTTACATATAAAAATTTAAAAATATATATCATTTAATTTAATATATATAAATATATATATATATATATATATATATATCCATATGTCCTATGTGTGTGTGTATGTCTCATGTAACCTGAGTTTAAAATATTAGCTTCCACTAACATCACCATCGTAAAATCCATCATTAATATGTAGAAAAGTCTTTGATTTATGAACTTTAACATGTCAGCTCATATCTGAGGGTTTCCAGTCCAATGTTATGTATAGCTATAGTTCTACTATGGATTGGATCATTTCTGACACAATTGTTTTTAATTATTTAATTTAGAAGAAAGTAAGTGTAATAAACAAAATATCTAGATGTTTAAATCTGCCTATTTTAAAATCTACCTTTATTAAACTGAGTAAAAATATGTTGTTAAAAATAAAGCCAACATCATCCATCTAATAAATAAGGAAAAAAGTTGGCTATGTTTTGTATCATTATTTTTTCCCTTTATCTAAAATAGCCAATCTAAGAGGGGGAGCATGGGAGGATTAGATGAATTCTACATAGGGAAGAGGGGTGGGAGGGAAAGGGAGGGGGCAGGGGATTAGCAAGGGCGGTGGAATGTGATGGACATCATTATCCAAAGTACTTGTAAAAAGACTCGAATTGGGTGTCAACATAATTTATATATAAACAGATATGAAAAATTGTGGTATGTATATGTAATAGGAATTGTAATGCAAAGAAAAAAAGTACATGTATAAAGGCATGAATTGGCGTGAACATACTCTATATACAAAGATATGAAAAATTGTAATCTTTATGTGTAATAAGAACTGTAATGCATTCCACTGCCATGCATTTAAAAAAAATAAAATCAATAAAACTAAAAAAATAAAATAAAATACCAATCTACTCATGGGCTAATGACCACTAAGGATTTGGGAGGTGAAAAAATAGTTTGAGACACATTGTTATAATCATAGTTCTTCTCAGATATATGTAAAGTTAAAACTATCATTAATATGATCATTATTAAACACAAAACTAATTTGTAGAAAACGACTTTTTACAAGTTTCAAAATACATTAGCTCATACCCTGCAGCTTCCAGTTGGAGATAATATGTAACAGTGATCATCTTGCACTAGGAGTCTGTGAGCAATTTGAATAAAGCAAAAGATCCAAGGAATTATATATCATTTTGCTTCAGGGCAGAAAAAGTAATATCTTTTTCTCAGCTCCCACATAGTTCACGGCTGACACTCCTGTAACAAATGTCAGCTTATCAAGAGGAAAACATAGCAAATTTAATATGTCTTACTTGACACAGTGGCCTTCAGAGATGAAGACCCAAGATCCTGGGAGAATCCTATTCTTATGGACATTCATGCAGCAATGTTATTGGGGAGCACTGGATGTGATTGAGTGGCAATAGGAGGGGGAAGTTTGCAAGGCCTCTATGGTCAGATAGAGAGAGAAAAAACACGTTATGCACTGGAAAAGAAAGAGACATCACCATAGGAAGGAACCCAAGGAGGCGTGTTGTACGAGAATACAAAGTAGATCTGCCAGACAGAATTTCAAATGTCCAGTTAAGTTTTAATTTTAGATAAATAAAAAATATTTGGTTATTATAAAAATGTTTCATGCAATATTTATGGCATAAAAATAGCTGTTTAAAAAATTTGTGTATCTGAAATACAGGAAGTGCTTACAAAATTAATAAATACCAGATGAATGAATGTCTACATGGGGAATTTAAGTACTAGGGTTTAAAGATAAATTTTATATTACCATTTAAAAAACTATTATCAAAACAAACTATTCAAATAAAAGACAGTTTATTTTTATGTCGTGAATAAAATATTAGGAGATCATTTATGTTTTTAAAGTTTATGTATTTTCTCTATATTCCACATGCCAACCATTTTTATCTAGCAGTTTAATAAGATAAAAAGAACAATTAATTGATAAATTACAGGTGAAGTGTTACTAAGACATTAGGTTTCAGAAAATTCCTATTTGCTTACAAATCATAGCAATCTTTTTTACATTAAAATATTATTTAAATATTCATTGAACATTTTTCTTCATGAATTATGACACATGGAAACATTAATTGAATTATTGTTTATAAGTAAAGTCACTACAAACATGAGAAAGACACTAAACTTACTGGTGAGAGATTCACAAGTAACTATAAATATTTAAATAAAATCCACAGATCCAGCTGCTGTGTTTAGCACTCAAATGGAAGTATATGTCCATTTTTTTTAATTTGTAGAATTTTACTGAGAAAGCTATACACGAAAACTCACTGTTGTTTTAAAAAATTCATATATATTATTTCATAAGTCCTAAGCAAACTCTCTGCAACTGTATACTTAATACATCTAATGCCATTTAAAATTGCAAATTAAAACAGTTTTCTCTACATGCCTTCAAAGACTCTCTCACACACACAGGAAGAGATAGAAAGAGATTCACTTTTCCTCCCTCCTAATCAAAAATAAGGAATAGTCCTGGACATCTCCAGTACGTCAACTATTTTTATTGACAACTGAGTTAGCAAGGAGATGCATTTTAATAGCTAAACATAGTACATATTTTGGAAACACAATGAATTAAATACAAGGCAAAGAATGAGCATAAAAGTCAACAAGATATTAAATAGGTTTTGACGGATTCCAATATAAAATAGCAACAAAAGAAGGAATTGTAATTAAGCAATGTTTTAAAAAGGGACTTTGATTTTTGTGTATATTTGGGGGGAGCTTTTATGTAGACAGTCTTGTAAATGCAAACAGAGATGGTTTTATTTCTTCTTTTACAACATATATACCTTTAATTCCTTTTTCTTACAATGAAGAAATGACCAGAGCTTCTCCAGGTGTTAAGCTGTGAGAACTAACCTCCTTGCCTTGCTCCTGTCTTAGAGGAACGCTCCCATCTTGTTCCTTGCAGCAGGATGTTAAGTGAGGTAGACTTTGTTGTGGTGATGTTAAGTGCTGTTTATTAAGTAAACACAATTCCAATACATCACTGTCTTGCTACAAGTTTTTTCATTTTTTTTTAAGGTATGAGTATTTGATTTTTTTATCAAATGTTTTTCTTTTGTGTGTGTGTGTTTGTACTAGAGATTGAATTCAGGGGCACTCGACCACTGAGCCACATCCCCAGCCTTATTTTGTATTTTATTTACAGACAGAGTCTCACTGAGTTGCTCAGGCCTCACCTTTGCTGAGGCTGGCTTTGAATTCATGACCCTCCTACCTCAGCCTCCTGAGCCTCTAGGATGTGCCTCCGTGCCTGGCTTATCAAATATTTTTCTGATCCAGTGAGACCAAATGATTCTCCTCTCCAGTGTGTTTGTGTGGTAGGTTCCAGTAAAATTGGAATGTCAAAACATCCTACTTTTTGATAGAGCAGAATTCTTTTACAAAATTGGATTCCATTTCTTCATATTTTGTTGAAGATTTTTGCATCTAAATTCATGAGAATTTTTGAGCAGTGGTGTTTTTGTTTTGTTTGTGCATGCTTTGCTTTTGGAATAAAGGTGGTTCTGACCCTCTTCTGGTGCTAATTCTACTCTTCACTCATCCTGTACCGTCCCCTTCACTGTTTGTGTTGGTGAGTTCTATTTGTCCCTGGGTTCTCTGCTTCTGTGGTGTGTCATCATCACCCTGCTCAAGTGCGTCCACTGGGTCTTCAATTGGTGTTTTGACATTTTTCAGTTCTATAATTTCCTTTGGTTCTTATTCAAAAACTTCAATTTTTGCTGAGTTTTTCTATTTTTTTTTTTGCATTTTATTTAAGAGACTTTGTAATTGCATTGAATTGATGATAGCTGCTTTAAAAACCTTTTCCAAAATCCCAATATGTATTTATTTCTAGATTTTCTTTCCTCAAGTCTGTTCTGGTTTCTTTGTTTCTTAGTATGGTGGGTGATTTTTTTTTTATTCTTTCTTGGACATTTTGTCTGTCCTGATGGGTGAGTAAAACTTCTTTGTAAATCTTTTATCAGGCAGTCCTCTTGTTTAGGCTTCACATGCAGACTCTGGCCTACATTTGTGGGTTCTGTAATTACGTTTAAAGTTTTAAAACTATGAGTTAGTAAGCTTGGTTTATCTGGGGGTGCCTGAAGGGACATTGCTGTCAGCCAGTGCCCTGCCTACTCGACCATTTACAGCAAAGCACTTACACATGATATCCAGACAGGAGATAGTGACTTAATATGGGGGTGGAGTGGGGACACTAAATGTGGCTTAAGGAAAAAAATGTGTTTAATCTGCACTTATATGCCTAGAAAACATTATAATAAAAATTATTTTCAGAAGACAAAATATGTTACTAATTTGTGTGTGTGTGTGTGTGTGTGTGTGTGTGTGTGTGTGTGTGTGTGTAATATTAGTGAACTCGTGCTTACAGATTAATTACATGAAGTTATAAAATTGCCTACAGGAAGAAATTTATTTACTAATAATATGTCAACTGTAAACCTGCCACATGAATTTCTGGGATTTTAAAAGTTGTAGTTTGGGCATTAAATTACTAATGTCCAATTATATATCATATTGTTGCTTCATCACAAGTAAAATTAATTCTAAATAGTTTAAATGACAAAATAAATCAAAGATAGACTTTAACAAAATCTAAACAGAAAACACACAATTATAAATTTTTAAATTTGAAAAATGGGAAATTCTACAATCTACCCATTTGCTCCTCTTGAATTGATTTTAAAAGAAAAGGCTCAGGTAAGAAATAAAAACAAAATTGGTAGTCACTTATTAATTAGCATTTGTCTTTAGGTTAATTGTGTATTAGTAAATTAACAATAAAGAATAATAAAATTCTCATCTTCACAAATTTTTAAAAACAATATTGGCTAATAATTTTCAAATTAAATATAAGACTCATGTTAATCTAGAAAAGACTTTCTTAATTGCACCTCTCCAGTTAAAAAAATTTAGTTAACATCATATAATTTCTCGTGATTAAATCAGTTGTAGTCTCTGGGGTCATGAAACATAAGATAAAGAAAAAAAACCCAAAATCCTTTGTATAATATTATAAGAGAAGATAAAATATTGTTAAAAGTCACCAGTAGAACTCCTTTTAGGTTAAAATACAGGTTTAAATTTAAATTTGTAGATTAATATTGCAAATTTAAATTCCCGTTAAATTACAGGGTTCATCTTGGCCATCTGGAACATCTCTGAGCTTCTCCTTCTCTCTTCCTAACTTCCCAATGTTCCAAGTCTTTCTCTTTGCCCCACAAACCAGTTGGAGTTCTTAATCTGGCAATTGCCTTCCAAGAGCAAGATTGGAAACTACCACAAATTGGGAGAGAAGAGCCGCTCCCCCATTAATGGAAGGAGAAGCACACAGATACTGCCCCTGGGACAACTCACCTGCCACATGGGACCACTTTACCTAATGTTTAAAAAAATCCTTTACACATTGGCACTAAAATGAGCCACCCGTGGACTATATCATGCATCACAGCCTAGTGAATAGGAGAATCTGGTGTCTGGGAACTTGCAGTGGACATTTCCTCTGTGTGAGACTGCCCAAACACACTGTGAGCCCCATCCTGCTCTGCCTGGTCCCAGCACCGGAGAGAGGGTGACCTGCTATAGCCCCACAGCCCCTCTGAGATGGGTGTGAGCTGCCAAGATGCCAATCACCTGCTGACTGCCATATGTCAGGAAGCAAGACTCCCCCCCAAAACCTTATCCCTGACTTTGATGTACCCCCTTAAATAAACCATGGGAGCCATTTTTAAATTGTATGGCTCCAGCTCCTGTGTGGACTGTACCTATCAGGGCTCCAACTTTTGGAAACATCTTTCTGACTTTGTCTTTTGTTCTTCATTAATTATTCTAGATTTTAATTTCTTAGATGGCTTCCACCCTCCTTGGCAGGAAGAGGAACCCCCTAACAGGGTGCTGGCAGCCTCCCCGTGGAAAACATTAGTGTCAGACATGGAATTACATAAGCAGATCAGTGGAAAAAAAGAGAAAGTGCAGAAACATACCTGAACATATAGGATTACGTATAATCTTTTACTTTTTATTCACTTTTATTGACATATAATAATTGTATATTTCTATGGGAGATACAGCATAATGATTCAATATATCTATATAATGTATGATGATAAGATCAGGGTAATTAGCATTTCTACCTCTTTAGACATTTAACTTTTGTTGGGAAACTTTAAACTTCTCTATTCTAATTCCTTATGAAATATGGAATGAAAGAGGGGCTAAGTCAATCCTGGTGTAATTGATTGATCTTAACTTTAAAGTTCTAATTCATATCAGAGTAGACCTAAAGTTTATATCTTATAAATTAATAATTACTTGAAGCAACTTTATATTAATACCAAATATAATTTAAAATGCTATTCTAAGACAGATTTTGTATTCTTAAGCAAGATACAAGGCACAAAAAGGATAAAGAATAAAAAATAATGTGCCTATTAAAAAAAGAATAAACCTCCAAATTGCAAATGAATTAAGGTTAAAACCTATGTCAGGAAAATATTTTTGTAGTATGTTACAATATTTAATAAAATACTATTGGTAAAATACTTAATAAAAAAAAACATCATTCTAATTGACAAATCGAGGCATATACACATTAGAAATTCAGAGGAGGAACAAAGTTATGAGCAGACACACTTGAAAAATTCCCTCTCTTACCAGTGAGGAGGTGACTGAACTACTTGTAAACACTTACCAAAATTAATAATAATGATAGAATAATTTTGAGGAGGAATTTTTGTGTCTTGATAGCTTTTCTGAAACACACATGCACAGAATTTGTAATATTGATATATTTGTGGCAATTCCTATGAAAATGGTTAAATTGTATATGGCGTATCCTGGGAAATAATATTTCATTAAAATAATGGAATAATAAAACAAATTTTAGAATAATATGTATGCTGCTAGTCTGCTGAAAGAAAATTACATGTGTGCATATTTGTATGTATCAATTTACACATCTGTATATACACATATGTACAGGCACGGGTATGTGTGTGTGAAACGCAAGCTGGTGCAAGGGTTGTTGTTTGTATACCTTTCATTTCGCTTAATACTTTAATTACAATGATTACTTTTGTAATTTAACAAAGAGTAAGGGGACTGAATATTATTAAATTCCACTGGGGCCTCTTATTAGCCATTGATCATGGTATATCTCTTAAATATGAGTTTGGTTCTTTTCTAATCTGTAAGTAAAGGTAATAAATCAGTCGACTGTCTTGTGGCAATTAAATCAACTAATGTGTGTGTGCAGAACTGTGTGGCAGGCTGGACTCAGAGCACCCAGGAGAGCTGAGCCAAGGCTCCAGCCTTTGCAAATAAAGGCGTGGTTCTCTGTGCTACCCCCACAGCACCACAGGCTGCCCTGCTAGCACTCAGGTTTCTCCTGGGCACGCCACTAGTGCCACATGCTCAAGAGACTCCATGTCTAGGCAGAATAACATCTCTGTTATTTTAGCCATTTAGAGTTATTGCTTTTTATTATCTATTAAACTAATATTTTAAAAAAAATACCAGGAAAATAGAGTAAAAAAAAATCATTCCTTGAAAGTCATTTCACATCTTTTTAACCCTTATTTTTATGAGTCAGGCATTATTACTTAATGAAAATCAGGATGTTGGCTAATTGCAATGTGACCATAGGTCAGAGCCTGGGGTTCTACTGGTGACTCAGTCATTGTCCTGTGTGTGTACATGCCTGTGACCTGGGCTCAGTGACCCAGGTGAATGAACAAGTATCATGTGCCCAGAGTCACCCACGTTCAACCAGAGGGGCCCAGGCCTGCGTGGAGCTGTCACAGGAATCAACCAAACTTTATGGTAAAAAAAGATCCAGAAAGAGGGTAGTTTGTAAAAAGAAAACATTAAAGTTTTGTTATTGAAATAAACAAGGACAGAATAACAGACTCAAGTTTTTCTTGGTCAGTTGAAGCCTAAAACAATATTGTTTAAATGTCATAGGGCTACAGTTCTCTGAACCAGAAAAGATCATTGGAAAGATGAAAAAGAGTGGATTGGGAAGAGAAGTAACTCAGTCTGAGTCAAAGGAGCACTGATGAATCACAGGACTGTCCCATCAGCCCTGGCTGTGAATCCTTGTGAAACACTGTCCCTGGTGGGAGGTCTCCCTGCTGTCCTGTTCACCACAGTTCTAAAAGCAAGAGGATGTAATCTTACCTGCATTTATCTAAGTAGTTGCATAAGCATCCCATTCTTGTTAATATCCAAGAACATATTTAAGAGCCAGGCGCGGTGGAGCATGCCTGTAATCCTAGTGGCTCAGGAGGCTGAGGCAGAAGGATCAGGAGTTCAAATCCAGCACCAGCAACTTAGCGAGGCTCTGTCTCTACATAAAATATAAAACAGACTGTGGATGTGGCTCAGTGGTAAAGCTCTCCTTCACTCAATCTCTGGTACCCAAAACCAAAAACAAATAAACAAAAAAATATACTTAACACTTGGCACAAATTTACAAAGAAAGGGATAGAAGAAAGGCCCAAATGTTGAGTTTGTGCTTCAGTAAAACTACCAAAACTCATCATCAAGATCATTTGAGAACAAACACAGAGAACAATGATTATGTAGGTTGGTAAATTTGAATTCCAAGTATGGATAGCTATAGGAACTAAGAACATGGGAGTTATATTTGAATAGAAGTGGGAGTACAGGGAGTGGATGGTCACACCTCGTGCATCTCATTTTCTGGGATAGATTTTAGTGATGATTTCTTTGCCTTCTAACAATCTCCACATAGAAAATCCCTTTCATTCAGAAAATGATTCTTTTAGACTGCATGACTGGTATTTATGCTAAAGGGCAAAGCACTGAAGGAGAACCATGGCTTGTGAAATCTCACATTAAACCAAGATGGGATTGCCACCCAGAACTGAATTTGAAGGCTCTGGCTTAATACAGGGTGAAAGTATATAGAGTCAACAACTTCTGAGACATATATGACACTAATCAATTTTACAAGTTGATTACAATGTAATTTTTAATATTTATTTTTTTTTAGGTGTAGTTGGACAAAACGCCTTTATTTTATTTATTTATTTATTTTTATGTGGTGCTGAGGATGGAACCCAGGGCCTTGCGCATGCCAGGTGAGCGCACTACCACTTGAGCCACATCTCCAGCCCCCTGAGCCCACAATTTGAATTTTTAAGAAACACTGATCTGGGCAGAACATTATGTTTAGATTTTAGTTATTTTAAAATCTACACTTCCCATTCACTTTTTACTCATTATATTATGTCATATGTCTACAAAAAAAAAAAAAAAAAACAGGTCAAGTTGAGATTCCGCAATAATCAGAGCTAGCATCTATACAGAAATCCCTATGTACCAGTTGATTCTACGTATTTTACACACATGGATTCTTTTAATTCTAACCTCGGTAATATACACATTAGGATAAGGAAGAGGGAGATCAATATGATTGTTCAAGATGGCACATCCATGATCTGCATCCCTGTCATCTCAAAACATCTGGTTTCCCATTGTATTCTGTAATGTTGAAGATCCATTTGTATCTAATTCAATACTTTTATTACCATAAGCTCTGTAATAAATTGTTGTCTAATTCCACTCATTCTGCTTCTTTTCTTTTACCAGCTCTGTGCCACGAGGTCATTAGGAGCCTTCTTCCAGTGTTTCTCCTTAACCATGCAGTCAGCACTCACAAGTACATTAATGCAAAATATGTCTTCTTAGGTTGCAGGCATGCTCAGTTAGCAAGCCGCGCCCCACTGATCCTGATGTTCTCCTCCTCGGTACCTTTCGAGAAGCACCAGATCATTGCAACCCTGCCTCCCCTGCTTCAGACTCCACGCCCATGATATTGTGCACCACAAGAAAAAGCAGATGATCTCCAGGATTAGTACCAGAGCAAATTTATGGTATCCAAACACAGAAGTAACCACAATGGCTTGGCAATCCTATTACATTTTTCTTATCTGGCCTATTTCCCATTCCCCTCAGCAATTACTCCAGCCCTTCTTCATTTTCCTGAAATCCCCAGCCCCGATAGAGTCCATCTTACTCCATCAATTATCCCCTGCCTACACTGGATTTATAGACTTCTTTAATGCTGCAAACCCATACCTGCATTCACATAAATGCTATACGTCAAAAGTTGAATCCACACACATAGCTGTGTGTGTAAACACGTGTGAGCAAGTGTGAGTGTGTGTGCATTCAACTTGTGACACAACTAAAGTCAGCAACCTTAAAACTCTCTCCTTCTCCCCTCAACCCACCACTTCCTTTAAATTGAGACTTCTAGTCACTTGGTAGTTTCCTTCGAAAATGCCTCCTTTCTTAAGATACGAAGTGCATCGGGATTGTACTGAACCTTCATTTCTTCCTTGGGGATCTGTACTGAGCCTTCAAACTCATTTTTCAGAGGCTGAGAAACAGCACGTTTAATGTGACAGACACACTGGACAGTTAGGAAGAGGGGTCCAGAGGTTAAAACCAGCACAGGCCTCTGAAGACAGAGAGCTGCTGTTCAAAAAACCTGAGCCCTTCAGCCTTGACTTAGTTACTACCCTGTGAGGGTGATGTCCACCTCCGTACTCCAGACCTGGAGTTTCCACTGTGTGCCCAGCAGACAACTGGACATCTCCACCTCTGCCTCTCACAGGCACCTGGGACTTTATTAAGACTGTGTATCCTTTTCCTGTTTCTCATCTCGCTGAACACCATCAGCATCCTTCTGTCCAAAGTGGTGCCACGAGAACCCATCCTAGACCTCTCCTGTGACCTCGACTTTCGTCACTGAGGCCATTTGGACCCTCTGTTTACTCTCCCCAGAATTCTGCTCTACTTCCCAGTCCCTCCAGTGGCTGACCTAACTCAGGTTCTTTCTGTTTTCTATGTGCAATGGTCCCTTCCTCCAGCTTCAAAATTTTTTGTACTCTAATAAGAAACATCTTCCTCAAATAGAAGTTCAATTATGCCTCTCCTCTAGTTTATGTTTGGATACATGACCAAGATGTTTATAAGTTGTGAAGACACTATAATGATATTTATATTGATTTATATAAAATAAGAGCCAGGTTCAACCTTCACATATTCAACGACTAGATTGACAGCTGCATGCTTTCCATGTCCATTTATCTGATTCAGTTGCCATGTGAATTAGATGAGGTACACCAAGGCAAGAAAAAGAGTGTCTCAAAATGAGGAATTATGTCAACATCAGGTATTTAGTTACTTTCAGATCACTTCACCGTTTTGCAGATTACACAGCCAAGGTGAGTTTATTTATTAATCATTTAATCTAGTTTTGATTAAAACACCATCACTCAATAGAAAAGTGAGAGACACAATTTTATGCAAAGAAACCACAATTGGGAGAATAACAGAATGAAGGAAACATCAAACAATAAGAACTCGTCATATTTATATATTTCTATGCCAGGTGCAATGGTGCATGCATGTAAACTCAGCAACTCGGGAGGCTGAGGCAGGAAATGGCAAGTTCAGGCCAGCCTGGGCAACTTAGCAAGACCCTGTCTCAAAATAAGAAATAAAAAGGATTGGGGATGTAGCTCAGTGTTATATTGCCCCTGGATAGGATCTTAAGTACCAACCAAACAAAATAATCACATCTGTCCTTTGTGAAGGATATGTAGCCATCTCCTCTTAAGTAGATGGAAACAGTAATGACTTAATCCAATCAGTAAGACTGGGCAAAAACATCAGATAGTATTCAGAAGATATGTTCCATGCTTGTATAATTATAACAGAATGGATTCTGCCATCACATATAACTAAAAAGAACTAATGAATTAAAAAAGAGAACTAAGCTTTTCTTAAAAAAAAAAAAAGAAGAAGAAGACCATATGAAATATGGGTTTATATCCTTTATTGTTAATGGTGGGCTTTACGTAAAGATATTTTGTGCTGTGAGATGGAGGCTAATGGTAACCAAAAGCTACTATTAGTATGACTTTTAGACATATTAATAAACATCAATATTTGAGAAAACTAAATAAAATTTATAATTCATCTTTATGTCATATTTTTCTATTTGTATATTTTGTAATGTATGTATATGTAAAACAATAGATGTATTTCCTTTGAAAATAATGAATATATGCATACCAGTGATTTTTGTATGAAATTTTTACATGTAGAAGTGAATTATTAAAACATTTTGAGGCCAAAAATTGAGTGTAAAATTTATAGATTTCATTAATAATGAGTACAGTATCCTCCCACAGTTTGCATCACATGCAGCTGAAATCTGGCGTTTTCAAGCTTCTTGGGTTTCTCAGGATACAGCACACACATTATAGTGTATGTTCCCTCATAAACCCAACCCAGCTGACTGGTCACCTTCAGTCCATTGCTGCTGAACCTGGACACCCTGGTCACCTGACCTCCATGGGCACTCTCCTTGCACATGTCCAAAGTGACTGCATTTCTGCCATGAGGGCATTGTTCTTTTGGCTGCCAGCTCATAGCAACTTGTGGACAAATAACGTCCTCATCTTCCCAGAACTGTGACGCCCCCTGGTAGTCATGGGCTGCGATTGAAGCTGAGACCTTTTTTAAGTTTCCATGACCTCACATGTGACAGAGTTTGGTCAAGATTTGAAGCAGATTGTGTCCCCCAAAGTATCTCCCCTGCAGCTCTACAGCATGCAGACTGTAGTTAACAACACTTCATTGTGGACTGGAAATTTGATAAGAGAGTAGATTTCAGGTACTTTTAGTCCTCAAAAAAGAGGTAATGATGTGAGATGGTGGATATATTGTTTTAAATAATCATTCTATTATATATACCAAATCATCATGTTGTATACCTTAAATATCGATACTTAAAAAATACTTTAGAAATTTCTGTGACTAGAGCTGTTTAACTTCAGATTCAGAGATTATTTTACCAACACACAGTAAAAGGGGCTCCTGCATTGAATGAAAAATTATATCAAAAGGCTTTGTTCCCATGCACAACTAAAATTCTATCAGGGTTTCATATAAGCATAAAATTTAAGATTCTTCTTCCCTAGAGGGAAAAATCTGATTCAATGCTTTTTCTATCTAGCTTTAATAGAGAAGAATTAATAAGCACATTTATTAAAATTGAAGTGAATGTTATTATTTTTGGATCAGCAATGTGAAAAACAGAAGAGAGACTTCTTAAAGGTCCCTTTGTTTTTCTCTTTGCCCCCTTTCCCCTACTCACTCCAACAATCCAGGGAGAAGCCTCTGACACACTCGCTAGATAAACTGAAGCTATTTTACTGGGAGCGTGAGCGCCAATTCAGCCCAGAGTCTGAAATCAACTTAAATGTATTTTCATCATCTAATTTATCTTTCTCCTGTGGATTTTCAAGCTGTTGCTTAACAGTTTCTTAAGTTTCACTAGTCTGTTTTAAAGTCTGAGGTAATATAGAAAACTAAAATTTTTAGAAGGGCCATTTGGAATGTTCCTTTTACTATAAAATGTTTTAGTACAGTATCATATTTCATGTGAGACTCTCCTCTGTTAAGAAAAAATACTGATAATCACCAATCAGAATGAAGGAAGAAAACCAACTTCTTGTCAACTTTGTGCACGTAATAATAATAAGAAGCAGGATAACATACCTCAAATCCATAAACAAAGAGCTCCATTATGGATCGTTAGGATCTACCTTTTTTTTTTCAGGTTACTTTATTAAGTATTTTCCAGTGTTTACTATAAATTTTTGATAAGAATTGTTTATTATGACCATGATCCACTAAACCATGACACAATGGTTTTAATGACTCAATGTCTGCCTCTTTGGAGAGATGCCATTTTGCACTTGTTTGTGATGTGTATATGGCTGGGGTGTAGTTGGCTGGGCAAGAGAGAGAGAAGGAAGTTGAAGGAGGCCAGATGGAAGAAAGAAGAGTGTGCATATTGAGAGGATGGAGATAAGTTTGCACATGGAAAGAAACTGAGGTGAGCTGAGAAGCCAGTTGGCTGGACTCACCTTGCGTCCAGTCTTCGTAGACTTGTTTGATACTAAGAACAATTTAAAGCAATGGTGCAAAGCATAGATTTTGGAATATTAGTGGTGCTTCAATTTTTAAACCACCTGCTGTCTCTTCTTATCACTGCTGGGCTTCACAGGAAGGTTTGAGCTGAAGGGCTGCCTCGTGTATCTTGCAGGATGGCCGCCATATTGGGGCACCCGGAGTCTTTGCCTGGGCATCTTCACCACCCTGGGGCCACAGCAGCCGCTTCCACTGCCTGTCACCCCCCTGGCTGGGCAAGCTGGGTTCTGATTTCCAGTTCTGAAGCTTCCCTCTGTGGTCATCAGACAGACTCGCCACACTTGCACTGGGTACTACTTGTGCTCAGACGCCGTACAAATTTTTTTGCTTGTCTTTTGTTTTTGTTTTTGTTTTTTATTATCAGAAAAGCCTAAGGTGGGGGCTAAACCCAAGAATAAATAGGTGGGCAAATGACATGCTGGACACGTAACGTTCCTTCTTCTTTGAAATTGGGATTTGTGACTTTGCACCAGGAGACATTTGACAGTGTCTGCTAACACTGACCGCTGCCAGAGCAGGGCAAAAGGTCTTGCTGCTGTCTGCAGGTGGAGCTCAGGGCTGCTGCTGACTACTGGGCAGTGTGCAGGACTGCTCCCAGCAGTAACAACTGTCCTCCTCACAATGCCAGTCATGCTGACCTCCTGAGCTCTGCCCTTCAGACCTGTTTCCATAATAAGCTTCTGGTGTCCCTCTAGTTTTAAAGGCCAGCACTGAACAGGACAGCTCAAGCTGATGAAGACCTTGAGTTCCTCACCATCCTAAACAGACTCCAAAATATGCACTCCCTCTCATTTATTCACCCAATCAAGTACACACATCCATAATAAGACCACGTGCTGAGCAGGCACAATGAATGCAAGTCTACAGAACAAATTGACCTAAGATAAATTGATTGTTGAGGATCTAGAGCTATAGAATGAGAACCTACTTACTAAGTAAGAGAGAAAATAATCATCCTGAGCTTTTCCTAGATCTTCAGTTATATAGTGGGCTCCATTCACAAACCTGACTTTCTTAGGAGTTTAGTAAATTTGTGGTTTTTCTGTGAAACAGCTTCTGATTTGGAAGCAAAGACACATTAATGAAACTCCTTAAAATTTCAAAACTCAGTCTTATGTAGAGTCCATAGCACATTCATCCATGCCTGAGTATACGTTCAGCTTTATTAAAATGAGACCTAGGCAGTTTTTCATACAATTACTAGCTTAAAATTACAAGATTCTATGTATGTAAAACATTTTATGGCAAGTGTTAATCTATAGTCAACTTTTATGATTGCAAGCAAGAATTCCAGTGAAAAATGTTGAAAACTCTTAAATACATTTAATGAGTCTTGTCACAATAATACTTCTGTTTTTGTAAAGATATGTTGCAAACTCCAGGAGAACCACTTAAAATTCAATAAGGTTCAATTGACAGACGACGACTGGAGAGAAAAAAAATGTAATTATATAAAATGTTCAATTAAAACCAGTCAAGGCTGATAAATGCAGAAAAATAACCAAGAAACAAAGAACAAAGGCAAAAAGTAGAAGCAATTACAGATGCTAATCCAACAATGTCAATGGTCACTTTAGTTATTAGTGATTTAAATACACTAATTAGAAGATAGAGCGTTAGAGTGGATAATGAAAAAAAAACATGACCTATCTAAATATTACTTGCAAGAAACCCTCTTCAATATAAAGATACAGGTTTAAAGAAAAGAGATGGAGAAAGACAAACAACACTATACCTAATTAAAAGAAGACAGTCTCTGAATTAATTTCAGAAGGTGCAAACTTCGTAGCAAGAAAAATGATGGGAAAGGGAGAAATTATGAAATAGTAAAAAATTTGAGATAATGTTTCTGCATGTGTATGCATGTGGAAAGGGTTGTCACCAACAAGCAGGTGGCACATCCTGTAATCCCGGAGGCTGAGACCAGCCTGGGCAACATATTGAGAGCCTGTCTCAAACAAAAATAAAATTAAAAGGGCTGGGAATGTGGCTCAGTGTCAAGCACTCCTGGGTTCAAGCCCCATTACCAAAAAAAAAAAAAAAAGATGGAAAGATATACCCTGTTCATGGATAGGCAGAACTAACATCATCAAAATGGCGATATTACCAAAAGTCCTCTATAGGTTTAATGCAATGCCAATCAAAATTCCAATGGCATTGCTTGTAGAAATAGATAAAGCAATCATGAAATTCATATGGAAAAATAAAAGACCTAGAATAGCAAAAACAATTCTAAGCAGGAAGTGTGAATCAGGTGGTATAGCAATACCAGATTTCAAACTATACTACAGAGCAATAGTAACAAAAACAGCATGGTACTGGTATCAAAACAGGCGGGTGGACCAATGGTACAGAATAGAGGATACAGAGACTAATCCACAAAGTTACAACTATCTTATATTCGATAAAGGGGCTAAAAGCATGCAATGGAGGAAGGATAGCATTTTCAACAAATGGTGTTGGGAAAACTGGAAATCCATATGCAACAAAATGAAACTGAATCCCCTCCTCTCACCATGCACAAAAATTAGCTCAAAATGGATCAAGGACCTTGATATCAAATCAGAGACTCGGCGTATGATAGAAGAAAAAGTTGGCTACGATCTACATATTGTGGGATCAGGCTCCAAATTCCTTAACAGGACACCCATAGCACAAGAGTTAATAGCAAGAATCAACAAATGGGACTTACTTAAACTAAAAAGTTTTTTCACAGCAAGAGAAACAATAAGAGAAGTAAATCGGGAGCCTACATCATGGGAACAAATTTTTACCCCCCACACTTCAGATAGAGCCTTAATATCCAGAGTTTACAAAGAACTCAAAAAATTAGACAATAAGACAACAAATAACCCAATCAACAAATGGGCCAAGGACCTGAACAGACACTTCTCAGAGGAGGACATACAATCAATCAACAAATACATGAAAAAATGCTCACCATCTCTAGCAGTCAGAGAAATGCAAATCAAAACTACCCTAAGATACCATCTCACTCCAGTAAGATTGGCAGCCATTATGAAGTCAAATAATAACAAGTCTGGAGAGGATGTGGGGAAAAGGGTACTCTTATACATTGCTGGTGGGAATGCAAATTGGTTCGGCCAATTTGGAAAGTAGTATGGAGATTCCTGGGAAAGCTAGGAATGGAACCACCATTTGACCCAGTTATTGCGCTTCTTGGTCTATTCCCTGAAGACCTTAAAAGAGCGTACTACAGGGATACTGCCACATCGATGTTCACAGCAGCACAATTCACAATAGCTAGACTGTGGAACCAACCCAGATGCCCTTCAATGGATGAATGGATTAAAAAAATGTGGCATTTATACACTATGGAGTATTACGCAGCACTAAAAAATGACAAAATCATGGAATTTGCAGGGAAATGGATGGCATTAGAGCAGATTATGCTCAGTGAAGCTAGCCAATCCCTAAAAAACAAATACCAAATGTCTTCTTTGATATAATGAGAGCAACTAAGAATAGAGTAGGGAGGAAGAGCAGGAAGAAAAGATTGACATTAAACAGAGGCACGAGATGGGAGGGAAAGAGAGAGAAAAGTGGAATTGCATGGAAATGGAAAGAGACCCTCATTGTTATAAAAAACTACATAAAAGAGGTTGTGAGGGGAATTGGAAGAAAAATAAGGAGAGAAATGAATTACAGTAGATGGGATAGAAAGAGAAGATGGGGGGAGGGGGATAGTAGAGGATAGGAAAGGTAGCAGAATACATCAGTCACTAGTATGGCATTATGTAAAAATGTGAATGTGTAACCTATGTGATTCTGCAATCTGTATTTGGGGTAAAAATGGGAGTTCATAACTCACTTGAAACTATTGTTCGAAGTATGATATGTCAAGAGCTTTGTAATGTTGTGAACAACCAATAAAAAAAATCATACAAAAAAAATGGTGTACATCAAATTAATCAAATTATGACATGAAATTCAATTTTGACTCAAAAATTAAAGGAAATGCAAAAATAAACAGATAAATCTATTATTATAGTTGAAGACCTCAACATCTCTCTGTCAGTTACAGGCATAAATAATCTAAACAGCATTGTCAATCAATCTGATCCAATTGGAGATACAGAACATTTTATCCAATCATACTGGAATTTGCATTCTTCTCAAATTTACAGGGAATATTCTCCAGGATAAAACACATTCTAGGCTATAACAGACACATTAACAAGTTTAAAAGGATGGAAATTATGTGGATTATGTTTGCAGATCATAATGAAATTAAATTAAAACTCAATAACAGAAAAATAGCTAATTTTTTAAAAATGTTAGGAAATTAAGAGGCACAATTTAAAGCAAATACATGTCAATGATGAATTCCCATTCAAGAAATGTTTTGTAGTAAATGAAAATGAAAACACATCTCATAAAAATTTGTGACATAAAAGCAAAAGCAGTGTCACAATTGAAATTTACAGCATTGAATGAATACATAAAATAAAACGTGTACAACCAATAACCTGAGCTTTCATCTTAGGGAACTAATGAATGAAGAACAATATAAATACAATACTAGCAGAAAAAAGGAAATAATGAATAGAGCAGAATTCAGTGAAGTTATATAAACAAGTAAACAATAGAGTATGATAACAAAAGCAGAAGCTGTTTCTTGAAAAGATCAATTAAATTGATGAATCTCTTCATTAAAAGAAAAGAAAAATGAGAAAGCCCAAATAACAGTGCCTTTTAAAGAAAATATTGTAGGATTGTATAATTACAAATCCTAGTAGTGGTTTTCTTTTTCAGATAGGCAATATGAATTTATAGGGATTTCCTCTTCTAATGAACAAAAGTCCATGAAATATCTATTCATGTCTGTGAACATTTTGTTTCACAAGATCATATGGGCATAATAAACTCTAAAATAAATGGTTGCATTTATGACATAATCAGAGATTTAAGCAATCAATTAGATGGAGAAAAAAATTAATGGAACACCACATGTGGAAAAAAGAGGGAGTAATTCTAGGCAAAAACCCAACTTGTACAGTAACACCAGGGCAAATGGCTGTCTATGGCTTGTTAAGAAAAAATTCTAAATTCAACATTGTACATAGAAAGATGGGAGTGGAGGTGACTTGGAAAATTCATATTGAGGCATATGAAAAATAGGTAGGTTTGCTCATTGTCTTAAAGAGCTTAGAATTCAACCCATGTAGCTCCAGGACTAAGGGTGGGGGAGCTCTACAATAAGACAAGAACATGACAATATATGTGCATGGTCTGGCTAGTGAGCTGGATATGAGAGAAAATGTAGGTGGAGAGAATATTTAAAAAGCCAGCTGTGTGGTCCTTGGGAAATTTCAATGGGATCCCAGCAACAGTCGGGTAAGATGGCAGAGAAGGGGAGGGGCCTCGTGTGCCCTGTGGGGACTGGCTTTGAGGCGGAGCTGTCATCTTTTCAGCCTGGGGAGGAGTAGCAATACTTTTATTAACCTCTGTAAATAAATAATAGTAAGTGGAGGAGTTTTAAAATAAAATCCCCATTTGCACATTCCGTTTGGTTGTGTGGCGTTGGATGAACTTACATCATTTCTTACCAAGTTTTCTTGAGCCCCAAAAGAACACTAAGAGGCAGTACAGGAAAGTCATTAAGTGCTCAGGTTCTAGAGCCAGATGGTGTGTATTTGAACTTCAACTCCATCTCTCTAATCAACCTATATAAAGTTTATAGGTTCCGAACTTGCAGAATGGAATTAATAAAAGCACCTAACTTACAAGTGTTTTGTGAGACTTGAATGAGATAATAGAGGTAAACCACACAACATAGGGCCTGGCACACAGTAGGTGCTCAATAAATGTAAGCAATTACATACATAGATAAAAAGGTCATTTATTTATACTAGGAAATGAAGTGATAGAGCTAATAAAATCAACCAGGAAGCATCTAAGATTACAAAATAAATGAGAAAATTAGCAAAAACTATGAGAAACTATAAGAAATAACAAAAAAGTGGGAAAAGGTAAGAAAGATTAACAAAAGCTGATGAGAACGGGTATACGTGATGTGAGGAAAATAAATAAGAGAAAGTGTGGGGTGTTATTAATACCAAAGGAGAGAAGAGTTTCAGTAGCGACTACGGCAGTTCCAGGACACCCAGGAAAGGTTGTCTGAAACCAGAGGTGGCACTAAACCCTATATTTAATCCTGTCGCACTCAGGTAAACACTTTTCACACACTGTGGTCGTGACTTTCAAAAGTTTGGGGAGAGATAGCAAAACTAGCACACATTTCTTTTTCTCCCTTTCCACATACAGAAGATTCATTCTCACCGTAGGCCCTAGCAACACAGGCAGACACGATTCTCTCTCCTTCAGCCCAGAATCTTCACCTTTTCTCCTGAGGCTTCTCCTTGGCCTAGCTGAATTGCCAGCATTCCTACCCATCTGCTTAGGGGCCACCGCTGCGTGGAACAAGGATTACTTGAGCATGCACTGTGATACCATGATAAGAGGGTGTGTCCCATGTGACCAGTGCACAGGACGTTACAGTGTGGGGCATGAACACAGGAGTGAGCCACATCCCAGGCAGGATGAGGCAGGAAGGCAGCAGACTGTATCTTGTTACTGAAAAAGGGCACACAATTGAGAAGGGAAGGATTCTTGATTTTTGTCCATGTCATATTTTCAGACCAGAGCTGATCATGGGCCCATGGGTATCATAGAAATCAAAACTAGAAGAGAAGGAGCACCTGTGCTGCTGATTTCCACTAGCACAGGTAAGAGCATGAGGCAAAGAAGCATAAGCTCTGAGAAGGCTCTTGGCACTTGGAAGTTAGGAGGTGCTGGAATCATGAAAGCACTTTGCAGAGACGTCAATAAAACAAGTTCCGGAGCACCTAAGATTGATCCATGTATGTCAGTGTAAATGGTTGTGGACAACTTCAAGAGAAGCTTGGTGCCTAATGAAGTAGATGAGTATGTGAAAAGTGCTCACCATAGAAAATTGAAGTATTTGATTAGAGAAAAAATATAAGTAGGAAAGTGTAAAGTTTTAATGGCAAAATGACATCATTTGTGGTATCTAAAAGAAAATAAAAATATTAGAAGTATCAAATCGTTTAGCAAATCTGAAAAGAACTTCATTTATATATAAAAAAGAAAAAACTAAATAAGTAAGCAAGTTGCTTTCTTGTATCATTTTTATTAAACATCTATACATTTACAATCTATAAATTTAATTAATTGCAAAAAATAATCAGGTAAGATGAAGTTGGCTTCTCTGCTTCTGCTGGCCATGGGGTCTGCACTGAGTTGCTGGCCTCTGCAGTAGAGAAGGGTTGCGGCTCTTGGTGGCAGGCCATGCCCTCTGTGTTCAGCTGACCCCAGCAGCTCATCTTCAACTTCTTCTTTCTGGGTCTTATTTTGTGAGTGCAAAGAATGAAATCCACACTACAGGATGTGAGTTATAGAGCAGGATTTACTGAAGAGAATAAACCGGAATAGAACTTCTGCAGTGCAGGAGGGGAACACATGGCAGGTTTCTCCTTATAACTAGGCTAGTCTAGGGGTTTGTAGAGCACCTGGGGCATGGGATTGGCCCAAACTCATGCCAATTAGAGTCTGGGAAAGTACTGACACTCTTGGATACTCGTGAATCCCATTCAGTTTGCCTTACTTCCATTTTTGCCCCACTCCAGGAAGAGGGAGGTTGAGGTCTATGTTTGCAGGTTCGGGCTGCAGCCCTGTGTGCAATGGCTTCTGCAGCAGGCCTCTGCCCAGTGCCAAGGCCTGGCCCCCAAGGGTGATGGGTCAGCGTGCTTGGTTCCACTTGGCACTGGCTCACCTCTCAGGCCTGCTGCTGCCCTTCTGTGTGGCAGGCTCTGCAGGGCAGCCAGGGCCAGTGGCCTGTGCTTCCGCCACTTCAGTGGTCCTCTGTGGCTTCTCCGCAGGGACCACTGGCTGCTGCACAGCTTGGTGGCAAGGCAGCCACTTTAATGGCACCCAGGAAGGGGGCTGAAAACATTGCAGGGAGATGTGAACCAGACCTTTCGGAGTGTCACTGGCTCTTGGTGCATCAGGAAGCACAGACCAGCCAGGAGAGGGAAGCAGGCCTCCGCCTTGGCCTCTGCCACGCCCTGCATTGTCCCCAGCCCCTCTGTGACGGAGCCTAGCATGACGGCCAGCCAACCAACCCAAGAGACACATTTGCACGGTGCAGCTCTTATATCGTAAAGTAGACAAGACAGATTGATTTGAAGCTGGAGTGTAATGAATAATTAACAAAAGATCCAAATACAAATGAAAGTTTCTTATATTATAAATGACCAAGGAAATTACAAAGCCTCTAGAAATTATGGAACTTGTAAAATCATAGTGTGGAATTGCATTTGAGGAATTATTTTAAAAAACCACACAAGAAAATCCAGAGATCTTCAACATATTGCCATTAAACAGGACCTTTGACAAAGGAACCATAAACAAAATCAAGCAGCAACAGTGAAAAACACTGACAATGTGTATTTCAGGAACCTGGGCAGTTATCCTACTATATTAATAATTTTTACATGTCAATCAAAAATGCACTGACATTAATAGTCCCAAAAGATACTGATTAGACATTGCAGAAAATATAAATATCTCTTAAAGATATAATGGGATGTTCAGTTTCTCTCAAAATAAGTGAAAGGAAACTATCAACAGTAGTGAACTATCACTTATTAGCAAAGACCCCAAAATTTGATGATATTATTAGCTAAGAAACGAGTAAGCTTGTGCATTTCTGGTGTGCAATCGGCAACTACTTACATGTGTGCATATTTTTTTTATTTTTATATCCCAGAGTTCTCCTTATATCACTGAAAACTGAAGTATATCCATGTATATTGGTTGAGATTTTTACTAGATTGATGCCACCCTAAATATCCACCAGCAGCTGATTGGTTAAAAAACATTGTACATCTAAGTAAGGCAATAGCATGCATCTAAAAAGAAAATCAAGAAGCTTCTTCATGACATGGAACAAATTCAATAATATTTATTTTAGGAGTAAAAAAAAGAAGAGGAAATTAACAAATATGTGCATTGCTCTCACGAAAAAAAGCATAGATTGTTTCTGAAGGACACCCAAGAAAATGCTTATCTGTCTCTAGAGAGGAGAAATAAATGACTAGTAGAATAAAAGGGTGCATGGTACAGTACACTTTCCTGTAACTTTTGAACAGTTTGTAAGTGAATAGTATTGAAAATATGATAAACCAAATAATGTCAACTTGATCAGTTACTTTAAAATATTGGAATATAGTCATCAATTAGGCAAAGTTCTAATCTTGGAGTTGTTCAAAATTTTTAGATCTTTAATTTAAACACAAACAATGGCATTGATGGCTTTCTGCTATAACTGGCACATTGAAGTTATAGAAAGTACTATAGACACACATTGCTGTGTAGCTTTCCATCCTGTTTGATGAATACATCTCAAGAAATGACCAGTTCTGGGGGAATTCATCAGCTTGAATGACTTTACCTTTCTTTTCCTTATGCAAGTCTACTCAGTTTCACTTTAATAATTATATTGTAGGAGCACAGCCTATGCTGAGCTCTTCCCATCTGACCATATTCACTGTTAAATCACCAGTATGAACAATTCATATTTATTGATTAGTAGCTGCTTCATGGTCTACCTCCTGCATCTCTGATGGACTTCAATGTGCTAAATGTCAGGAAGAGCAGACAGACATCTCCAAGCCCTCCCAGTGCCTATCAAAATGTTTCTCTAAAAGTGAAAGCTCACTCAAAACTTATCAGAAAAAAAAAGTAAATACTACTCTTTCACAACTTTTTAGACATTTTTGGTGGTAGATTGAGAAAATCTGTAGTTAAAAATCAGAAATATCAATTGGGCATGGTGGTGCATGCCTGTTCCCAGTGACTCAGGAGGCTGAGGCAGGAGGATCACAAGTTCAAAACACTTGTGGTGACTTGTTCACCAATTAATGTCTTCCAGTTACAGTGCTACAACTGAGCAGAAATAATAATAATTTTGAAAACCAGGAGGAGGATGAATTAGGAACAAAAAGCTATTCCAGCTGTCACTGGTACAAAGTCCAAGTAGCTGCTCAAACCATCAAGGTGTTTTTAGTTAAGGTTTTATAGAAAAACATCAGGTTATGTCTATTTGAGAAATATGTTTGGAATGGCAAAATAATCCAATAAGTAGTACATCCATAGTGGTTTACAAACCATCAATCTCTTTTCCTAGCACATATATCAAACTCTCACACAAACCTAATTAAGGAAAGTAAAGGGAATACATGCTTTACTGCTTATATAGTGAGGGTAATAAATTTCTCCAGACTATTTGCCCATTCAAAGGTACTTGAGGAGTTATATTCCAAATATTGAGGCATTATGTATATGCTATGTACAAGCTATCCATCTTGGCCAACTAACAACAAATGTGCAACAAAACGCTCATGTCAATCCTTAATAACTCACATGGAAGTCTTGTGAGGTAGGCCCTTACCCAGAGAGCTATTCTTAAAAGCTTAATTGCAAAGAAAGGAATTTCCCTAAGTGTAGGACTGACTGTCTGAATCCAGCCTTGCCACCATCTCTGACCGCCCAGAGCCCGGCTCCCAGCCCACATCCCTGGTACTCCGCACAGCTCCTCTCCTGTACCCAGCCTCAGCCTTCTCTTCCAGATACCTTCCACCGGGCCCTCTGGGGACTCGCTGCCCTGGTCAGCCACCTCTCGAGGTCCTGGTCTTTGGCTTGCACATTCTTCTCCACTGCTCTGCCTGAAACCTGGCCCTTCCCTTAGACAATGTTCCCCTGTCTTTTCAGGGGTTTCTGCTTTCTGTTCCACATTCCTTCCTTGCTGTTGCTGTTTTCCAAGTGTCCTCCTCTACCTCTTCCTCCATCCCCTTGCACTGACTGTCCGGACAGACCTGTTCAGCCGTCCTGCTCTCCTCTCCTTCCAGAGTCTTATATAGTATCTCTCGACTCAGGCTCCTCTGCACAAACACGCTCTTTTGTGATTACTGGTTATTTCAAAATCCATGCTTCTCCTGAAGCACCTTACCTTTTCAGTCATTCTCTTTCTTCCAGTGATTCCAACTTCCAAATTCCCCCAGCCACTATCCACAAAGTCAAGAATCCATCCTTGCCAGGAGGTGCATTCTCTTGGCCACCATGTCTGTCACCCCACTCTGCCTGCAGATTCTGTAGTTCCAGCTCAGTCACTGGAGTAGCCACCCTCCCGGTTTCACAGGGACCGTTGGGCTTCTCACCCATTGGTCATGGTTACTGCCTGCTGTGGTTTGGATACAGTGTCCCCCAAAGCTCACGGGTGAGACAATGGTGGAAGCTGAGAGGGAAAGTGATTGGCTTAGGAGAGTTTTAACCCAATCAGTGCACTTGTCTCCGGATGGGGGTTACCTGGGTGGTAACTGTGGCAGGTAGGGGTGCCAGGGAAGCAGGTCCCCGAGGGTGTACCTTTGGGATTTATATTTTGCCTCTGGCAAGCAAGAGTCGCTTCTGCCCCCTGATTTTCATGTCCTGAGCTGCTTTCCTCGTCACACGCTCTGCCATGATGCTCTGCCTCACCTCGAGGGCCCAGAGCTCTCCGGGGACTGAGACCTCTGAAACTGTGAGCCCCCCAATAAAATATTTCTTCCTCTGACTGTTCTTACCAGGTCTTTTGATGACAGCAGTGAAGTAGCTGACTAAAACACTCTCCTCTTGACTCATATTAAATCCCATGGCTAATTCAATTGTATATATTTTTGCACTCTTACCAGCCCTTTTTCAGTTCAAAATATTCTTATGACAAAATACAAATTTTTAGTCTGATTCAAAATGCGCTACCTCTGTGTGTTTACATAGGCAACTTAGCATTTCTAAAGAGGAGTGAAAGGAATCCTGACTTGTCTTGGTTTCAGGTCGCCACGACGGTTTGAGTCAGTCTTTTCACTGCTGTAACCAGAACCTGAGAAAAACAATTAAAGGAGGAGAAGTTTATTTGGGGGCTGGTGATTTCAGAGGACTCAGGTTAGAGAAGGCATCTCCATCCCCCAGGGCACAAGGTGAGGTACAGCATCAAGGTGAAAGAGTGACAGAGGAAAGCAGGTCAGGATAGGGAACCAGCAAGCACAGAGAGACTCCACCTGCCAGAAACAAAATCCACAGTCAAAGACTGCCCCCAGGTACCCACCTCCTCCAGCCACACCCTAACTGCCTATAGGCACCTCTCAGTTAATCCCTATCAGGGGCTAATGCACTGATTGGGTTAATGTTCTCATAACCCCATCACTTCACCTCTAAACTTTCTTGCATTGTCTCATACATGAGCTTTGGGGACAAACTGCTTATTTATCCTCCATCTCAGCTCCTTACCTTGATTTCTATTTCACTGATGAATAGAGAGAAAAATCCAGATAAATTTCATCATTCCCCTTCTCAATCCACATAACATTCGGTGATAAACATTTCACATTTTTAATTGTTTTGTGAATATTGCACTGTATGGACTTTAATTGAGCAAGGGGGTCTTAGGAAATTTGAAAATGATGGCTGTGTGAAGGCACATATGATTATACAAAGGACACGCACCCAATATGTTTGTATTACTAAAGGTACACATATGACTCTCTCTCTGGTAGCAAAACCTATAATCCATGATATTTGCTTGTATTTTGCTAGATATATCTGATAGGAGACTGGTAGAATTCAAATAAAGTAAGTTTCTTGATCAATGAAAATACTTTATATCGTCCTGTTATGTTGGCCTCATGTTATGATAATCTCAGTATAAATATACAATATGGTCAAGAACTCGAAGTACTGTTGATATGACAAAGCATCAGAAGTGATATATGTGTCAGTGTGACCTGTAATATTTCTCCTTCACCTTTAGAACTGAAACATAATAAGACTCAGCTTAGGCTATTTTCCAATTCCAGATGTTCACAGAGTGAGTTAGCTATCGCCCTCTGAATCACCCGTCACAGGAGAAAGACGTCAAAGATTGGCCATGTTAGGTGATCACTGTCACCAGCATTAGTTTCTCATGTAAGAAGCTGGGTGTTTTTGAATGTTTGAAAGTTTGTCACTGTTTATGTGGTATTAATATTCTATGTAATGTCATTCATTCAAAGTTCTGACATTTGGGACAGTTTATACCACTGTGTTGGATTGTATTTCATTTTTGAATTGGCAGTAGAAAATATGTTATTTTTATCAATTTTACAAGATAAAATTTTGATAGCCAAAAATTTATACTCCATCTGTTAAGAACTACCCACTGTCCCTGGAGGACGGCCAAGAATAAACTTACTATGATCTGGTCAAATAGCATGTCAGATATATTTATTTATCAGGCCAAATGTGTGTATGCATGTGAGTGTGTGTGTGTATGTGTGTGTGTGTGCATATGAACATGTGTGTTTCTAAAAGGATACTGTATGTTCTTTGTTTTTCATTTTGAAATTTACAATTTAAAATGCTTCAATGAATGTATCATTGCTCAAAACTTTGGAATTTGTCCTATTCAAATGTTTCAATTTTTACTTTTAATCTAAATATGTGAAATATTAATATGTAGTAAGCCTTACGTTTACAACATAAAGGATAAAAAAAAAAGTTACAGGATATGAGAAAACAAAACTACTGTATTTTGAAAAGAAAAAAATGTATTCTAATTGAAGGTTAAATTAGAAAGTTAAATAAGAAAGAGATGAATTTTGTGACACCAAAACTCATGAGCCAGAATGATCCACATGAAGTCGGCTAACTCTGGGTCAGCGCCACTAAGAGAAGATTTCTATAGAAGTGACATCAGCAACAGGGGATGCAAAAATCAGGAATTTGTAAATGATAGGGCTCCAAGTTTAGTAAGAATTATGGTCTGAGATTGTGGCTCAGTGGTAGAGCACTTGCCTAGCACGTGTGAGGCCCTGGGTTCGATCCTCAGCACCACATAAAATAAATAAAATAAAATAAAGGTGTTGTGTCTACCTACAGCTAAAAAAATATTTTAAAAAATGTTTAGTAAAAATTAAAGAACTGAATAAGATAAATGCTTTCATATTCAGGAGAAATCAATCTGATTTTATAGTAAATCTTACCACTATAAGTTCTTAAGCAAGAATCTATGGGATAAAGTAGTCATTTGTGAAAAACATATTTCAGAGGAGGGTGCAACGTGAATTCCTAAGGGTGAGAAGACCATAAAGGAGATGATGCTTAAGTCTGTATAATCCTAACATGTAACCTGTTATCCTAGAATCTGAATTTTCTCTACAAAGAAACTTTGAAAAAATACTCTGAGAGCAATTTAATTTGGTGAGACTCTGAAAAACCAAGTCAACAAATTATACCCGCTACAAAGAGGATCCCAAGAAAACGGCAGAGGAGAAGCCTCTGGAATGTATTTCCTATCTAGGCAGCAATTGCACAGTTTTGAAAGAACTGTTTTGGAACTCCAAAATCCACTTAAGTCTAGAAACTTCCAGGGGAAGGTGAGGAGGGTACATTGTGGTTAATTTCATCAACTTCACCTTGAAACACAACAGCAGCTACTCACTCACCTCTCCTTGACATACAGCAGCTGTCCATGCATGGGTTCCTGCAGTTGTTTTCAAGTAGATGAAGAGACCCAGAGTGGACAAAAAGACACGGTTTTGCAAATGTTTGGGATCTATGGTATGATCTCTGACTGCTATTATGGTGCTGAGTTGCAGGCAAAAAGGCAGGCAACCCTCCTACTGTAACACTCTCCCTGTGCAAGCCCCTAGCTATCAACTAAAAGTGACTTTCATGGGACTTAAGGGGCTAGTGTTCCTCCTTCTATATTTCTCTTTTCCCCCCTTTTGGAACCAGGCAATAAAATTTAAGACATTTAAAAGCAAGGGAACATAAGGGAAAATCAGAATCTAATCACACATACTCAGGCGAAGACTCAGAAAAGATCCAAGAAGACTAAGTTCACACCTCAGGCTATTTATTAACCACAAGAAAGCTTCCAATAAAATATAACCCCCCCAAAAAAAATAGCAAATCCTAGGAAATGATGAGAATCTGAAATTCAGATTTATCCCATTATTAGACTCAAATGTCTAGTTTTCAACAAAATTTAAAAATACACAAAAAATCAGAAAATTATTCCCAAAGAAAATTAAAAAATAACTCAGCAGAAACAGTTCCTAAAAAATACTTCATGGCAGATCTACTAGACAAAGAATTTAAACTCAACTGCCTTAAAGATGTAAAAAAAAGAGTATGATATGGAGAAAGGCAAGAAAATGACATGAAGAAAATGATATGTGAACAAAATGGGAATGTTAATAAAGAGAAAAAGAAAACATTAAAAAAATTAAACAAAAAACCAAAGAGTAGTTCTGGAACTGAAAAGTACAATATCTGAAATAAAAAATACACTAAAGGGCCATGCACAGTGGCCACACCTGTGATCCCAGTTATCCAGGAGGCTGAAGCAGTCGTCTTCAGCAACCTAGCAAGACACTGTCTCAACATTAAAAAAAAAAAAAGGACTGGGGATGTAGCTCAGTAGACAGATGTCCCTGGGTTCAATCTGCTGTAAAAAGAAAGAAAGAAGAAAGAAAGAAAGAAAGAAAGAGAGAGAGAGAGAGAGAGAGAGAGAGAGAAGGAAAGAGAGAGAGAGAAAGGAAGGAAGGAAACAGAGAGAGAAAGAAAGAAGGAAAGAAAGAAAGAAAGAAAGAAAGAAAGAAAGAAAGAAAGAAAGAAAGAAAGAAAGAAAGAAAATAAAAAGCACTAGAGGGATTCAAATATAGCTATATGCAGGCAGAAAAAAAGAATCAGCAAATCTGAAGAAAGAATGAAAAAATGTCAGACATCTTTCCTTATCAATAATTAATTTAAATTATTTAAATGACCATGGAAATTTGAATTCAAAGAGACTCACATTCAGACACATGATAATCAAACTTTCAAAAACCAAGACACAGAGAGATGAAGGAGCAGCTCATCACATACAGGAGATTCGCAGTAATATTCTCAGTGGGTATTGCATCAGAGACATTAGGAGACAGATGGTTACAGTGAGCTGACATATTCAACATGCTAAAAGAAAAAAATAAAGCCATCCACAAAGAATACTACATCAGTAAAAGCTGTCCTTCAAAAGAGGGTGCTAATAAAGACATTTTCAAATTAAACAAAAGCTGAGAGGATATGTTCCCTCGACACTGGCTGTGGGTGAAAGTTTCCAGAGAGTCCCACTGGGGGACAAGAAGCTATGCTACACAGTAACTCCAAGCCACTTGAGGAAGCAGTGGTCACAGTGGAGGTAAACACTCTCAGTTACTAAAGCTGGTGTTGTTGCAACAATAGGCTATAACTCCACTCTATCTTTTACATAATTACAAACTACTCCATTAAAAATCATTAGTCTAAAAGCTAGCATAACTGCAACTTTGGTTCACAAGCCCACATTTTGCTTTCTACATGATTTTTTGGCTTATAATTTGGGGCACTCACTAGGCACTTAATGTATAAAGATGTAGTTTTGTGCCATCTTCAAACAAAAGAAATGGGACCAAAGTAATAGAGGAACAGGTTTTTTTTATTATTGAATATAAGATACTATACATTCAAATTAGAAAGAAAACTTTAAGATGCTAAATATAAGCCCCACCACATAGTAACCACAGAGAAAATAGATAGAGTTTACACATAATAGAAAGTGAGAAAGGAGTTTAAACATTTCACTACCAAAATATCAACTAAACACCAATGATCATAGTAATTCACAACAGGATGGAGAAAAGGCCAAAAGGTATATATAAAAGAATGATAAAATGTCACACATCTTTCCTTATCAATAATTAATTTAAATTATTTAAATGACAGTGGATTAAACTCTCCAATTAAAATTCAGAGATTGGCAAAAAGGACAAGGACACATGATTTAACTATATGCTTCTACAAGAGAATCACTTCAGATCCAAGCACACAGGAAATGGAAGGAAAAGAGTGGGAAAGATATCTATGCAAACAGTAACCAAAGGAGAGCAGGTATCACTACACTGATCTTAGACAAAATTGTCTTTAAATTAAATCAAATTAAAAATAAGAGTTACAAAATACAAAGAAGCACATTTATGATATATTAATAAAAGACTCACATAGCAAGAAGATATAATGAACATTCACACCCAGAATGACACCATCCAACTACCTAAAAGCAAAACCTAATAGAATGGAAGGAAAAATAGTTCTATGATAATAGTGATGGAAGGTAACTAATGAAATAGAGGACCAAACATAGCAAACCAAGTTCTAATGCCCAGACAAACATGCGGGACTGTGTTAGAGAGCACGTTACACAACACTGGAAAGTTCAGAGATCAATAGAAATTAAACAACACACTCTTTAGACAGAATGCTCTTAACCAACACAGTCTTAAACATTTCAAACAACTCTCAAACCATGCATGCATCAAACAGAAAAACAGCCACAGAGCAATGAGTACTTAGAGGTGAATGAAAATCAACACACAAGTGATGAGCCCTAGGGGACCCAGAGAAGCCAGCACTCAGTGGGGAATGATTACACCGGAAGATAGAAATATTTAAACTATCAGCCTCTTTACAAATCAATGAACTCAAAAAAGAAATAGCTAAACTTAAAGCTAGCAAAACGAAGGAAATAACAAAGACCAGAAGAGATGCAAAATACAAAATCAATTAAACCAAAAGTTGGTTCTTCTAAAAGATAAACAAAGTTGACAACACTTTACCTGAATTGACTAAGAAAGAAAAAAAGAGGGAAGACTCAAATCTAAAAGCAGAAGTGAAATCTAGGACATTGTTAGCAATTCAGAAGAAATGAGAAGGCATCTTTTCTTTTCTTCTGTTGTGGTACTGGGATTGAACCCAGGAGCACTAAACAACTGAGCCGCTTCCCCAGAGCCTTTTAGTATTTTATTTTGAGGCAGGGTCTCACTGGATTACTTAGGGCTGCACTAAGTTGCTGGGACTGGCTGTGATGTGATCCTCCTGCCTGAACATGATCTCCTGCTGTCCTGGGCACTTTGTCTTTCCTCAACCCACCCCACTGCCCTGGCAGAACTCGACTGTGGGCATGACACCTGCCAAGATGAAATGCTGAGAAACATAAAATCTGAATAGACATAACTAGTAAGGAGATTGAAGCAGTAACCAAAAGTAACTCAACAAGCCGAAAACTTGTTTGTTTCCCTGGTAAATTCTATTGAACATTTAGAGGAGATCTAACCAAGCTCTTCTTAAGGTTTTCCAAGAAGCTGGAAAGGAAGAAATTCATCCCATGAATTAGACATTTCTCTAATAAAAGAATATGATAAAAAAATGATAAAAAGCCAGTCAGAGACACTACAGGAAAGGTAAAATAAGACCAATATCCCTTTTGGATTCAAAAGTCCTCAACAAAATATTAGTAAACCAAATTCAGCACCATATTGGACACATATACACCATGATTTTTATTATAAATGTGATTTATTCTTTTAATGCAAGAATGGTTAAACATAAGAAAAATCAATCAATGAACTACACTGCAGTAACACAATGAAGGAAAAACATGGTCTTCTCCAGTGAAACAGAAAAATATTTCGAAAAATTCAATACCTTTTATGATAAAATTATTCAGCAAAGTTCAAAGGAAATTACTTTAAAATAATAAAAAGCCTACATGAAAAACCCAAGGAAAGTATCATACTTGATGGCAAAATATTTAAAGCCTTTCCTATAACATCAGTAGCAAACGAGGGTGCCCACTTTCACAATTATATTCAAAATCATTCTGGAAGTTCCAGACACAGCAACTAGGCAAGAAAGATGAATTAAAAACATCCAAATTGAAAAGAAAAACAAAGTACTTCCAAGCATGTATGATATAATTTAATAAGTGGAAAATCTTCATAATTCCACAAAAATATTAGAATTAGCAAATTAATCAATACAACAGGATGCAAAATCAACAAACAAAAATCATTAGCATTCTTAGAACCTAATGATGAATAATCCAACAAGAATTTTTAAAAAAATTTTATTTGAAATTCATCTAAAAGAATAAATTATCTGGGAATTAATTAAGGAGGTGAAAGCTTTGTACTATTAAAAAAAAATAACTAAAAAATTAATGAAAGAAGTTCCGATATAAATATATAAAAGGAAGAACATAGCACATGTTCACAGTTTGGAAGACAGTAGTATCATGATCTCAATATTATACAAAGTTATCTACAGATTAAATGCAATCCCAATAAAAATTCCAAAGACTTTTTTCCCCAGAACTAAAAAAAGTCCATTCTAAAATCTATATATTATATAGATTACATATATATACATATTATATACATATTATATATAAATATAAATATATATTTCATATATAAAAATATAAATATATATAAATATTTACATATTCTCAAGGGAGACAAAACAATTTTTATAAATAGAACATACCCCCAAAACTTATACTTTCTTACCTCAAAACTTACTACAAAGCTGAAGTAATCAAAAAAGTTTAGTATTGGTGGAAAACAGACATATTGACCAATGGAATAGAATAGGGAGACCTTTATGTGAATAGTCAAGTGATTTTCAACAAAAAGTTCAAGGACCCCCGTGGGGAAAGGGCAGTGTTTTTAACAACTGGTCTTGGGAAGCTGAACATTCACCTGGGATAGAATGACATTTGACCCTTACATATATATAACCATATATAAAAGGTACTCAAAATGCATCAAAGACCCTAACCTAATGCCTAGAAGTATAAAATGCCTAAAATAAAATGAGTCAGAAGCTTCACCATGTAGAATTTGGAAATGATTTCTTGGATACATCACCAAAGACATATGCAATAATAAAAAACAATAGACAAATTAGACTTCATGATAATTTAAACATACATATGCACCAAAAGATATCATTGTCACAGTAAGAAGATGACACACAGAATATAAAAAAAATATTTGCAGTTATATACATGAAAGGGATTAATATTGAGAATCCATAGAAAAATCTCTTACACTTCAAGTTATAAAATAATAGCAACTCTTATGGAAAGCACTATGGCAGTCCTTCAGAAAATTAAAAATAAAATTATCATGTGGTCCAGCAATACCTTGTCTGTGTGTATACTTAAATAACTGAAAATAAAATTTAAAATATACATTTGTAGGTACTCCTGTCCGCAGCATTATTCCCAACACCTAAAATGTGGAAGAAACATTAGTCTCTGTTGACAGATGAATAAATAAGCAAAATGTGGTATGGCACACAGTAGATGATTACTGTCCTAAAAAGACACATGCTCCAACTCTGATGAACCCTGAGTATATAATGGGACATGAAATACTCCAACCACCAAGCATAAATTGTATGTGAGTTACTAAGAATTGCCAAAAACACAGTTTCAGAAAGTAAAATGGTGGTTGCCAGGGCTTTTGCTGGGTTTCAAAGGAAATAGGGTGGTATTAGTCAATGGGCATATACTTTGGTTTGCAAGATTAAAAAAAGTTCCAGAAATATATGGAGATGATGATCACAAACATTATGGATGGACTTAATACCATCCAAAAATACACTTTAAAATATTTTAGATGGAAGAAAATAATATGAAAATATAAAGAGATCTAATAACTACGTTTTCTTTTTGTGGTAGGACAAACTGTGAAACCATCTTCAGCTTAGAGTTTAAGTTTTTGCCTTAACTACTGGTGGCAAAAATTCCTTTGCATATGTACTAGAGAGAGAATTTGTATGAATTTTCAGTATTTAATTTTTAATCAAAATGAATTAATAAAAATACTTTCTTAATCCAAAATTTATGTGAGTGCCTTATTAAACATGTATAAGACATTGTATTTCATTCTTAAGACACATGACTTCAACGGAGTTGAAGAATCAGTCAAAATTTGTAAATAAGCACAACTGGATTGAATTTCTCAGGAACTACTGCTTTTATAAGAAAAGGTATTACAATAAAGAGAAGGTGGGGAACTTTAAAGAGCCGGAGATTACGTGTTATCTCTGCAAGTCAGACATGCACTCTCATCCAGGCAGGCGGAAGACAGGCAACCTCTGAGAGGGAGACAGAAAGGTCACTGTGGATAACAGTGCCAGCATCCGTGTATGGACATTTTTTTTGCACAGTCCCTTGAGCCTGAGTAACCATGAGGTGACATGAGGAGGACTAGGTAACAGCAGCGCCTGTGGCACACAGCCCATATGGAGATGAACAATGGGCTCTGAGGACCGAATCTCTTGCAAAGCAACTCGAACCTGCTTGCTCCTTTGCTGAACAAAGGGGAGACTATTTCTGTTTTCCTAAACTGCTTACCATGCAAACATCCTTGAAATAGTTCAAAACAAAAACCATTAGTGTCTTCATTCCTAGGAGGTGCAGAAGTAAAAGACACTATGGGGCACTTTCTCCCAATACTATGAGAGTTCAAAAAGTGATGGACAGAAGGCTGTACCCTGGGAAATCAAGGAAAAATTTAGAAATTGTCTTTCAAATTAATGTCTTCCCTGGCATCTCCTACATATGCAATTTTGTCTCACTTCATTGGGGAACCCAGAAATTTAGTCCTGAGTTACAATTTACCACGAGCTGATACAGAAGGAAACACCTGGGGGGCCTCCTGGGTAATGAGCGTGTGCTTCTCAGACCAAAAGTAACCCGGGTACCAAAAGTCTCTAAAATAGTCTAAGGAGCAGACAACTAGTGTCAGATCATTGCATATTAATTTGAGCAGGTATAATTGATTTTCATATAGATGAACTGAAATTATTTTCTGGAATACACTGGGAAAGTAAATGAATCTATAACACACCTCTATCTTTCCCTTGCATAGTGATTTCACATCTTGGAGCTTTCCACTTACTTCATTAGTCTAGCCTTTCTTCAGTATCATTTCAGGCTTCCGCAGAGATTTTACAGTCATTAACATTATTCTAAAATTATAGATTTGAGTTAAAATTCCCATTATATTCCAAGAACTGAATTTAGTATTTCATATACATTAGCTTATCTAACAAAAGTCATTTAAAAATAATTCTATTATACTTTTTGTTGAGGAAGTGGAGACCCATGGGAATGAACACTCTCCAGGATGCGTCAGTAAATCTGAATCCCGGAGCCAGGTTGGCCGGGCCTGAGCTATGACCTGGTCTGCTGAGTGGGATTGGCTGCTCAGGAGCAGCCAGCCTTCGGGCAAACACTGGGAAGCTGGTGGTGACTTAGAAGAGATGCAGCTGATAGGCTAAGGTAGGCTAGCTCAGGGGGCACCACTGCACAGAGCTGCCAACTGACTTCTTAGGTGCCTCTCTCCAGTTTGTCTCCCAGAGATTTTCTAATCACTGGAAGGCCATTCTCCTGGGGTGGCTCCATTTGTCCGTTTCACGTCTCTGGTCTCTTCTAAAATGAAATGATTTTTAATTTGTAAGAGAAAAGTTACTGTTGTCTGCTCATTAATTTAAAAAAAAATATTCAACTCATACATGCCACATAGATCTCCCCCTGTGTCAGTGTTCACATGGTAAGTGGACGAATGGTCTGGTGCTCTGTCTTGGCATTGCGTCGTCCTGTGGAGGCTGTAGGAAGGCCACGTACGCAGGGGTCTGTGCCCACACTTGCATGCTCCATCTTCTTAGGAAGTACTCTGAACTTCTCAAGAGCAAATCTGTGTTTTATACTCTCTTTATAGACTCCAAGGGCCTCCTATGGTTTGTATAACTGTACACACTAATGAAATTCCTGTTGCATTGATATTTATAAGCAAACTGTTTTAATATTCAAGCCTTGCCACAAAATAACAAATAAGACATGAGTGCTGTCTCTAAAGTTCACTGCTGACAAGAAACAGCTGAGGAAATAAGAAATATGAAAGAAAACAGCATTGTTCCTCTTTCTAGAATTTTTATATGCTCCATACAGCCACTCCTGTCATAACCGCATTCATGGTTAAGGGGTTTTGAACCAGTGTTCAACACGATTGTGTGTCCTATGAGAATCATGGTTGGGAATCGTGGTTGGGAATCGTGGGAGCAAACTTTCATTCTGGAACAGAAACAATCTGTTTAAAAAAGTAGAAAATGGTGTGTGCTTTTAGTCAAGCAATTTTACCTCTAATTCCTCACTAACTTTAAAGACATAGTAGGTTCAACCCAAGTTTCTAGTCTTAAATTAACATATAGAGAGGGAAATGATAAGTTGACAGAAGCTGACAACTTACTTGAAGAACAGATGTCTTGAGGTTCTCAAAGTCATGGAATAGTGACTTCAAGGTAGTCATAAAATTCCCATCAAGCTTTGCTGCACTTTGCCTGGGAATGGTCGCATGAAGCAGCTTATTTTCATGATGCCTAGGTTCCGGGCCGTGTTCTCCCTGCCCTTGCCCACCATTCTGTTCCCCATTATCGTGACTCACGGGTTTTTATTCAAATATGCCATATTTCTCAAATAAGCACATGAAAAATATTGTTAAATGTTTACTATTTCCTTTAATTCAGGTTGCAGAATTAAGGCAAGCATAATTGAAAATGAGAATAAACTAGAGAAGGCTCTAAATTTTGGAAAACAAAATGACTAGAAAGGTTTAGAGTGTCTTTGTCTTGGTGTTCCTGGCCGACAGTCTGCACTGGCCGTGAACTGAGCATGCACACCCTGTGTTTGCAGGGAGCCTGACGTTGAGGTAAAGAATTGGCTCAGATTTGAGAGCTACAGGTTTTTGTAATCTTAGAGTTAAAGGTAAGCAGGTTTTAAAATGCTAGTGATTCTAAACTATTGGTAGGTTTCATTATGTCGCTTCATATAGACTATAATTAGCAGACAGCCCTAAATTAATAGAAAAAAATCCTACCCAACTGACTACTTTTACATCATAAACCATTCAGCAGTTACACTGGAGTCCACTTAAAGGCCACTTTAAATGATTCATGGCTGGCTTCCAAAATAAATAAATTAAAATTTGACTGTTAGAGAGTGTTAAGAGTTAAAAACAATTTTAATTAAAAGTGGTGGCAAATCTAGCACTACTGAGGTTGTGTTTTTTTTTGTTTTTTTTTTTTACTTTCTTTAGTGAGTTTGACTGTGACAGTACCTTGGTAACCGCTGAACACTAGAAACTGACAGTTCTGGAAGTCATTTAATTCACATTTCTCCAGCCCTTTACATTTCTATGGCTTTAAAATCATAATATATTAGAAATTCCACTGGGAACACAAAATGGCAACAGAAAACCAGTAGTTTCTCAATCATACTATTTTGTCCTCTTTGGACCAATCTGGTTTTATTTTGCTTTGCTTTTTCTCTTTTGGCGGACATTCCTGACAGCTAAATGATGCAAAGTTTAGTTATCTTGATTTACAAGAAATTGTTGAAAGACCTATGGAAGTGGTAGCATCCAGTGAGTCAGTCTTAGCAGAAGGCCAGGGATCTGCAGTCAAATGCAGCTGTGCCTTGCTCTCTACCAGGAGAAAGTCAGTGTCCCAGTTGCCCTTTACCACCTGTGCCAGCTAAATTGTCACAAGTTACCCTAATTCAGCATTTGCAATGATTCCTGCTTTCCATGAGTGATATTTCAAATGGGGCTACTGGCTGACATTCTGTAGCACACAGAGCCAAGTAATAGCCCAAGCTATAGCTCTGGGTATAAAGAAATGTGTCTCTAAGAAAATATGAACCAGGAATATTCATGTGCAAACAGCTTACTGCAGAATGGGAACATTTCTTAGTTTGTTTCTTTATAATTGCCAGCTAATTTTACTCTTAAAAGCTGAAATTGGTCATGTTTTCACCATAATTTTAATTAAATTTATATCTCTAAAAGATGCTTATTGGCCAGAAGAGATCACCACTCTGAAATTTTGTATAATTAAAACATTTCAAATTTTTAAGTATTAGTATCTAGCAATGAAATTCAAGGTTATGACCTTTAATAGCTACAAATAATTTGTGTTGTAAATTAAAAGCACTCTAGATTCAGGCACTTTTATGTTAACTACTGAAGATTTAATCTTGTCCTTTGTCCACTTTTTTAATTGGGCGACACAAAATCATGGTGGTTTAACTGACCAACATAGTTTTGAGGTAAGATCTTCATCAAACATTGCTTACTTTTGCATTTGGGACTAAGAACGGGAAATCTTTGTTCACAAACAGATGAATAACCTCATTTAAACTTTCACCAAGTGTTTTTGGCTCTGAATTTCTTCATTAAATCCAGATGTTACATTATTAACTGCTTATAGCCATTTACACTCATAATCCATGAATTGACTTTTTTTTTGCTAATAATATAGCAAGCTAAGGTTTTTCTTTGTCAACTTTAATTAAAATGGTGGGAGAGATGAAGAATGATGGCAATCCTCAGGCCTTGTAGAAGCCTGTTTCCAAATTTCCTTCTTCAAATGACATTCTCTGTTAGGAAGGTGATTGCCAGGATGCTTTTCTTTCCAAACTTGGTTGATGGTTCACATCACAATAGGGGATTTTGAAAGTTCTCAACACAAAGAAATCATGGATATTTAAGATGATTTATAAGTTAAATATCTTGAGTTGATCCTTACATAATATGTACCTGTACCAAAACATGACACACTTACCTGTTGATTCAAAAATAATTAAACAAAAACATGAATAAAGTATTGAGTAATAGTTGTGTGACTTTAATAAGGAATGAATGAAATATTTACCAATGTATGTGATTGATAAATAAGAGAGCAAATGCCTAAGAATTTACTACTTAGTCACATGACATTATAATACAGAAGTTTACTTATAAGTGCAGCATCATTCTGTACATTTCCATATCCATGTTCCTAAGAGGAATCTGTGGGACTGGTCCTACCAGAAGACTGCAATTACTGTACTTCCCATGTTAATACAGCTATTCCCGTGTCAATGTAGCTATTTAGATGCTATTAGATGGAAAATTTACTAATTTATCAAAATCAGTAGTGTCTTATATTTCAATATATGCTTTTTAAAAAAATGACAGTCACCTATGGTCTCTACCATAATCTTTGCAAGTCAAAACCTACAATTTTCCTGAGACCTGCTGTCTCCATGGAGACTTTAATTGGCTAAGATATTTTCCGATCTCCTCTTAGTCTTGGTACTATTTATTTTTCTCCATTTTTGTTCCATTTTAATGACTGACATTCTTTATTTTCTGGCGGGCTTATTTTTTTTGGAGTTTGACGCCAACTGTTCTCTGCTCATTTTTTCATCCTAGCCAGATTGGCACCAGTCATTAAGAACACACCACAGAATTTCTGCCATACTGAAAGTGATTAATTCTGATGCTTATTTCCACTTGGTAACACCTTTCTTTATAAATTCCACAAAGTTTACCTCAATAATTCATTGATAACACTGTGAAAAATACTATTTAATAACAAAAATATTTGCTATTCATATCTGGTTAGTATGTATACCACACTACTTATATATATTATAACAGAAAGTCTGAATCACTGACAAAGTTAAAAATTGACAGATGCAATTAGGCAGCAATAATATACTTCATGAAGTTTAATTTTGTTAATAAACTAATACTTATTTTCCTCTTCACCAAAAACTGGGCCAGAAATTATGAAAGAAGTTTAAGATTTGGCATTATTTTCAAGAGGTTTGAGATGGTATTACTCCAAGTTTGTTAAATTAGCAATGTAGCAGGCTACAAGGAGAGATTCAAGATGGCGGGCTAGGGGGAGGCTGAATTCATCAGAACTTCATGACTTGGGATTCAAGCAGCAGGAATACTGCTTCTCTGTGAGGTGGGTGAAAGAGGTATTTTACTAAAACTCAATATTGGACAATCAGGAGTGTCTTAGAGGCCTAGAATTTGGGGTATTTGAAACAAAGAAAGACTACATTGGAGCTCAGTCAGTAGCAGTAACAGCAACAGCAACTGGTTCAGCACAGAGGGAGGGTGAATGCAGAGAAACACAACACACAGATTTAGTATGTAAAATCCTGATATCAGAACGGCAGCCACCCTTCCCTGATCCAGGGCTGTACTGGACACTGGTGCATGAAGCGTGCCCAGTATTTCCCAACTGTCATGGAGAGCTGAGGCCCAGCCATCTTGAGGTTCCCACCTATTGGGAATCCCCTCGTAGAACTCTGCAAGAGCCCCACCCTGGGAATGCATCAATCTGGTCTCTGTGTACGAAACTCCAGCTGATAGTACTTCCCATCCCATCCTACCTCATACAGGTGTGAAGGCAAGCTGAGAATTTTTGAACTCCACCTGGCAGCTTGGTGAGCAACACCAAAAGAGGAAGGATTCAACAACCCTCAGACCCTGCTCTCATCCTCAGTACCCAGCTCAAGGAGAAACAGAATGGTGGACATGGACAGTGATCATCTATACTGACTACCCCAGTGAAAATGACTCCTTAATTTTGTATTAAGAATCTTTTCTTTTTCTTACCATTTTTCTCTTTTTTTTTGTTTTTGTGTGTGCTTTTGCTGTGCTGATCGGTTCATGTACATGTATACATATTTGTTTCTTTTTTTCTCATCTGTAGCAATTTTAAAATATAGTTAGTTTTCTTTGCGTTGTCTTTTGAGGGTTAGGGTTTTTGATTAATCTATTTTGGTTTGGTTTTGTGTTATTTTTCATTTGCTTGTTTCTCTTTCTCTTTTTTCTTCTGCTAATAGCCAAATTTTATTGTTCTCTCTTTCTCTCTCTCTTTACTTTGTTACTTCTATTTTTTCTCCTCCTTCCTTATAACCATCACGTGTACATTTCTTCTGCATTCTCTCTGTTCCCCTTTGGAAGTCACAAACTGTTTTCTACCTTTCTATCACATTTTATTTCCTCTAATTAACTGTATTTTTACTATATATTAGCACTGATTGGCTTATATAACTCCTGACCCACCATTAATGATACTGCAATTATTATTGTTATGGCTATCATAGTTAACACATATTATTTGCCAGCCACAGTTCATGGTTTCTTACTGTTTTTGCTGGTACCAATTGCTGATCCCACAATTTCTGTTTTTTTTTTGTTTTTTTTTTTTGGCAATTAACATTTTAGATGTCATAATAGGAACCAAGCATTTAGTTTAATGGTATACATTGTCCACTTAGATTGTCATTGTTTCCCCTACTCTGTGAAGTGCTGGGAACCTACAGGGACACTACAAGTTCACAGGGTAGAAAATCTGCTGCTGAACTAAACTCAACCAAAGGACAGTACACCTTGCTCCACACAAAAATTAATGTCAAATGTTCCCCTATGGACATTCATAGCTATAGCAAAAACAGAAATAATGAAGTCTACAGACACCGCATCTATGAGGGAATCTCAATCCATATAGGGTGGAAGAGAAATCCCTTCCAACAGATGTATAAAACTAAAGAGATGAATGCAAAAAATATGAAAAGTCTCAGGAGACTGAGGCAGGTGGATCATGAGATCAAAGCCAGTCTCAGCAAAAGTGAGGCACTAAGCAACTCAGTGAGAACTTATCTCTAAGTAAAATACAAAATAGGGCTGGGGATGTAGCTCAGTGGTCAAGTACTCCTGAGTTCAATCCCCAGTTCACACATCCCCAAAAGGCAAGCTAACACAACACCTCTGAAGATAATGATTCAACAGCAAATGACCCTCCAAATGGTGAAGTGATGAAATATCATAAGGAATTCAAAAATATCATATAAAAATGATTAATGAATTTCAAAAGAACACAGGAAAACAACTAAATTAATTAAAGAAGTTACTAAAGAATATGAATGAGAAATTCAGTAAGGCAATAGGAATATTGAAAAAGAACCAAACAAATCTTGGAAATGAAAGACACATTAAATCAAATTAAATGTGCAGTAGAAGACCTCTCTATATCACTGTAGATTAGAACATGCCAAAGACAGAATCTCAGAGCTGAAAGACAGAGTGGCCAGCCTTGAACATTCAGAGAGTATTAAGAAAAAAAAAGTAACCATGATTAAAATGTACAAAGAACTCTGGAACAACACAAAGAGACCAAATTTAAGAGTAATTGGAATTGAAGAGGGCTATGATATGAGGACTAATAGAATGGATAAACTCTCCAGAGAAATAATAACAGAAAATTTTTGTATCCTTCAGAATGAGATGCACTTCCAGATACATGAATCATTCAGAACCCCAGATAGATAAGAAAAAATAAAAACCTCTCTACAACATGTTAAAATTAAAATGTCTTACATAAAGAAACAAGGCTAGAATTTTAAAAGCCTCAAGATAAAAATATCAGGTCAAATTTAGAGGCAAGCCAAACAAAATCACTTCTGATTTCTCAGCACAAACTCTAAAAGCCATGAGAGCTAGGAATGATGTGTTCCAAGTACTAAAAGAAAAAAAAAACTATCAACCAAGACTGCTATATTCAACAAAATAATACAAAATTGAAGATGAAATAAAATCCTTCCAGATAAGGAGAACATGAAAGAATTCATAACTACTAAACTGGTACTACAGAATTTACTTAAAGAAATATGATACCCAGAATAAATAAAAACCACCCTCAGAGTTCACAAAAGAATAAATATCATTTGAAGAGTTGCTAAGCAAATGAGAAACAGGACTAAATTAAACATGATAAATAAATCAAAATGGCAGGAATTAATCAACATGTTTGTATAATAACATTGAATGTAAGTAGACTCAACTCTCCAAATAAGGACATAAGCTAGCAGAATGGATTAAAAAAAAAACAAGATCCAAGTATATGTTATTTGAAGAGCTGCACCTTATAAGAAAGTACTGTGACAGGCTGAAAGTGAAAGAATTTAAATTGTAATACCATGTGAATAGAGCCCCAAAACAATCAGGAGTAGCTACTCTCAGATGGGAAAAAGCAGATTTTACACAAAAGTTAACTAGAAGAGACAGATTAGATTACTTCATATTGGTAAAGAGAACAATCCAAGAAGAAGATATAACAATAATAAATATTTATGTCCCAAATGTGGATGCCACTAATTTCATTAAAGATAGACCATTCAACAACAGGTTTCTACAAAAATGGCTAACTTTGATCAAGAAATTACTATATGTTAGGTGCTATTCTAAATATATTAAAACAGTAGCTGAATAAAATGTATAATAATAATGAGCTGGGGATCATTTACATTTTTATTTTATAGTACCAACTGAATTTTTGAAATTGAATCTAAAACATCTAAATAACTTAAACTACCAGATAATTTCATCCCATAAATGCTGACTCCAGAACCCACATGCATTCACTACTCTATACTCCCATACATGGCTATGGCTTGTTCTTCCGAATCGCTGACAGAATGTTCTGAACTAATTGGAATAAAATTACAAATTTTTTCTTGTCAGAATACAACCTGAATAAAGGCTGATGTTCTGGTCCGTGCTGCCCCGCTTCATTTTGTGATCAGTGACGCTTCTTAGCCTAACTTGAATTTTACACTATTGAAGCATTTGTTTCTTACTTTTATCTCTTAATAGGGTAATTTTAGATTCATAATTATTTTTTAAATGTTCAGATGTGTGTGATATTGCACGTTACTAAGTTCATTCTTTATCACCTTCAAGCTACTCCTGTTGCCCTCTCAGTAGAATCTCACACATAGAAGAAATCACCTTTTCTATTCAGAATTTTCCTATCTGCAGATAACTTGCTTAGCTGCATAACTCTTTCCATCAACATTCACAAACATTTGTCTATAATAGCTAGTGGTATTCAGACCTCAAATGTTGTATAATTCACTCTTGGCACAGATTTTAAAAATTAATTAGCCCCTCTTTGGAACTTTATATTTTATATTTTTGAGTCATGATCATGGAGTGCAGAGTTAAAAATAAGCTGTCGAAGAATGTTATACATCAATATTTAAATGAGTTCTCCATTCATTATAAATAGAGAATATTTTAATTTAAATTTCTATTTCATATTTGAATCATCTTTAATGTTTCATCAAACAGGAAGTTGCTTGGTTTCTAGTGGTATGTCCATTTTATAATATAAGGGAACAGACACAAAACATGGAGAGGAATTTTTTTTTTACTATAAGCATCACTTTTTTAAGCATAATCACTGTTAATTTATAATTTTACAATTATATTACTTAGCATTTATCAAGAACAAAACAATTATTTAATGAAAATTATATTTTAAATAAAACCATATTGGTCATTAAGAAAAATATATATGGAGATTCAGAGCACTGGCTATTTTTGAAAGAGCTCTGATAATAGTGGTCTATAAATACAAAGACGACCTAAGATTAGTAATTATTGTGTAAGTCTAAACATTGTTTCCCAAATTTCAATGAACTGAAAGGAAAATAATGTATTAACAAAATAAAAGTAAATGTGTAACAACAAAATAAATAATACTGTATGCATTTGTTTTGCCTTTGCTTACTCATAAGCAGTATTTGGGGAGATATGTATTTACAAACTCATGTAGAAAACTGCCACTTTCTTAGTCCCACTCTGTCTAGCAGACATTTCAACTTCCTTCCCAGTTGATATTTTTCCTAGATGTCCCTTCTTGGTTCACAATTAAATCTCAAATATTGAAAGTGAGAATTACAAACTTGAAGTTCTTGATTTTTCTATGTCTTTCACTGGGTACCAAAGCTCTCCTATCTAGTTTCCTTATAGATATTACAAACTTGGAACTGTGGTTAATTCTCATATTTTTTTCTTTTCTTTTCTTCTTTTTTTTTAACTGCTAATCTGTTTTTAAACCCTGAAAACTCTTTTTTGGGGGGTTTCAATGCCAATGTAATCTCCTTAGGTAAGATTAAAATTTTAAAAGAGTTTCAACAGATATTCCTACATTCACCTTGCTCTAATTGGTCTGACAAAATTTCACTGAATTATTTTTAGATCCAGAAATTTTCTTGCCCCCCAAATCTTTCTGCCTCCCTAGGTTAAAAAATAATCAAATTAAGGGGTCCAGGGCGGGTTTACTCTGAAGTCGCTGAAACGGATCATCCGTGCCCTTCCCTGGCACAGTGGCCTTGGGAAGCGCTGTACTCAGCTTTGTGTGTAATTTTGTACTGTGTTACATTTTAACATCTTCAAATTGGATCTGTTTCAAGAACTGTTAAAAACCTGGATCTAGCCCAGGTTGTGCCCCACGATTAACATTTTAAGTCACACTATAAACCTATTCAATTAACAAAATTTAAATTTAATAGCTTGGCTAGAAGAATACGGGAGGAGGAAACAGCAGTGTAAATGGTGTGGAGGGACTCTGAGTAGGTCCTCCCAGAGTAAGCATGAGAAAAAGGTGAAAATCCATTTTTCTGGTCCTTTCCCTCCATGTTCTCTTTGTGTGAAAGGATCTGACAAATAATTCTCAATGAATGCTGGCCAAGCCCATGGAAATGACATGGGGGTGAGCTGTGAGCCCTGACAGGGAAGCAAGACTCGTGTTCATGGAGTCAAGTTAGGAGGACTTTCACCGCCTTAAGCACCACTGAGGAGTTGAAGGCCAGGGGGAAACTGAAGAAACTGGAAAAACCACTCTTAAAGGGCAGAGATATCCAGAAGTATGCATGTATCTTGCAACCTGGAAAATTATTGAATATTTTAATTACTGGGTTCTGTACCCATTGCCAAAACAAAGGATGTCCAAGTTCAATTTTGGCCTTCTATAAATTTTGTCTGATTTGCTGACTGTGGAATTTGTTGGGAAGTCCCTATAGAATAAGATCTTATTCCCATTTCCAGATGTACATCCTACTCTTCCCAAACGGATGAAGTACATGCACTCAGGTTTTTTGGGAATATTACCAAAATGCTGATGTTCAAAACAAGATCAAATGATTTTCATGTTTTGTATGCTCAATTAAGAAAAAAAAAAAGACCAGCTGACTAAAGCTAAATAACGTTCCAAAAACCTTAGCAGAGTGATGGGTAAATGCTCCTTGACCTCTGTAACTTGAGGAGATCTCCCGGGTTCTTCCTTCAAGCCAGTGAATGTCCTGGTAATGATGACTCTCTTGATACTAGGGGTGGCATAAACCCTCATGCCCAAATGCCTGGACTCTTTCAACCATGAACGTTTCAAACCTCTGCCACAAACACATTTTGCCTTGAAGATATTTTGCATTGTTTTTTCTTGTATGTTTTAGCAATGGAACTGCAGAAACATAGGCAGCACGTGGTGTCCACTTTTAAGTACATGCAGCCTCAGGGAAAATGTGCGTCATCCTATTCAATCTGGCCAGTACCGACGAATACGTTCATGTTGTATTTAGATCATTTTCAAAAGTGTACTTTGCCTAATTCCCACTGTATTTTGGTTGTTTTCAAACCCAAAGGATGATTGCTGATTAAAGAATTTTTTGTTGCTAAGCAGGAGATCCCATTTGTGGTAGTTGGAATTGTCTCCTGTCCACATTCTAATCCCCAAAGCTAAGAATGTTATCATAGGGTAACAGGACCTCAGAAGGTGAGACTGGGGTCAGGATTTCAAGATGAGGAGGTTTTCCTGGATTATCTGGGTGGACCCACCAGACTCTCCTGGGTCTCTGTGAGAGGTGCACTGGAAGAGCTGGTGTAATGAGAGGTGCAGGCACTGGGTGGCGTGTTTTGACATGGAGGAAGAGCACAGGCAAAGGGCCAGGGAAAGTCACTACAAGGAGCTGTGAGGTCAAGGAGGCAAGATCTTTCCTCAGACCCTCCAGCCCTGACGACACAGTGAGATGTTGCTCTGAACTTCCACAGTGAAAAGGCACTTCTTGCTTCCTACCCAAATACATAACGTGGGGAATTCTTCTCCCATGAAGAAGCTCTGATGCTGTCTGACCAAAAGGCTTGTCAATCGTTAACTATCATGGTCACTACTATCTAAAAAAATCCATCTGACGATTTCAGTCGTTCTTCAAATGATACACTAATGTGAGCCACCAGCAATGGAATTTCTAATCACCTCCCTAGACTGAGACTACATCGTCTCTCTAAAAGTAAACAACTCTGGCTTTACATGGCAGAGCTGGTGGTCCTATCATGCCTCCCACTAATGTCTCCATAATCTATGAAGTTGCTCCAAGAAAAACATTCAGAGGGAATTCTGCTGCATTCCCTTAATCCCACCCTTGCACATACATAAACTTTAATTATCTGACCATTAAGTTGACTGCTGTAGCTTGATTAATATAGCCATCACTCATTTGTTAAAAGGCAGAAATATTTAGTGTCTACAACAGATTTTATTGCATGTACACTCAGAAAAACTTTGCTTTCAGAAACTAGAGTCTGATGATTTTTTGCCAAGGGGCGTCTCAGAAGACCATACTGAAGGAGGCTTGGGAATAGCCAGAAGTCTTAACGCAAGTGTAATCCTCCAAATTAGACTGATGCCAGGTAAAATTTTGGTACATTCCAGGGGAGGATTCCAGGAGACAAAGCAACTCTAATGGTGGTAATTTCCTTTCTTTGGATTGATTTTTGGGAACTCTGGAACAACTACCCGCCATTCCCATCATTTTTCTTCCAAACTTAACAGTTTTTGTCTCTGTTTTGAACAAAACCCAATATTCTTACTCATGGAGCTTTGTAAATCAATAAACATCACTTCAATTAATTTAATCACTCTCAATTCTATGGCTGACTTTTTTCTGCCTTAACAGGCCAATCACAGATATTGTCTCAAAATCAATATCATAATTATGCAGTTTAGTGCATCTCCGGATGCTCCACCTTTTCCTTGCTTTCTGCATAATTCTATCTCCAAGTAAAATTTGTTGTCATTCTTACAACTTTTTGCATATTTCCAGCTTCAATATATTCCCAAGAGGTTTCCCACGGCAGCACCCCCCCCCTCCCGTAATTTCTTCTATCTTCCAGGTCAACTTCACAATTCTTAAAATAGTTCCCCAGAACTTTACATTGTTCATCAGTAAGCACTCATACAATGCCTTCAAAATAATCACCTCTTTTCCTTCAAATGACTCGGAGACAGGCCACGTGTTGTCAGCATGAAGTTTCCAGGCCTTGCTGGCTTCTGCCTGCCAGGTTCAGGAGGACCTAATGATAGTGACTTGACTATGTGATAGAACATGTTGCATAGATACATCTCCCTGGAAAGCCTCAAATGGGGCCAGGGAACAGATCCACCTGGTGTGTCTCCTGAGGCCAGAAATGTCCCCAGATGCCTGAGAATCACCAGAATTGCCTTTTCAGTTCTCAGGATGGCACGTTTGGTGAGAAAGAGAGGCCTCTTCAGGTGCTGTCCACAGCACGTTATTCCACTAAGCAATCTCGAGGTCAGAGCACAGCTCCTAGGATTCCTAAGAAATGACTACCTAACTCTTCCGTTGTGCATCCAAATCCTGCATTTTCCAAAAAAACTCTGAGGGTTGTCCCAGTCCTTGCATCTTGACGTCTTCTCTCAGGTGACAATTTCCTACCACCCTCCCCTTGCTAGTGGCTAGAGCCTTCTCCCTGCCAGAAACAACTGACATAATCATCGCATTCGAGAATCAAATAGCTTTCCCTTGAAAATTTGGCACTGAAGTGCCACACACCAGCTCGGGCAGACTCCTCCTGAAACCACAGAGGGGTTGAGGTCACTTTCAGAGTACCTGGCACAGGAGGCTTCTGAGCCTAGGGTGTCATCACCCCCACACAGCAGGTAGCTGTGTGGCTCACTAGGGGTCCACAACTCCTTCACCGCGGAGCTGCAGGGATCGGCGCCTCACGGCTGACCTGATGTCAGCCAGCTCTCTGGGCTTTGGGGAGCAGCACAGGGTGACTGGCACCAACATTCCAAAGGTATTTGCAGAACTTGTTTGAATGGTATGACTTCTGAATCATACACTCAAAATAACAATTTTATGTCTTAAAAAGAAAACTTCACTTTCTACAAGGTTGCACAGAGTAGTGAGGGAAAAAATGAAATACCTTGGACAGGAAGTCACATTAAGGTTCAAAATTGATTCTAAAATCACCCAGCAGTGTGATAAAAGAAAACCTGATTACTAAACTTTGAGGAGCTTCAGTTTCCTAATGTGTAAAATGGACATGACGATACCTATTTTTTTTTCAGCATTATCATCCAGCAAGTGTGGAACAAAGATGAGATAATTGTGTCAATCATCTGACATCTGTTCTACGTAGCGTGGAGATTAGAACTCTGCTTATTTATATGGTAAATGAAATCTATTTGTTATTTGTGTAGGTTCAGTTCAGCTTTCCTCTATGTGATTTAAAGAAATGGGAATATTGGAGGTGGATTCAATGATTTAACTCTTCAACATGTGTAACACTCTATTTTTTTGAAAATTATGCAAAATAAATACATACATAATTAAGCCTTACTATCAATAGCAAATGTAACAGGATCATTAAGAATAAATGTCTTCTTTGATATAATGAGAGCAACTATGAACAGAGCAGGGAGGAAGAGCAGGAAGAAAAGATTAACATTAAACAGAGACATGAGATGGGAGGGAAAGGGAGAGAAAAGGGAAATTGCATGGAAATGAAGGGAGACCCTCACTGCTATACAAAATTACATATAAGAGGTTGTGAGGGGAATGGGAAAATAAACAAGGATAGAAATGAATTACAGTATATGGGGTAGAGAGAGAAGATGGGAGGGGAGAGGAGGGGGGGATAGTAGAGGATAGGAAAGGTAGCAGAATACAACAATTACTAATTGGGCATTATGTAAAATTGTGGATGTGTAACCGAGGTGATTCTGCAATCTGCATTTGGGGTAAAAATTGGGAGTTCATAACCCACTTCAATCTAATGTATGAAATACGATATGTCAAGAGCTTTGTAATGTTGTGAATAACCAATAAAAAAAAGAATAACTGAAATATATTTGAAATATGAATAATTTTATTTTTCTTTAAGGTAAGTATGTAGTTCATTAAACTATGTTTCTGACTTTATTTTGAATGCTGAAGATGATTGACAAAGGGAAAAACAGAAAGAAAGAAACTAAGGTTCTGCACAAGGTCCCCAAACACACTTACTTCTTTACTTGCTTACTCTCATACTCTTGGAAGAGAAGATAAATTGGCAGTGACTTTGCCTTCAGATAGGCAAATGACTGTCATAATACACAGAGAAAGACAAATCGAAGTAGCCCATTAGTGTTGGAAAGACACAATTTTAAACATTTCCTGGCAGAATTCTACTGTTCTTAGGGGGATTTCTACAGGGTATTTGGCAAGGGAGCTAAAGAATAAGAGAAGATGTGTTAGGGGAGAAAATGATTGAGTTTCTTTGGGAATGGGAATGATTTTTCATTTTTTAATGAGTTTTTTTATAATGAATTTTGTAATGAACTTCCCAGAGTCCAACAGTTTGCCTGGCACATGACAGGCATTGGAGAAACATTTGTTCAGTGAATTATTGAACAACTAGTTTAAATGCAAATAATATTCATAAAGCTAAAGCCACTGAGATTGGAAATAAATATTATATCTATATATATATGTATATATTTATTTATAAATTTATATATTTATTTATATTTTATAATTCTTTGGATACAGGGGATTGAACCCAGGGGTGTTTAACCATTGAGGCACATCCCCAGTCTTTTTATATATTTTATTTAGAGACAGGGTCTCACTGAGTTGCTTAGAGCCTTGCTAAGTTGCTGAGGTTGGCTTTGAACTTGCAATCCTCCTGCCTTAGCCTCCAGAGCCACTGGAATTATAGGCCATATATATAACTACTTATACTGACACAATTAAATATTAAAAATTAAAGATGTCCTTCTATGTGTTTCTAGTGTGGTTTTACTTTTGTTTTTAATTTGGTGATATAAGCATGGCCTGACTTATAAGAGTAGTGATTAATTATGGAATAGACTCTTCTTTGAGAGATTGAGCCTTACCAGGAAAATAGTAAGATTTAGAGCATTGTGGGACATAATGTTAATCTATACTATCTTTTGTGAGTGACCATGGTGACAATATTATTCTAAACTTACATAGTTAGTTTTTCTCAGTGTCTCCAAAATTATATGTCTTCAACAACTTAGTTCACATATTTTAAAATTCCATTTTCTTCCTCATGGGAAAAAATGAAACAATAGAATTTTCTAAGATGGCCTTCAGGGTTTGATGGGACACACTCTAACTGCCCTGTTTTTCTCAGGGTAGTTTGTTCCATCAGAACAAATAATTACTGGTGCATTTTTTACTGTCACAGTTTAGTGATTAATTCCATTTGTAAACTTGCCTAAATGGATTTAGCAGTGAACAGCTCTAACTTATTGTTTCTGATAGTTTGCTTCAGCTTGGGTATGATTTGGGAGTGTCTCCCAAGAGTTTATGTGGGAAATTTGGTCCCTGGTGTGGTGATGTTAGGATGTTGTAAGATTTTTTAAATGGACTGATCAAGTTCTATTTTTTTCATCTGTGGGTTCCTTTTCCTTAATATCCTCTGTGCTCTGTGAGGTTATCTGATGACCAATGGGTGTTGTAAAATTAAAATAGTCAACTAAAATGCATATGCTGAAAACCAAAGATGTCCATATTAATATGATTAGACCAATCTTGGTCTGCCAAAGAATACTTAAAATCTAATAGTATTTTACTTCCTAAAACTTTGCAAATTTTCCAAAATAACCCATAACAGTAGAATCTCTATACAGTGTCTGATATCCAAGTTCTGAAATGCAAACCATGGATCTATTCACCTTTGATTGGTGATAGTCTGTTTTGTGGTTATCATTTTCTTTTATTTCTACTTTATTCTATCCATGTAGATTGCCATCTTCTTCAGTTGATCATTTTTCTCATCTGCATTTGAATTGTACACGGGATAAATTAAGGAAGAGGCATCTAGTTTTGGTGAAAGAGAGCATTAGATAGCAGACTGACCTAATCAGTAAGAGTGGACTCTGTTCTCCTACCCTTGCAGCTTGAGGCAGTCACACCTGCTGTACTACATTGAAAGAATGACAACAGAAATTCAGTCCAGGGTTGGTGATGGAGCTCAGGGCCTAAGCAGAGCACTTGCCTAACATGTGAGGTCCTGGGTTCAATCCCCAGAACAAGAAAAAGAGAATTAGTCCCCTCCACAAGAAATCAAACAAAATCCAACTCTCCAATAATTTTCATTCCAGTTATATTCTGGTTGTTTGTGATATTAAAATATAAATCTATAATTGTATGAATAATACCAAGCATTTTTTTTAAAACTGTAAGAAATAGTATACATACATGAGAAAATACAGTTTATACCATAAATGAAAGGTCTCTCTCTGAAAGGTCTCTCTCCAAAATAGAGCTTCTTTTTCCAGAAATATACTTGTCAATATTTCCGTTTTCTTGAGGTTACTTTTAAAACTATTGTGGTACACATACGTCTTTACTCATGGAATATCACCTTTTGGCATGTTCATTTTGTTTTTCCACTGCAAAGGATGGTCAATTTAATCCTGTTCCCTCTGCCTCCCCAGGCTGCTCCTGAAGGGTCTAGTTCCAACTCTGCCGGCCTCCCCTCAAGATGTTCCAGGACTGCCAAACTCTTATTCAGTCTCTGATGCAATCTAGAAGATAAATCTGTAGGAAAGTTTCACCAAAGTCTATTGGATGAGCACTTGGTGGAAGAATTAAAAAGTCATGAGCGTGTGCCACATAGAAATTCACTTCTTTGTTTACACGTTTGGCCACTGGAGATCATGGAAGTTGTAAATAAAAGATGCACTGGACAAATTGATTCTATGGACAGATCTTGGATATCAATTTCTTTTTGGAATTAATTTATTGGTGCCTAATAATTACACAGAAGTGGGTTCTATTAATTGTGGCTCATTTGTACATGCCTACCAGATAATTGGGTCAGTATTACTCCCCAGTCCCTCCCTTCACCTCCCCCCCAATCTACACTAGTTGTCTCCTTTCTATGTTCATGAAACTTTTTTCCGGTAGCTTCTACACATGAGAGAAAATGTGTAATCCTTGCCTTTCTGTGTGTGGATTTTGCTTAACGTGAAGCTTGCATATCAATTTTTTCACATAGTATATGAGGATCATGTGCCGCAGTCTGGCTGCAGCAAACTAACCGGGGGGTGACGAGCAACTTGTGAACATTGATACAGCAGGAGTGGGAGCCGTTTATTGTAGGACAGGAGGGGTATATATATTCCACACAGCTTATCTAATTAACATAAACTAGATACAGCAGTCAACCAATAAGGAATCTCCACACTTAATGGCTCGCTGGCCTTACTTCACAAACCACTCCCCCTGCGAAATGCCAGGCGCCATCCAGACTTGTTTACAGACCCTAACAATCATGGACTAGAAATTTTCTAAAATACTCTTATAACCTCTAAGGAGTCCATGTAAGTAAGTATTTTTGTTTTTCAGTATCATTTCTAGGACTAAATACCTTCATCTGATGATTTTATAAGTCAGAGTTGGTATTTATATTTCTTGAATATATATGTCAGGTATAGTTGTATTTAAAAAATCAGACACATATGCTGGGGCTGGGGCTTAGTGGTAGAGTGCTTGCATTGCACATGTGAGGCACTGGGTTCAATCCTCAACACCACATAAAAATAAATTAATTAATTAAATAAAGGTTGCATGTCAATCGATCTACAACTAAAAAATATATTTTTAAAAATTTGACACAAGATAAGTTTAATAAAATATATATGTAAAAACTATACAAAGATAATTGCATACTGAATGTAACACCAAAAAGGTAGCTGAAAAATTCCCATGTATTTGTTGACCAATAATTCATTTGTATATAACCCAGAGGTCAAAAGAAGAAATTGAAAAGGAAGATGTTTTGAGGGGCTGGGGATATGGCTCAAGTGGTAGTGCGCTCACCTGGCATGCATGTGGCCCGGGTTCGATTCTCAGCATCACATACAAACAAAGATGTTGTGTCCACTGAAAACTAAAAAAATAAATATTAAAATTCTCTCTCTCTCTCTCTCTCTCTCTCTCTTAAAAAAATTTAAAAAGATGTTTTGAATTGAATGATATTAAATGTACATCCTATCATAATTAATGGAATAAAGTTCAACAAATCACACTGTAGAAAATTTTTAAAAACAACTATATTTATACCAGGGTGATGGGACAGAGAGGTCATTATTTTTAAGTTAATAATTCTTAAAAATCAATAAATTCAATACAATCCAAGTAAAAATCTCAGCATTTTTATAGATATTATAAAACTAATTATAAAATGGATGTATAATGCCAAAGGGCCTGGAATAGACACAGAAAAAACCCAGACATATGATACCATCTGAAATTAAGTCTTCGTATGCACCTATAGAAACCAGGATTGAGAATCTTGTGGGGCATCAAGGTAGACAAATAGGTTAGTGGGACAGAACACAGTTCAGTGTTTGTCTATAGTTATGTGGCTCATTCACGTTCAGTGATGGCACCAAAATAATACAATAGTAATATGAAAAGTTTTTCTAGTATATGGTGCAGGAAGACCTTGCATTCAAGGAGGGAAAAAAAACACTGAACTTCATCCTAAACCTCACAAGATAGGTAGAAGTTATATTTAGGTGGCCCATGCCAAAATATAAAATGGTACAACATAATATAGTAGAGTATCTTCTTAGCCTTGGAATATACAAATATTCTTAGTTGTGGAATATACAAAAATTTTTCCTTTTTCTTTCTTTCTTGATTTGGAGAATCCATGAAAGAAACTACATATAAAAGAACATACCTAAAATTCATAGAACAAAGTATTCATTCGTGTCTACAGTATATAAACAACTGCTATAATTCAATAATAAAAACACAATCAATTTCAGTGGCTCAGGAGACTGAAGCAGAAGGATCACAAGTTCAAAGCCATCCTCAGTAAGAGGCCCTATGCAACTTAGCAAGACCCTGGATATGTGACTTAGTGGTTAAGCACCCATGGGTTCAAACCCTGGTACCCAATCAACAGCATCATCATCATCATCATCATCATCATCATCATCATCATCATCATCATCAAAAACCTGAAAAAGGATTCACAAAATAAGAGAGATAAATGCCAAACAAGCACATGAACAAGAGCTCAGCGTTATTGACCATCGAACTGCCCCAGCGTTTCCTACCCAGGTCGGTGGTCCCTGCCGCGGGGCAGGATGGCTCCCTGGAACCGCTCTTGGGACCTTAAACAAGCAAGGGACAAGTTCCCGGTGCCCACGGATGATGACAAGCCTCGGCGACACCGCGACGCCCAGCGGTGCCCCTTGTGAAGCTGGTCGGAGCTGAGGCTGTCACAGGCGGCGGGCAGCACAGCGGCGGAGGTGGCCTCCAGGGGTGTGGCCAGGGCCCAGCGCAAGACCCCGGGTCGGCCTCAAAGACGGAGGAGTCCAGGCACTGGATGGGGGGCAGTAACCCCGGCAAAGGAATTCTTCAAACTGTGTTGGGTTGTACCCTGTGTCCGTTTCACTGGACATAAAACTACCTCAATAAAAGAGGCACCTGCACCCAGACACCTAAGTCCCATGTTGAGTGCAATTGAGACGCTTCCGTAAAAACACTGGCCAGTTAACAGGGGCCCCTAAACTCTTTTAAGCACTCACTTTATATCATTATAAATTTTTAATGATACATGTGTATTTTTTGATAGATCAATAAAGGGGCTGTGTAGAAGATGAGTTAGAAACAGCAATACTGCAGATACGAAGCCCAGTTAAAACGATGGAAATGTCCATTTTATTTCCAAAAATTAATAAAATGGGTGATTTTGCTGGAAGAATTACAAATCTGTAGATACGATCAGGTAACATATGATATGTGACAGGTGAGATCTGTCCTGAGATAAGTATTAATAATTAATAATATTTAAAATTCAGTCTTCAGAGTATCCTTCTAATGAGACTAATATTTCTGACCCAAGAGAGTATTAATATTTTCATGTAATCAGGACATTCAGCCTTCTACACACTTCATATTTCTCCCCAAAATTTTATTTTCCAATCCTTTTGGATGTATAAACCATCTTTAAAATACAAGCATATAACTCATGAGGCTTTGTCTCCAATCCATAACTTTGGCAACACTAATGATAAAGAGTGATTCAAAGAAAAAAAGAAACATTACAATATTTTGTTTCAATACTTTTTCAAATTATATTAGTGATCTGCTGAATATATTTAACAATGTGCATACTGATATCCAAACATACAGGTGAATTGAAAGATCTTGCCTTATTTTACAAATGATCTTTGCTTTTTAATATACATTATTACAAGTACTCATGGGGACATTTGATTTGATTTCAGATAAAAATGATCAATGTCAAGTTAATGGATGATCAATTCTCACATTGATGTTATTCTCATGACCATCTGGGACCACGGGAAAGCCTCTCCACACCCTCTGACTCCCCGCCACACTGACACACACGCTTCCTGCATTATTCTGGTTTATTTTTGCTTTGCTAAGGATCTTTATCTGAAATATTTTTTGCTTACAAGTATTTTTGTCTCTGCTCCCTGTAGTGTAAATTTTACAATGGCAGGGTTTTCATGAATTGTGGGGGGTCTCTGGTGCTGACAGTATTTCCAGGTGCATGCTCTACACTCTGTTGGTGTTCGAATAGACCAAGAGCTGTGTGCATACACTTCCTAAAGCTATCTAAGGTACCAACTATGTCGTGCACTTATTCAATTACTTTTCTTTATATTTGTCTTCCATTTTTTAAATGGAAAAAGAAGAAATTACGTTGCTCATTTTTCTTCCCTTTTTTCCAACTAGGGTTGAGAAGACAAGGGTAGAAAGAAATTAGAATTGTGGGATTGTAAAAAATAATTGTGCAATTTGGTCTGTTTAGATAATCATAAGCACACTGATTTTTGTCACATTGGGAATAATTCTAGTCTTGAGAAATGGTTTGGAAAACTCTCAACCTTCAGTTTTAGCAACTTCACATGTAAGCAGATAAGTATGTTCAAGAAATTTCATTGAAACATGATGATAACCATTTAGTAAAGAAAAAAATAGTAATCTGTAGCCAACAGTCTCAGCTTTTATACACTGATGAGTAGAGTAAGAACTCCTAAATCTGGTTGAATCAGCTTACATTAATGATCATTGGGTTTCATCAGCCAGGGATTCTGTCCTCTCTCATTCTGAGCAAACAAGGAAAAAAAAAGTGAAGCCATAACAGTTACCATTGAAGCTTGTTGGAAATGATTCTCATTTGGGCAGATCAGGAGAAAGAGCACATGTGACCTTCTCATTTCTGAAAGACAAAGAGACATGCATGAAGCAGACCTGGATTGATTTGTGGAACCTGAGCACTTCCTCACCAGGTTCTTACCTCTCTCCTTCACCTGCTTCTCCATGATGATAATAAAGCTTCGGTCTGAATTGCTAAGGACCCTGGTTAGATTAAGCCTTGCAACAACATCAATTCAGGAAGGTTTTCTAATTCTAAAGAAAGGCCATTCATTTTCTATTTTACCATCTTTATCGTCATTACCCAGCAAGAGTGACAGAACGAGAAGGAGGTGTTTACCAGATTTTTTTGCAAGAAATAGAGGTGCCTCTAATTGCTTTACACCTGCCCAGTCCACCCCAAAGATGACTCCTAGGTGTTCAATCAGACTGTTGGGTACCTTGCCAGTCATTTGGTTAGGCTCTGATATAGTTCTGACCACTAAAAACTGAGAATTAAGCTGTAAACTTTGTTAAAAATATGTGCAAGGATGCTTTTGTAGTGAACAGTGCTGCTTGTTAGGCTATAGTCATTTAACAAAGGACAGATGAGGAGATGCAGAAAGAACTTTGGCCCTTCGTATGCACATTATCAACTCCACAAACTCCCAACCTCCCCTCCTTCCATCTTTTCTTTTTTCCTTCCTTATTTTCACTTCCCTCCCTCCCTTTTTCCTTCTTTTCTCTTTTTCTTTCATTCTCTTTTCCTGATAATAACCTCACATGTTTACTCTGTTTGGATTGAAGATTTTCATTAAATCAGTTGTAGCCTCTTAAGAGACACAGAAGCCAAGTGGAGTCAGAAGCCACCTGGGAACACATGAATCAGAGAAGGGGAAGTGACAAGACTCACATGTTCAGATTGGAGAGATTTTTATTGGCATCATGAGCACCTCCTTCCTTTGGAGTATTAGTTGGAAGAAGACAGCATTTGAACCTGGAAGTCATGGCCACCTTCTCCTTCCTAGTAATTCTCAGGAATGGTTGTGCACCACAGTCCCCTCAGGAGTTCACTGGGGGTGAGACTTTGGGCTTTCTTCTTGTAGGGCACCTCCTCATTATTTCCTAATCTTAGCACCACCTTTATTTGGCTACGAGTGGAGGGAAGCAAAATCTCTTTTCTCAGGAGTTTTACTCTTCTCAAATTTCTCAGTGAATTTTTTCTCAGCAGATCTCTAGTTCAGTTGCTGAAATGCTGGATGGGTATGTTCGTCAGCTTTGCATTGCTGTGACCAAAATACTGCCTGCAACAACTCAGAGGAGGAAACGCTTATTTTGGTTCATGGTTTCCGAGGGTCATGATTGGTAAGTCCATCTCTCTGGGCCTGAGGCGAGGAAACCATCACGGTGAAATGTCGCGGTGCAGGGCCTACTCAGCTCATCGCAGCTGGGCATCAGAGAGACTGAAGGAGCCAGGCACCTCCCAGAGACCTGCTTCCTCCAGCCATGCTCACCTGCCCACAGTTACCACCCAGGTGTCTATTCAGATGATCACTCTCACAATCTAATTATCTCACCTCTGAACATGGCCGCATCACATATGCTTCCCACACATGGGCTTTTAGGGAGACACTTAATATCCAAACCACAAACATGGGACTCTGCACAGGGCTCGGGGGAGGGTTGAGGAGGAGGACTGTGCTTTGTGTTGTCTTCCTTAATATATTCTAGGTTCCTCAATTCCTTGAGACTGAGTGGAGCCAGAAGTGCCATTTGGACAGGGCCCTCCCTCCTACCCATGCTAGTCTCTGCAAATGCCACCTCAGGATTCTCTATTTTCCCTCTGACATTACATATGAATTTTAGGTGACTCTAAGTCATATCAGACTCAAGAAGAATTCAGGACCCTGGGCCACCGTGGATCCATTGATGACCTTTGGCCTGGTGTCAGGTGAGGCCTGGGCCACGCTCCCTCCTCCCATGCTCTTACCAGGAGGTGACTCCAGTCCTCAGCACCATGGGCAGCTGGGTGGTGCCAGGCATCTTTTGTCTTGTAAATTCCCAGACCTGGACACCCAGGGAGACAGTCACTCCAGCCTCTCCTAGCTCTTGTGACAGGCCGTCCCTTCTCTCCTGAACTCTTTTAAGACTGCTGCTTTACCAACAGGCACATCTGAGTGCCGCCCCGCCCCCAGTGTTTCCATTGGAGGTGGACATACCCTCACATTAGGTGGACTTCGTCCCCTAGGCCTTGTATAAAAGAAACATGAAAAAAAGCACATTTTAATAAATTAATGTCTCAAGAGAAATCAGATTTGCAAGATTCGCTTTTCTGCATTTGTCCTATCATGTCCTATAAATGTAATATAACCAGAAGGCAAATCATGACTCATGCCTTCCTGCACACTCTGGTTCACACCTGCATTTGTGGGGATCATCCACAATGACAACTGCTGGACGCTGCCGTTCACTGTGACAAGGCAGTGTCATGAGACAAATATTTAAAGGCATCTTCACCCATGGTATCAAATCACCATGGATGAATCAAAATCCTTCACATGGGCCCATACATTTTGGGGTATATTTTCAATATAAATTTTTTTATATTATATAAGAAGGACTTTATAAAGAAGTTTACTTTATATAGGGCTACAAATTCTAGGTTCAGACCTCCTGGGCACCTTTGGGAAACTCTCGTTTAGAGTTTCTCCTTACTTATTATGTATTATCTTCAATGTTGAGCCTTTAAACAAATTGGATGCAATGAAAATAATCTTATTCCACATCCATATGTATTTATGAGTATACACACACACATGCGCGCGCGCACACACACACACATACCTTACCTCAATGCTCACTATTTGAAATCTTTCAATTCAAGGAACCAAAATATTTGAATATCTAAGATAATATACATATATATATATATCACATTTATACATCAAACAATATATATTGCATATTTACTACATAGAGTGAATTATTCTCTTTCAACTATCAACAAACTTGTTTTTCACAATATTCATATTATTGTTTTAATTATTATGCAGATTTTGTATACAAGAAAACTAACAGAGAGATGCTCTGTCATAGAGCTTATACTGGTCAAATGGGGTTAAAATTATAAGGTCAAATTGTCAAATCATTTATTTTGACTTTTCTCAAATATTTTCTAATTTTATATTCACATAGTTTTTCTTGAATGTGTTTTTAAGGAATGAATTATTATACAATAAAGTGTTTCAAAGAGAAAGTCTGTTGCTATCCGTGCTTAAATGTAAAGGATTGTGATTGTGTAGCATTTTTTAAAGCACTGTATAAAAATTAATCCAGAAGAGACTATAGTCACACAAAGAATTCAGCAATGCAAAATTTCCATTGGGTAAGTTTGGGTAAATGTACAAAATGTGAGATGACATCATAAGAAAGACACCTAGAAGTTTTGATTAGAGATTAGCTGGAGTCAGGCACACAGATTGGTAAATCAACACAAATAATTTTCCTCCTTGATGTGTGACACAGAAAGGTCCCAGCTGACCACCCACAATTTGCTGAATGCAGCAGCTGCCTGCAAACTTTCCCTCGGGTCTGTGACTCCTCTTCATTTGGGAAATCCCTAACCTTTTTATACTCTACAAAGATAATCATTTTCATTTGATAGAACACTCAAAAACAGTAGAAAAGTCATCATAGTCCACTGGTTTTATAGGGCGTTTGAGTCCTACTCTAACAGTAGAAAAATCCTGTCCTTTTATTGAAACCATGTTTCCATTCGGTTGCTGCGGGGGTTCAGATTTCAGGCAGGACCAGGTTCAGGCTGTCTCAGGAGGTGTCTGACTCCGACCACACAGGCCACGCTCAGCTCCAGACACCAGCCTCCATGACAGAGTCACGTTTTCATCTGATCAAGCAATAAATAATCACATAAAATCCTTCACAAATGGCCAGAATTAGAATTATATTACCCTCCCGGCACTCTTAACATACAGAAGCGTGTGTTATGATCATATTTAGGGAGAGGACGTACTGCATATTTCTGTTGCTTCTTATTAAAATATTTGGGATGAATTTTAGATGGTGTGTACGTTTTTGATGATGTGATATATATTTAGTTGGTTTGGCCTCACATTTCCTTTTTGTTTCTCAGACAACATTAGAAAAACATCTATTGTTCTTAAGATGAATCTTGAGTTTAGAAATTCTAGAATTCAGCCAAAATAAAAAATTTAACTTTTCTGATTCCAAATCTCCACAAGCTTCAAGAATTAGAATTATCAAGGCATCCTAATTTTTCTCCATTATTCCATGGAAACAACATTATTTAATGTAACCAATGAAATCCCCAAAAATAGACTTGAAAACTGTTTTAATTTAGTCTCTTGGTAACGTGAACCAGGGTGACCCAGCCTTCCCTGGCTGCCCTCTGCAGCAGGTTTGTTGGTTTTTACTTGGACAATCTGGTACAGCAACCTTTTGACTTTCCTTCTGCCTTTCTTACTGTTTCCATTCCCCTGTGTGGTCGCCTTCGGAGATTCTGAGATCTACTTTCTTAGTGAATAGCATCAGTAGTTCCTGCAAGAACAAAGCAAAGACATCATTTTTGACACCACTGAAGGTCCACTCCATCGTTCTAACCGTCAAAAGCCCCATTGCATTTACTGTGGAACATCTCTTCTCCTCTCATGCATCCTTTAAAGACCCAGCTACAACCCTATCTCTCCTCCATGCTCTTACCTTCAGCTGATCCACCTGAATCAACTCTCATGGTAGATTGTGAATAGATTCTCTGCATTTCTGCCAGAACCACACTGTCAAACTAAATCTCATTGCCCTCCTTTGCCTGTAATCTTTCACTAGTTTCTTGTTGTTGAGTCTTTCTGGTCAGGTTGGGATTGCTTGGCACATCCTCAGAGGCCTGACCACCTCTGTCCCTGCCTCAATGGAACCTCCTCTCCTGCATTTCCTCTAATCCTTTCCTCCTCTTCTTTCATGCCTATCTCAGTCATCATAGCCATGATGTTTCCTCTCACCAGAGAGCATGTTGAGAGTGCTATTCCTTCTCCTTTATCAAAATTGTAAATAATTTACATATATACATCATTGGCTAAATCAACGGCAATTTTTTATCTCCTATAATGACTCAAAAGACATTGGGAAAGGTAATGCATCAAGCCTTCTCTCTTTTCTCTACCTTTAATACCTAATATGCCTTCTCTTAGGTAATCATCTCTTAAGATTCATATGGATGCATCAGTGTAGGGAGCCACGTTCTTCACACAACATCTTAAACAGAGTGGGTTTCCTCTTTTGTGGCACATTTTAAGATTTGTAAATCCCCAAAATACCACAGATGATCCATCTTGTTGTGCATAACAGGCCAAAACATACGTTACATGCCTGCCAGTGAACTATGCACAGCTTTCAGGAGCCCAATGTAATACAACGCACTCCTAAAATGGTGCACCACGTCCCTACTGTCACTCATAATACTTGAGAGATGATCCCCACAGTGGACTGTATGTAGATGTAAACCTGCTAGAGCACATGAAGCAAACTTCCTAATGTCTAATAAAAATAGAATGGTTTTCTTAGAAAGATAAATTTGAGCTCCTTTTTGCCATATTCACATTGGAGAGAGCAATGACTTTGGGGTGACAGCACAAGGAGTCCTGTGAAACACATTTGCCCAGGGAGGCCAGCAAAGAGGATCACTTGCAAAGAGCAAAGACCCAGAGGTTCTGAAGACTGTAGCAATGCTATGCTCCAGCTAAGGAACAACTCCTCAAGGCAATCCATGAACGTTCAGTAAGAAAGCAAGTGCCTGCAGCGTATGAGTGTGCCTTTCCCCACATCCTCGCTAGTACTTATTGTTGTTGGTATTCATAATGGCTGCCATTCTGAGTGTAGTGAGATGAAATCTTAGAGTGGTTTTGATTTGCATTTCTCTAATTACTAGAGATGATGAAAATTTTTCATATATTTGTTGATTGATTGTATATTGTCTTCTGAGAAGTGTCTGTTCAGGTCCTTGGCCCATTTATTGATTGGGTTATTTGTTTCTTTTGGTGCTTAGCTTTTTGAGCTCTTTATATACCCTAGAGATTAGTGCTCTATCTGATGTGTGACTGCAAATTGGTGTGGCCAATATGGAAAGCAGTATGGAGATTTCTTGGAAAATTGGGAATGGAACCACCGTTTGACCCAGCTAGCCCTTTCCTTGGTCTATACCCAAAGGACTTGAAAACAGCATACTACAGGGACACAGTCATGTCAATGTTTATAGCAGCACAATTCTCAATAGCTAAACAGTGGAGCCAACCTAGATGCCCTTCAATAGATGAATGGATAAAAAAGTGGCATATATATACAATGGAATTTTATTCAGCAATAAAAGAGAATAAAATCATGGCATTTGGCAATGGAGAAGAAAATGCTAAGTGAAGTTATCCAATCCCCCCAAACCAAATGTTGAATGTTTTCTCTGATAGGAGGAGGCTGATTCATAGTGGAGTAGGGAGGGGGAGCACGGGAGGAATAGACGAACTCTAGATAGGGCAGAGGGGTGAGAGGGGAAGGGAGGGGGCATGGGGTTAGCAATGATGGTGGAATGTGATGGACATCATTATCCAAAGTACAGGTGTGAAGACATAAACTGGTGGGGAATATACTTTATAAACAACCAGAAGGGAGGGGGGAGAGAGAAAGCCCCTGAAAGGAAGAAGCCTGAGGCCAGGAGGAGACTCTATCCCCCAGGCCCCACCTGATGGCCGCCTGTCTCCTGCACACGCCAGCTGCCAGCACTTCTCAACCCTCTCAGCTCCAGTGTGAAGAGTTTGATTTTCTGGCTAACATGACCCACAACCTTGGGGCTCCTTTCTTCAGTCCAGCCCCTTTCCATTCAAACAGGCTTCACCTCACTTATTTTGGGGTATAGAAGCTCTATTCTAGCTATACCGGTTCTACCTGAGAACCATAGCAAGAGGTACAGCATGCCAATAATAACTGCCACCTTGTTCTCCATGTTCCAGCTCACTCACAGGGTGGAGCGGCCCAACCAGGAGAAGAAGCAGAGAAGACCAAGGCTACTACCCCACTCTTGCCCCAAACACTGGACCAAAGATTTTGGCTGAGCGCAGAGAATCAATTCATAAAGAAAGCAAGCACAAAGCCTTCTCTAGGGAACTTGTTACATTGGAAAAAGAGAATGGGAAGTTCAACACGATGGGTGTTCTCAAAAACAATAGCTCCTCTTAATTAAGAACAAGCTGAATTAAGTGTGCCATTGTTCCAACCTTTAGCTCAGGAACAGTGATTCAGAGATGGGCCGTAGAACACCACATTCCAACATTCTCTCCAAAAGAAATGACTTTCCTTACAACAGTGTGGGGAAGTTGAAACCCTAATGGTGCTCTCCAAAGTAATAGGAAGTATGGAAGCCATGCAGAGGAAGATGGCAGCGCCCTGAGGTAATAACCTAACCATAAGGAGGTTCTTACCAAAGAGAACCAAGAACAGCTGAGCAGAACCCTCTGGAGTCAGAATAAACCTCAAAGACTGACCTCAAAAACTACTTGTGACCAGCCACCCAGATTAAATCAGATCAGACTGGAGAAGAACTGATGCTCCATTCAGTACATTGTCAAAAGGAGCAGAACAACCAACTGGAAATTAGTGCAGCTGGTGGGGTATCAGATGGAAAAGAGATTCACCAAGAGACCAGAGAAGGAAGCAGTAAAACCATCTCTGCTAAAACCACAGGTGTCCCTGGGTGAGTGTGCAGTGCATGGGGCTGCACACTCCCAAGCTGCAACACCAAAGGATTCATCAGCTGGCTTTGCAGATAGCAGCAACCCAATTCAAAAGGCATGTGGAGATTCAAGGGACCTGGTATAGCCCAAAGGACTTTGACAAAAGGAAAGCAAACTTTGCATACTTATGTTTCTCAATTTCAAAATTTGCTACAATGCTATAATGATCAAAATTTTGTGATGCTAGCATAAGGATAGTTGTATAGAACAAGAAAATAAAATTGGTAGTTCAAAAATAAACTCTCACTGGCAACTGATGTTCAATAAGGATTCTTATAAGAATCAATTCACGAGGAGAGAATTCTTTTCAAATAAATAATCTGGGAACAACTGTATATCCATATGTAAAGGAATGAATTTGGACTCCAATCTCATACCATAAACAAAGATTAATTCAAAATCCATCAAAGACCCAAACATAAGAACTAAAGCTATAAAACTCTCAGAAGAAAACAGACATGTGTCTGCTAACTTTCAATTAGCCAATGGTTTTTTAAATATGACACCAAAATTACGAGTAACCAAAGGAAAAAATGGTTAAACTGGATGCTATCCAAATTAAAATCCTTTGATCTTCAAAAACCCCATTATGAAAGTGGAAAGATAACTCATGGAATTAGAGAAAAATGCAAATATGTCTGATCAAGGATTTGTATATAGAATATATAAGGAACTGTTATAACTCAAAATAAAACCATGTTAAAATTAAAATGAACTAAAGATCTGAAGAGGCAACTCTTGGAAATTTCACAAATGGCTAATAGTAATATGAAAATATGCTCAAAATAGATTCACAATGAAGGAAATGCAACTCAAAGCTATGAGAGTCCATTTCCCACCAACGAGGCTGGCTCTAAGGAAAAACCGGCTACAAAAAGTGGAGGAGAGGGTGTGGACTGCCTGGAGCCCGGTGGAGCAGCTGCGCACAGGGGAAGTGGGACCACCACCTCGGAAAACAGCCTGGCACGATCTCAAATGGTTACAACTAAAGATCCCAGTGATCCAGCAATTCCACTCCTAGGCACATACCCCAGAGAAATGGGGTGTCCACACTAAAGCTGGTGCAAGAATGCTCACAACAGGGCTCCTTAAAATAGTCAAAAGGTAGACAACTCGGTAGGTCGTCAACAGATGAGTTAAATGTAATGTCCCCATACAAGAAAGTGTAACTCGGTGGTTAAAAGGGAACAGAAAATTTCTGCATACTACCACAGGAGGGACCTTGAAGGCCCAGTAGTGGTAAGGAGTTGGCTATTGATAAATCGCATGACCATCGCCGGACACCGTGCCTTCTGTGGGATCTGTTGACAAGAGACCTGTTTTCAGGGAATGGGTGCTGCACCTATTTAACTTTCCTCAGAATGCATGCTCGCATGGTTTTAAAAACAGAACAGTTTTTACCTGGATCAGCTAGAAGACTCTTTGGGCATACGTAAAAGAGGCCTAGGGGCACACCTCAGCCATTCAGGTCAAACGGTGGAGATTTCAGCTCTTTCCCTGTAGGGGAGTTGTGTGACCTGGAGACTTTACAGCAGTTCTTGGTCTTGAAGAGTTTAGCTCCTTATTGGAAAAATATTTGGGTTTTGACGTTGTCCCGGAAACTGAAGGTGCACTTTCTGGGCTGGTTCAATCTGCTTCAGCCGTGAGGGAGCACACCCCTGTGCACAGCTGGCAGGATAGGCACAGACACCAATTATTTGGAAGTTGACGCTATTCACAAAACTGGAATTTTGTCTCGTGGATATTAAGAACTTTTATTTAAAATCTTAGGAACTCTTTGCAGATCTTTTGTTCTGGGAGAAATTTTCTCAAGTGATTCTATTTAATCTGTAGCTGGGAGAAGTCTGTACCTTTCCCTCACCCCACAGACCCCAAGTTTAAGAGCCTGGAGCTTAGAACTCTTTCTTTCTTTCCTTTTGCTTCCTTCTCCCCTTCCTCCCAGGCCCCCTCTCCTCCTGCCTCATGCTGTGGCTCAAATATGCTGATCCCTCCCGAGATTCTATCTACATCCTTGTACTTATAATAGGCGTGTATGAAAACAAGTTGAGAAAGTTATTTATTTATCTGTTTGTTTGTTTGTTTTTAGCTTGTATTGCGTGGACTGAAGTTGTATTGGGCCAAAAACCAAAAACCAAAAAAAAAAAAAAAAGAAAGCAACAAAACAGAAAAACAAACAAAACAAAATCAAAAGCCAAGAAAGCCAAAATAAAACTCCTGAAATAACATTTATCAAAAAGGGGCATCTGAGAAAGTGTCTGGTGGTCGACATCTTAGAGAGCCGGGAAGACGCTGATTGTAACTGTGCCGATGTTGAACATCCTTGTCCTAGACATCCAGATGTTCTGAGAACGGAGAGAAATGCAGCCTGCAGAGGGCGGAGAGCAGCCTCAGTCGGCCAGGGAGGAGCCAGGCCAGGCGTGTCCTGGGGGAGGGAGCTCTCCCTGGCACCCCAAGGAAGGAAGACTGAAGAGTTTCTGCTCTGGAAGAGCCACACCCTGACCAGGGGCTGCACTGGTTAGAGAAGGTGAGAGGATGCCTGGTTGGCACAAGGTTGGGTGGAAGGATGGAGATTATGACCCCTGGTACTCCCACCGCTGTGGCAAGGTTGAGCTTTCTTGGTGAGTAGACTTCTTTTGCATTCTTTATGTGAAAAGCTGACAGCTACATCTAATCTGCATATTAACTGATAATCGTGTGGGCACACAGAGGGGAGAGGTCAAGGGTCAGTGGATATCACACTTCGAGGTCAGTGGAGCAGGTGGACACAGGAGTCCCTGTGGTTCAGAAAAAGGTAAATGTGTTCTAAACATGGGGCCCCTGGGCTGGTGCTAGATGACATTTGTCCAGCACATCTAACCAAAAGCCCTCCTGTCATCACACTGTTCCTCATGATGTTTCTCCAACAACCCAGGGTTCCAATGACCAAATGCCTGGGAAAGCCTGTGGTCTGAAGGGAAAGTCTGGGTGAGACTCTCCCTCTCCAGTGAGCTAATTAAAATCTCACCACGAGCCACCCAGGAGTGGAGGAGCAAGGGCAGGCCCAGCCAGGGCCAGATGTCTGCTCTGCCCTGGGGCTGCAGGAGCCACACCCTCCTGCCCAATGTCCCCACACACAGGAACCCCACAGTGAGTGCAGGAGCATTCCCACTTAGAAAAGAACAAGGAGGGTGGTACAAGACAGCAGTGAAGACCTCCGCTCTGAAATAAAGATGTGACCTGTATCATGCCAGACTTGGGGACATCTGGGCCACTTGAGCAGATGTGCATGATTTATTCGTATGTTCTACATGTTTTAATTGTTTGTTTTATTCATGTTCACACCCTTTAATTTAGGAACCAGTATGTAAGCATGGTGAAGGGAGATGCTTTAAGAGAAAAAGCCTCAAATTCAAATCCTAAGCCTTTCGTTTACTGGCAGTATGAGTTGGGCCACATCTAATTCCCCCAAAGTCAAGTTTTCATCATTAAAAAACATGCTAACTCAAATAGCATCATAATAAACTCTAGGTAAGGTGCTTCCATGGTACCTGGCCCAGGAATACTCCATATGCAGATAAGTGGGAAGACTCATCTCACTGACAGCTCCCTTCCCTTCCGCTAGAAAGAAGACACTGGACAAGGAACCCCATGCTATGGAGTATCTATACCCTGAGTTTAGCACTAAGAACAAAGGATGGTAAATCTTACAAAGGGAGAGGGAGGGCAGTTGCAAAGGTGTGCATTGGGGTGAGATGGAAGCTGCATAGGACAAAGGAAACGGGGGGCCGCCGGGGACTGGGTTTAGGACAGTATTGGAGGCGTTTGTTTGCTCGGGTGTGGTAAACGGAAGCAGAGGGAACCCTGATCCTGATATCCTGTTTTTTAATAATATCTAATCAAAGAGATAACAATTTAATCCTTGCATCACATTGTTATTACAAACGTGAGCCCAGGAAAACCCGAGAATAAAGTGTCACTAGTGGTGCATATGATAACACACACTCCGAGACAGTGCCTTGGGAAGGAGTAAGTGACATTATGACCTGTAACCTACACGGGGTACCTTGGAGATGAAATAATTTATTATGTTATTTGCTTTACTTCAATAATGGGAAGACATGAACAATTCCACATACTGTGAGTTTTTAGAAGAGAGTTTCATTCAAGGTAGATGAGCAAAATTGAGTTTAGATCTTACTGTTGGCAGGAATTCATGTGATGTTCGATTCATCTGCCATCTCCATTTTCAGTATTGTTGCCATATTCCATGTTCCACAGTCCAAAACCCAGTGAGAGGAGAAGATGAGGGAGGGGATGGAGTCTGATCCCAACTGATTTATACTCCACCTCCAGAAATCAGGTGAGAACCAGAAGATCACAGAGGGAAACATCTGACCTCGTGGACTTGGCTTAACTTCATCAAATATTCTGAATAGTAACATAAGACAGATGCTTATTTTATGGCTAGGCCAGATGTTTACTGAATAATATTCCCACACTTGTTGATACATTCAATAAGCAAACATTACATTTTCTCTCAAATTTAAAGACAAATAACATGTTCAATATTGACTTAGTTGTAGTAAAGCCAAGGTAAGTAATGCAGATTCCTAAATGAAATGCAATTCCTTTTGGTCAAGTGTTGCCTTTGTTCTGAAGCAAAATGTGTGCTGCTAGCCTTCCTCTCTTATATTTATGTTCATCTAAGAAAAGAGGTAATAAAGGAAAGAATAAACTGAGCATTTGAATGTGTTGAGCTTAAAGCTGTTAACAGGGCAGCTAGAGGCAGGTTGACCATCTCAGTGTTCCAAGATTTAATGGGATTTTTTTTAAACTGAGTCCAGCAATAATTTTCAGAGCTTAAGTTTAAACAAATATGAGAATACCCCTTTCCACTCTTTTTCTCATTCACCAAGGAGACAGGCACTTGTAGACGATCATTCCCCAGGGAAATATATGGGGATAAGCAGAAGGGAAAAGAGTGATAGAAGTTACATTTAGTAATTTTCTCATTCTATTTTTAGAAATTAAAAGTTCTCATTGTGTTGATCCAGAATCACGAGGAAACAGATATATCTACTCTCTATACCATCATCTCACCTCATGGGGCTCCAATTTTCAACACCTGACACACAGTTTCATATTTTATTCAGGGAGATCTTGCCCACTGTATTTTTTTTGTCTAAGAGTAGAAATAGTATCATCATTGGTACAGAGAAATTCTATCTTTTAAACTATGAAAAGTCGTTACAGAATAACTGATGAGAACAAGTAGTTTAAAGATCTCATTTGCTAAGTAGGTTTCTCCTAATGAATCCCATTTCTGTTATTCATTATTTATTCCCCATTGTGTTCAGTTTTCTGGTCGCATTACATTGGTCAGGAAGCCATTGTGGAATAAATACTCCTGGATTATCACCAGTGACCAGCATCAGCTCTGAAGGGAGGGATGGACGCACAACTGCATGCCGTTCTCTCCTGCAGGCATTTCTTCCAAATAGGGGGTGAGTTTGTGTCACGTTCCACAGGCAGTAGATTCAGAGAGAAGAAGAACAAAGTCTCTTGCCTTCAAGAAATACACTGCCAGTTAAGCTAGAGACAGGCAATTAAACACATCATTAAGGTCATCCATATCAAGTGCTGGGAGCTGGTGTGTACAGATGGCAGACAAGGCTTCCCGGGAGGAAGTGAACTGAGCTTGTAAGAATGAGAAGCACTTACACAGAGCATCAGCTCTTACCCTCACCACTTCAGTGCCCTGAGCCCTAAGAGTCTCAAAAAACCAGACCAAACAAAAACAGAAAAAAGTCAGCGCAGACCCCCGCTCCAGAAGACCCTGGATGTTCTGGCCAGGGCCTGCCCAGGATTGGAGCCACTCTCAACCTTTCCTAGAGGATTGCAGTTTGCCCCCAGGCTTGAGGACCACTGTCTTCCGAACCAAAGTGGGAAAGGTAATATTTACCTCTTTTGCTTTGGACTGAATTTAGTCACTATAATAATTCTAAGCAATAATAGAAAATAAATTATTTTTAGATCCTGAAACCTGTCTGGGTTGGTTGTAAGAAATTAATTTCTCATCAGCTTTACTTAGCTGTGTTATTTTTCTCACTGGTATCCTGTCAAGCTGGATTGATGTAGAGTCTTACAAAGAGAACTTGTGAGCCTGTAGATTTGGGTATGGGCCCAGAAGACAATTCTAACCTTTGGGAAAATGGCACTGGTGCAGTGTTTCTTATTTCTTTATTTATAAGAGCAATTTAAAAATTTTCATAATAGACACATCATATTGAAGTCTTGTAGAAATATCGAAAAAACTTTGGTATTAGTAATGTGTTTTAAAAATTATTTGTTGGGAATTCAGAAATACAAAAGCTGATTTCATTATGAGTTAATTCCAAAGCCTCATTTATGATTTATGCTAAAGGTAACTTGATATTATTCTCTTTGTAAAAGTAAATGTAGAGCTTGATTCTTAGCAAGTTATATTTGTGTGCCCGAAATGTTTGAGTCTCTAAGTGAAATAAACTGGGGAGAAAAGTGTTTAAAATGGATACACAGCTCGAGTCACACACCTACAGATATGACAGTTATGTGTGCACATACTCATGCATTCATACTAAGCACATGTTACATACCAGCTGTATCCACGGTGTCCTTGAAGAGGAAAGTCAAGGACCTTCTGGGTCTCCTGTTGAATCATGGTGCCAAATCACACATATCTCAGTTCAGTTAACACCCACCCATTCTTTCTTCCCTGGGTAGTTGGTTGGAAGGACCTGGGGTTTGAAATGATGCAGACTTTGGGGAAATTCTTCATCAGATGGTTTCTGGCCTCAAAGTGTTTGGCACTCATGATTAAGGGATGGTTTTGAGCACACTGTTGGGTTCCCTCAGCCATTAATAAGGACCCCCCACACACAGTCTGGCTGCAGTAAAATAACAAAATAACGGGGGGCGGGGTGGGGGCGCGAGTGAGGAGGAACTTGTGAAGATCGACACAGCAGGTGCAGGAACCATTTATTGTAGGACTGCAGGGGTGTATACACATAAATGAATACACACCTTGACTTAATTAACATAAACTAGACAGCAGTCAGTCATTAGGAATCTCCATCATCTTCATGGCTCGCTGGCGTTACTTCTCAAACCACTCCCTCTGGCAGAATGCCAGGTGCCATCTTGACTTGTTTACGGACCCTAAGCTGCCCCCCCCCAGCCCTCTGGCCACATCCTGTAATCTCTGGGGCTCCCTGGAGTGTCTCCTCTTGCCAGGCTCCTGTGGCAGTGGTCCTGACAGCCCTGGTGGATGGTACTGATGTCCTCTGCTTGCCAGCAAGGTCAAGGCCCTGACTTTACTGGTCTCCACGTATCTTCACCAGGTGCTTCCTTGTGGCCCAGGAGTGCAGAGGCTGGAGGCTTATCCAGGTGGAGATTCTCTTCCTATCCCTTGTTCTTTTAGAAGAACTGAAAAGAGCTATCGTTTATCTTCCTCTGATTTTCCAAAAGTCATCTAAACATAGAGGGACAACCTCCCTGTCACTTCGGCTGTCTCTGCCTAAAGCTACCAACAGGGAGTGCTCCTTTAACTCTCAGAAGTGGCACTGCTTTGGAAAGAAACTGCAAGCTCACCTGCTTCACGGGGTCCTCACTGCTCTTCCGCCTTCCACAAAAGCCAGCCTTCTGAGGTTCAATCAATAACCGAAATCCGAGGACAAGGGGTCTCCATCTGGAGATGGGTAATGGAGGACCATACCAGTTGTCACACCGCAGCCCACCCTGGGGAGGCAGCCGCCCTTTGTCCCTGGGGCTCTCACCTGCCATCTCCCTCGGCTCATAGGGAAGCAGAGGTCCGACAGCCTCAGGTCTCCAGCCCCCACATGGCATTGCTGGACGGTTGTCCCCACCCTGAAGGTCACTCTGGATCCAAATCTCGCATCCAGCTGCAGCGGAGCTCAGCCTGCACAGTCCCCTCCCACTCTGCACTACTGGGGTGACCTCGTGTTTCGTCTTGGCCTCCTGACACTGCCTTCCAAACCCGAGGCCTCCCACTGTGCCCTACACCTTTCACTTTCTTTCTCAGGTGACGCTGCCTGAGCTTGTCCCACTCCCTCAGTGTGGACACTGCTGCCCAGAGATCAGGCCAGTCCATTCCAGTGATGACTGCTGTCATGTGAGTGTCTGAAATCTCCAAGCCATGGGCCAGGCGACTGCCCCAACTCCATGCCAGTCGTACCCAGCAGGATTTCCAGGGCTGTTGATCCTACGGTTGTGTGGTGCTCAGGAATAGGTGGGGACCAACTTCAGGGAGCATAACTTGGTGAAACTTTGACTAGTAAATACGAGCCAATCTTCTTGGCTTTCCGTGTGGGATTGTAAAGTATATGACAGAAGTCTTACACCCATCCTTTGCATCATCTTTCGTACCTAGTGCACTGTCCCCTTGAATCCACTCACAAACAACTGCACTCAGGATTTAGGGACGGTTCCGAGTACACTGTCGGGCTCCCTCAGCCATTACTAAGGATTCAAATTCCACATGTTTTAGGCTAGCAAATAAGTGTAAGATCCTTTTCCTCTCTCAGAGTCTAGTCAGTGTGTTGGTTTTAAATGTGATTCTGGTATCTGGGCCAGGAATATATAAATGAATCTGAGTAATAGAGAGTAAGGAAGCACACACACACACACACAGGTGTGTGTTAAAGTGATACTGGAAACAACTGAAGAAGACACTTGAGCTCCTGATGGCCAAAGCTGGAACAACCTGAACAAGAAAATAAATCACCTTTAGGTCGTAACTGAAAATATAAGATGAACACCCATGAGTCCAAACTACCTAGACACGTTTGCATGAGTTAATAATAATGGAGGCGATGAATTTTCTTTGAAGAATTTCACACAACTTACGTAAAAAGTGCCCTTTATCATTAGTCAGTGAAGCACCTTTTCATTAGTCAGAGATGTGTGGGGTATGTAGGAGACAGAGACAAAGATGAGGTGGGGGGATTTTAAGAAGCCAGCTCCTGTGATTTTGGAGGCTTGGCAAATCCAAACCCTGCACCACAGCCTGGCAGACTGGAGTCCCAGGGACAAATTGCAGCTTGAATCCAGGGTCCAAGTATCTGGTCGTCGTGGCTCAGCCCAGCTGACCCACAAAATTAACATCACACTCTGTAAAAGGTAAAAGACGGTGTGCACCCCCGCCCCAAATCCCGTTCCTTAAATGTGGGCTGTGCGATGAATTTCTCCTCCTGGGAACAGCACAGAAAGAGCAGTAAAGAGTGTAACTTGTGGACCCTGCCTCAGCCAGCTGACCATGAGGCCACCAGGCATGGAAAGTCCTGTGGATAATGGGTGCACTTGACATGATGCACTGAAGAAGGCACTTTATCCTGGAGGCCTCTGTCCCCAAATCCCAAACCTCAATCTATTCATGAGGAAAGCATCAAAAATCTCCAGTGATTGAGCTTGCTCCAAACTATCAGGCCATCAGGAACCCAGAGTCACGGAAATGCTCAGCCCAGGGCAGCCTAAGAGAGCTAGTGGCTAAATGTATTGTGTCTTCCAGAAGATTCTGAAACCAAAAAGATACTAGGTAAACACTAAGGAATCCGAATGAAGTATGGAGTTTAATTAGTAACGACATGACAATATTGATTCCTGAGCTGTTACTACACAACCACATGTTAGCAGGAGACCAGGGTGTGGGCTGCAGGGGAACACTCCATTGTCTTTACCCAGGGTCTGTAAATCTGAAATGCTTTACAAATAAAATACTTATCACCAAAAAAAAAAAAACAGACAAAGCAAAAAATAAGCACATGGATTTTGACAACATTCAGATCATTAGTAAAAAACGCCCAAACCCTCACAGTGTTTTTTCATCTGATAAGATTGTAGAGAAAATGAATTTAAAAGTGAATTTGGAAAGTCAGACAAACACTGTCTGCCACATACTATGTGTCCCACGATGTTAATTTCCTCACTCTGCCTAGACCTCTTCCAAAATAAATAAATAAATAAATAGAGTATTAGGCTTAGGCTTATTTTTATTAAGCAAGCATGCCCACAATTGAAAACTACAGCTGATTGAGCTATTTGCTGTCATTTAAACCTTCAGCTCCACTGTATTTATTTATTAGAAAAATCTCCATCAAACCTACATAAATACTAGTATGTGGGAAGCAATAAAATTCTCCGTGGGGAGAACAAATTTTCAATGTGGGTAATCAATATTCTTGGAAACTCCTCAAAAAAAAAAGACTAAAAGGAAAAGAAATCAAATAGCCTACCGCTGGCAGCATGGGGTGCTGGGTACTTAAACCGTCGTATGTTGAATCTGGCAGTCTCCCTGCCGGTGAGCAGATCAATCTCTTTACCAGAACTCGCAGGTCAGCTAAATGCACACCAGACACAGCGAGGCCAGACTGCTCCAGCGGAGGAAACTCTGTTGGTGGTCACAGACACCCAGGACCAGGTAGAGGAAGTCCCGAATTAGGCCGTCTCCAGTTTAACTCTACCCACTCTGCTCTCCCATCTCTGACCATGCCTAGCATTCTGGATTTCAGGTTGATTAGACTGTACCTATTCGCTCATAAATTTGAAAATAAACACAGATTAAGTGTATATGTCTAAAATGGAAGTGTTCTTACCTTTCAGACAGATGGTCATGAATTAAAATGATTTCCTTTGGGGAAATCCAAACATATTTTATTTGCTTGTACCCCGGTCCATGTGAACCACCACAGACAATGAGCTGGTGCCTACGCGCCTGCCGTTAAACAGCCTATGGTTCTTGTTAAGGAAATCATTTTCCACTCTGTGCCATGTGCCCCTTTCCCACAACCCAGGAGATGGATGAAATGATGTGTGGGCAGAGGAGACTACACAACTCACATGTGTAAATAAGATCTTGAATATGTGTAAGCAATAAAAGAACCTAAGGACTTTTGAGAAAGAAAATGGAAGCATTCGATGACTTATACAGAAATGTCTCCACCTTTTACTATCTTCAGTTCTGGATTTGTATCAGAAATTTTACAGGTATAGTTTTAAAATTTATTTTCCAAAGCCAGAAATGAATTTGTATGTTACTCAGCTTGACTTACTCAAAGGCCCCTCATTTTAAAAGTTCGCAAAACATCTTTTTTCCCCAAGAGCAATATTGAGCATTCTTAATTTAGTACCTGCATACACATCTGTAAATGCATGCCTGATCAAATTTATGGGGCTTGCCATTGTTTAAGCAACCATGTAAACTTATCTTAAGTTCATAAGAGCTTTTCCATTATATGGGAGAGTGGCACATTTTCAGCCACTGATGCATATTTTTCTCTCCATAATACTGTGAAACAAATGAAAATAGGCACTATTACTTGCGTTTTTTTTTTTTTCAAAAGCAAGAGCTTATGCTTCTAGAGTTCTTATGCTTCAAGAATGAACTTTGTAAAAACAAAAAAGGGAAGAGAGGGTTAGGGTACATCTTAATGACATGAGACATCAACTAGGAATGGATGCACCTATCTCTAAATGATTCCCAGGTCCCTTTTAGAAAAGCTTCATTTTTTCCTAAAAATTTATTTTGAAAATATTAAAATGTGTAATCCCCATAGAATCTTATAACCCAGTGAATTATTATCTTCATCTTAGCAATGAGGAAATTGAGGCATAGAGGATTTCAAGATTCCAGGGAAGAGCATGTGTAGTGAAACAGATACAAGGGTCCTTTGGCTCCAGAGTCTCAGCCTGGTCATATTGTCTTCATAGGATCAGGTACAAAAATCAACAAACCAAGGCAACAAACAAATTTTTAAAAATGGCATTCAATAAACTGCTTAAATTCACAGGGACCATTACTGATGTGTCTGGAATTTTGTGCATCTTGAAGATTAATAGTCTATTGTTTGACTTCAGACAAATTTTGGGTTAAATCCAGGTACTAGCAAATGACATCTGGAGAAATGAACAGACATCATTCAACCTCTCTGAACCTTACTCCCTGTCTTTGAAATAAGGATGATAGTACCTATGTCATAAATTAAATAACTCAAAGTATAAACATTTGCTAAACTCTGGGAACATAATAAATTGTCAATATGTGGTAGGTAAGTACAAATGTACTCTTCTATACTGGATTTTTAAATATTTAATTTAATAATTGAAATGTTTTGTAGAAAAAATGTCTAGTTTCATCTTTTAGCAAATCACGTTTTTGCCAATATGTCTGAAGACTCCATGATAAAATAGACCTATAAATGTGGTTATTTGTTAGATTTGCTCATGTACCCAGGGTCACAATGCATTCACCTTTGTGATTTTAAAATATTCATATCTTTTTGAAACGTCATTTCTTTGTCTTTGTTGATTTTTGGAAACAAAGTTTACAATAACAGAAATCCAAGCACGTTTGGACTACAGCCATGATGCCTTTGGGATACTTCAAAGCAGGTGAATCGCATCCTCCACGTTTTAGCTGGAGCAGGTGGTGCGAGGTCTAAAATCTACACGGATAACTCAGACCTCCTTCCCTGGCTCATTTTCCCTAACTTGCTCCTGGTCAGCCTTCTCAATGGTCCGTCTTCACATTTTGATTTCTTATAAAATATGTCACAGGAAGAAGAAATCAATGGATTGCTACTCAGAAGGGATCAAATATTTTGCATTTTTTTTAAAGCCAGGGGCATTAAACATGTTTGTTACCCTTTGACTATTAAAAGGTCAACTATGATGTTAAAACCAAAACTGGAATGCATTGGTTGATTTCGTTGTAAGGACCTGTCATTTTCTACTCTGGTCGTTCAGTGATTGTATGTAACTAGCTCATCCACATCACCTCTGTGAACAATTCCCTGGCCACTTCTCAGGACTGACCTTTATGCAGCCGATTGGTAATTTTTCAGCACTTTCTTCTCACTTAGCTATGATGGAAACTGGGGTATAAACTCTGGCCTCTGTACTCAAGGCTTTATAATATGCTTGAGGACAAAAGAACAATGCTCATTAAACAGCCATCTGCAAGCCAAGGGAAGGCTCGTTCTTGTTTCATATGAAAGAGTTCAGAGAACTAACAGCGCTGTTAGTGATTGGTAATAACTAACATCTGAAAACTATTTACTCCATGTCACATCCTTCAGAAAGTTCTACCTCACCTAGTACCTCCAACACCTGGAAGAGAGTGAGTATTATGAGCATTTTATTTGAGGGGCCATGCAATAACAGAGATCCTGAGAACTAGGAAGGTCCACTCCATGTGAATGGAAGAGTTTAAACAGCTTTATGTCAAGATTCTCCTTGTCCTTTGCTAGTGGAGAAAATGTCTAAAATATTATACAAAAGATTCATCCTTAGCAGATCTATGGCGAGATGATATCTGCCATCATGAGGATCTATCCTTCTCTCTCTCCTCCTTTCTTCATGAGCTAAGAAAGGAAGAGTTACCCTGTTTGGGGTAAGAAGTGATTATCTATGCACGAGTTGTTGTGCCCTCCTCACAGGTACTGGCGGAAACTGGGAAGGCTTACATGGCTGTGAAATGTCACACAGCTGGGTACAGACAGAAGTTCTGGTCTGGTCTGAGAGGGGAGAGTTCACCGACTTGGTGAAACCCTCCATGATCAGTATACACCATCAGGCCAAGGATGCCTGGATTTACTCCTGATTCACACAAGGACATACTTCTTTCACTTTATAGACAACTCTGAGCTAACGAGATACCTACCCAGAAACAGCTTGGCAAACACGGAGGAAGATGACGGAAGGTTCAGAAGCATTTTGGGATGGATTAATTACATAAGGCTAGGTAGCGAACAGCTGTTTATGCTTTCCAAGAAAACAGGAGTGACTCTCCCTTCCCTAAGATGTGCAGGAAGTGGTCAGGAGACGACTGAGAAGCTCAGTGGCAGCTGTCCACTGCAGACCCAAATTCATGGCAGCAGACACTATAATTGATCTGGATTCCCTTCTATCAATAAAAAGGTTATGATTTTGAAAAATTAGGACCCACAAGGCAGCAGTCAATGACAAGAGGCAAGGTTTCATGGATGTCATGTTAAGCATGGGGATTAGGGACCCTTGATCTCCTAGGATTTCTGACCACACTCACGATATTGGTAAAGCTCTGTGTGGCAGTCAGTGCTGTTGTTGCTTGACTACTTACTAAAGTGATGAACGTGTGGACAGCAGAAGAGAGAGATCAGCCGCGGGAGAGGACCATCACCACCCTCACCCACTCGGCAGACCTGCCCAGCAGCTCAGATCTTGCAGCATTTGGTTGAAGGGGCCCTGAGCGTGGGAAGATCTCTGGAGGCCACCACAGGAATATGATGTGAACATTTGCCTGGTCCTTTCTCCAAATGGCTCCCCACGTTTACCTGGGTGTTTTCACCCTGACCTAAAAGGCACACGTTTTAAGGGCTCTTGGACACAGTCTCAAGTGACACTGAGGCCGGGGAGCCAAGACACCATCAGACAGCTCCTCCTCATTAGAGCAGGATCATGTGGTGGTCAGGTGTAGAGGAGGCTACAGCCATGGCGACTGGCGAATTTCCAGTTCCTGAGCGACCACTGGATGGACATATGTTGTTGTAGACAGAACTCTCAGATTGTTTCCACAATTATGATTAAAAAGCCATGTAAGTAGAACAGAAAGTGCCCTACACACACACACACACACACACACACACACACACACACACACAGCTCAGGAACCAGAACTACCCCATCTCAGATGGAATGACCAAGACAGTTGACACTCAGAGACTTAAGAGAGGCAGCAATGGCTCTGTATTCCATTCCCTTTGAAGTGATCTCTGAGTTCTCTACAAATTAGAGATGAGTTGTAGGCAACACAATCCTATCACTACTAGAATATTGAAAACCCAAATCAAAACTCCTGTGGTAGAATTTTTTTTTAAATCTTCATCTGATCAACATGCTCTGACGGTCCTTGTAGACTCTTGGTCCGGCAGAGGCATTACTCTCCATCAATAAAGAAGTCCAAAAGCAGTCCACACTCATTTTGAATATAGAGTTTTGCACACGCACTTTTTTTTTAAGAGAGAGAGAGAGAATTTTTTTTTAATATTTATTTTTTAGTTTTTGGCAGACACAACATCTTTGTTTGTATGTGGTGGTGAGGATCGAACCCAGGCCGCATGCATGCCAGGCGAGTGCGCTACCGCTCGAGCCACATCCCAGCCCTGCACATGCACTTTTGCCACAGTTATGTTAATGTATGCTTTTTTCTGTCTCGTTATAGGTTTTTTTTTCTTTTACACCACATAGTCAGGATATTAGAATGTTGATTTCCCTTAGATCCTACAGAGCCCAGTGATTTAGGCCGTCTTTGCTGGCATACCTGTAGGGAGAACTCTTCCTCTATCTACCTTCTACATCTCTCCCTGAGTGGCCCCTGAAAGCTAGTATTGGTCTCACCTTTTCTAGCTCTCAGCTCCACTCTCCTATTGGATTTGTCCAGAACTGGTTATGGGAGTGGTTCCTGTCACACACCTGACTCTTCATTTCTGAATTCTCCATCCCCTCTGCTTCGTGCCACTTAGAATCCTGGTAAGAGAAGAGTGGTCCCTGGACTCTCAGCATGGCTGTCATCTGGTGGGTTGTTGGAAATGTAGAGTCTTGAGTCCCATTTTACACCTACTGAATCAGAATCTGTGTCTCAGCTAAGGTCAGACGCTAATATCAGAGAAACACTGTCCTACTCTGTCCATAGCAACATGCCAATAACCAGCAGAAGCAGATATTTGCCAGGCATGGATTCAGTGGATACGCAGGGGAATCCAGGGAGTGAACACACTAGGGACTTGCTGTCCATGTTCACAAGCTTCTTACTGAGCAAACCTCTCTTCAGTGCTGCTGGAAGACCTCTGCCCATGCAGTGATGCGAACATGGACCAATTCTAGGAGACTGATTGTCTAGAGGCTGGAGCAGGTGAAGGTCAGTCTCCTGAAGAGCTTGCTAATGCTGTCAGAGATTCCTTGGATTTCATCAAGACGGATCACTTAGGCCCTTTGCCTTCTCAGAGGCCTTCACCAAGACAGTCACCTTGGTATTGTGACCTCTAGGGCAGAGTCTGGCCATCATACTCTTACAGGTTCTGATGGATTCCATTTGGTTAATATCTACACTCAAGTATCACCTCTTCAGTGAGTTGACCCTGCTTTCTCTATGCATTGGAATAATCACGTTCTGTCTTTGTTGCTTTTAAATTTTTCTTCATGAGAGATAATACTTCTGAATATAATATCACATTTTTTTAAAAAATTATTTTTATGTCTCCAGAATGAGATTGTATTCTGAGGGAAGGATTGATTTAATTCACCACCACACTGCAGTATCCACAGCAACATATATGGGGCATGTTGTTTTCATTTAATACATGTGTGTTGGAATTAAGAATTGTGTCACTCAATATCTTCCACAATTTAGAAGTAGGAACAAGACCAGGAATGGCGCACACCTGTCATCTGGGCTACCCAGGAGGCTGAGGAAGGAGGATTGTAAGTTTGAGCCCAGATTTGGCAATTTAGTGAAACTCTCTCTAAATAAATAAATAAATAAATAAGGGCTGGGGATGTAACTCAGGGGTAGAGTGTCACTGGGTTCAATTCCCAGCATCCATACTCCAGAGGAGGAGGTGGAGGAAGAGGGGGGAAAAAGAGAAGGAAAAGGAGGAGTGGGAGGAAAGAAGGAGGTGAGCAGCCTCCATGAATGAACAGTCCCAGCCTGATGCAAGTTAGAACAAGACACTCCTTATCGCAAGAATTTAGTAAGGCTTCATCTAGGCTAGCAGGATCCTCTAGGGGAATCTCTGGTAAACATCCTTGTAAAAAAGTCAACACATAGTGTGGCACCATTTTTCAAAAATTTTTTTTGCTTTCTCTCATTCACACTTTCTGAACTTTTTTGATCATGCCTCAGTAGCCTCTTCTCCATCACGAGAGGGGAATATGCTGCTAAGAAACTAAAAAATGCCTGAAAATATTTGATAATTAACTGTTACTACTCTAAAAACAAAGAAGCCTGTGGGAAACAAAGAAGAGAGACGAGATTAAGAAGACCAGACCAGGGCAGGAGCAAGGCGCGCCATGCTGGGTGGTGTGGCTTCTCTTCCCCTTGGTGGCAATGCTATAAAGGACACTGTTGATGTTTCCTGTTTTCCCAAAGCACAGCTGCACACCCACGTTTGTTTTCTTTCTCTCCTAAATTTAAAATTCCGAACCTGTTCATATTTGTTTCCCCGAGTTTATCAGCATCAGAGTGGAGATTGTGAATCGCTCACAACTAACTAATATTTATCTCAGTTTCAAAGTTACCAGGGGATCAGACTAACCAGGACCAGCGTCTGTTTACATTGTGTTCTCAAACTCAGGTAAAATAAATGGATCAGAACTTGGTTGAACATATTACTGCTCGTTCTGCCAAGAAAACAGCTTTGACACGTCAAACAAAATTATCAGCGAATCGATTAATTCATAATGTACTTCTTAAGACAGCCCATTGCAGAGATGAACTTTACCCTTTACCTGTTGTTAAAATATTTTTTTGAAAATCACATTCATCAGCGTGACTCAGTGGTCCGGGACTGGTCATTAGCACTGGCAGCAGAAACAGTGGGCCCACCCATGCTGGCCTCCTCACCCCCCTCTTGCCTTGTCTCTCTGCCCAAGGAACTTCACAAAAACCTCATGGGTTCAAATGCTTCTTTCTTTCTTCAATTTGAACACTTTTGCTTCCATGGAATATGGTAGTTTCTTTATTCCTTTGCATATTTATCTAAAATATACTAAAATAAATTCAGATGGCCAACGAAGAGCTCTATCTGTATGTTTGGAAAATTTCATCCAGGCCCTAGATTAACTAACATCGCTCATCTTCATAGCATTAAAATTAATACGAGTGATGAGAGAAAATTGTTTGAAAAGATAGAGAGCTAAGCGCCCTGTGTACCTATCAATATATTTCTAAACAGTTATGAACAGTACACAAGGTCTCGGCCAACTTCACAAATCACGAGAAGAAGGCATCAGAAAGTGAAAAAAAATATATATGGAAGAGGGCTCGCCTACAGAGTCCTGTGATCTCAAAGGAATGTGAGCAACTCTAATGAAGCACACATACACCACACGTAATGTCAAAGGACGAGATAGGTCAGACCCAGGCCAGCTGAACTGCAGGTCCTGCTACTGGGGAGGCTGAAGCAGGAGGATCGAAAGTTCAAGTACAAACTGGAGCCAAGTGTGGTTACACATACCTGTTCATCTCTGCATCCTAGGAGGCTGATGCCCTGTCCCACAATTAAAGGTGGGGTGAAAACTAAAAAGGGCTGGGAATGTGGCTCAGTGGTTAAGGGGCCCTGGTTCAATCCCCAGTACAAAAAGAAAAAAAGTGCAGATTGGGCAGCTTAGTGAGACCCTGTTCAAAATAAAAAGGGTCTGTAGCTCAGTGATTGAGCACTCCCGGATTCAATCCCCAGTGCACCTGAGCGCTCACATACCTTTTCCAGTAAATTTCCACGCTTACCTTAATAAGGCACTTGCAGCTTTTACCACAAATACTAAAAATATAGTGATTTAAATGTTTCCATTCAATCTGATACCTTAAGTTTATAATAAATCCCCACTGGAGTGGATTTGAATTCTAAGATCTATCCACATAAAATGTCTTAGCACATGATTTTCTAAACTTTTGATTAAAAGTCATTAAAAATTAATTGCAGCTATATCAGCAGTCAATAATTTATAACCAAGTCAGTAATTTACTGATTCAAAATTTATAATCCTTACTATCTTTTCTAACCTATCTATTACAAAATTTAGACATCATATTTCATTAAAAGAATAGAAAGTCATCAAATAAATAATTTAACATTACATCCCAACACCCTAGAAAAAGAAGAACAAATCAACACCAAACGCAGTAGAAAACAGAAAACAATTAAAATCAGGGCCAACATCAATGAAATTGTATTTGCAATGTTTGAACAAGAGACACTTTTCTTTAAATGTTTTACTAAAATATCCTCTATTATGTTCTTCCAAATCACAATGTAATCAAAGAACTCAACTGAACATTTTTATATTATGCAGCCTACCAAAAGATACCTAACGACATGAAATAAGCAGCACTATGTATTTAACTAATGCCATTAGCAAAAATAAAACAGGCATTCCAATCTACTGCAGTCTGTAACTTAAAAATTCTATTATATTTTTTAAAAAACAAATTATTTCTTCCAAATTTTCTGAAATATGTTAAAAAGAGATTATTTACATAAACATGCAAAGTTCTGCAACTAATACATTCTCTAGATTTTAAAACATAAACCAGCATATTAATTTGCCAGTTCCATAGAAAATTACATTCTTCTTTGAGACGTGTTTGACAGGTTTTAATTAAACATAGGAAAACCTTTTATTCTTAGTTATCCAGGAGATACTAACCCACTTCTGATACTGAGTCTTAAGTAAAGCAAATGTGAAAGCCTAATGTGTTATTTCTCTGCCAGGAATTATATAATTCAAGCATGTAAAATGAAGCAATGTTGTAGTCAATATCAAAATAAGTCCACTCAATACTCCCTCAAAAGAGACATGTGCCAAATCAGCTTGTGCTGTAAACAATCCGCCAATGCTGGGAAATAGAAAGGGAAAAGCAGATGATTTTCCTCTTGAGAAAATATTTGACTTCATCATGAAAAGTCTGTTCAACTGTATTGGAAGTTCTTTCCTCCAAATGCATACTACTTTTTTCCACTTTCCCAGGATTATGGAGATGCTGTTGAAAACTCTAATAATTTCACACTGAAATGTTAAAATTAGAGGAAATGGGAGGAAAAACAATAATTTGTGTCTTTTCCCTTAAATAATAAAGAATCATGTTATACCCTAAACCATCAGTTGAGAAGGATGATAGCGTTCTTCATGCCTTTCCTTTTGGAGAACCATTAGCTCCCTCTCCACCATTTCTGAGTGTTGCTCTTTTACCACGGAAGCCTCAACACTCCAGAGGACACTGTCAACCTGAAGACTAACTACTTATTCCGTTCTTCAACCACTGTCCTGGTGGGAAATCTGACCTTCTAGTCCAGCCTACTGTGGGCCCTCACCATCATCATGAGGATTAGAAAGTCTGCTTGATTTTTCTAAATGGGACTGCCTGAAAGTTCTCCACATAGGTGTCTATTCCAAGAGAAAAACAGCCCGTTTTCCAGTGGTTTTCATGGATAATGGTTGCAGCCTGTTTGCAACTGTGTCTACACTCTCATACTTAATCTGGTGCGTAAGTCTGATGACCAAAAATTCAATTTTTTTTTCTGTCAACAGGGTCTGACAAATGTAAGCAATGGTTGTTATGGTTTAAATGTGTCCCCTTCAAAATCCACGTGGGGAACCTTGGGGACCAGTGTCCTGGTGTTAAGAGGTGGCCTGTTAATAAGTAAATAATGAAGTCATAAGGGACTCATCCTCGTGACCTTATAAATGCTGGATGGAGCCTTCCATTCTTTCCACCTAGGAAGGATGCAAGGTCTGTCCTGCAGGACCTACAACACAGTGCCTTCTTAGAAGGAGACACCAGACCCCTCACCAGACCCGGAAACTGAAGGCACCTTGATCCTGGATTTCTTCCCTCCACTGAGCCAGAAATTTTTGTTGTTATATACACCCAGTAGGAGGCTTTCTGATCAGCCTCAGTAACGGACCAAGACAATTGTTTAACAGTGCCCTTCTCTGTTGGACAGTGTTCAGTTATTTATGTGAACTGTATAGAAAGTGCACTGTTTGTCCAATTATGGAAAATAGTATGGTAAAAATCCCTCCTTGGGCAGGCTGCCCAAAAATAAGTCAAGGACCTTCTTCTGAAAAGCACGATACGCTATTGATTGTCTTTTTTCATCTTTATGTCAAGTGAAAAACCTACCTTTTAAAAGTGAATTTATATTGTAGTTTGATTTCACTCTGTTTGAAACTAAGGATGAGAATATATACTCTTTCATATTAAAAAGTCTTAATTTTCAGTGTGTCTAGTAAATTTTGAATAGGATCCTATTGGTGTAGTTACTGCTGGTGATGTCATCCTTTGAGTCATTGTACATTGGATAAGCACACTCCAGTCACTGAGGAGCATGGGAAGATTACCATTCTTCCATGTAGTCTTCTCAAAACAATAGTTGCTTATTACATTTTGCATATAATGACTAATTTAGAAGTTGTACAAACAGAAACTAGCAAAAAATGTACTACAGAAGTATGAGATATTTACTGAGTGTACAAAATTTATAAAATATTTTAGTAGAAGAGGCAAAACAAACAGTTTTACCTATCTCATTTTCCAAATACAAACTCCATTCACGTGAGCTCTTATTCTTAGAATATAAAAATAATCATATAGGGGAATCTAAATAAAATAAAATCATCACTGCAATGATAATCTTGAAGCAGTTTTCAGAACTATTCATTTTTACCTGAACTGCATGTAGTTTCCTTAAATGCATACAGAAAATGATTTATTTGTATTTGTGTTCAATATATCAACCAAAAAAAATCAGATAACAAATTTTTAAAATGAAAATTTACATGGCTTTCATATATATCTACATTTATAAATGATAGATATATCTATAGATAATCAATTAGAAAATGATAATTTCTGGGTTGTAAAATAAAACATTTTTTATAATTTCATTTGAATAATATATATATTTATCTGTTTTCTATAGTGATAATGGGTTGCTTTGGTTTTAAGGTAATTCTCAAGATATTTCAAATAAATATTACAATCTGAACTTTTCAGCTATTTGTTTTTTTCCTTTATTAATATTATTAAAACTGAACTTTGAAAAACCAAGAATAGTAATTTAGGATTTTTTTCCCTCAATGGAACTACTTATAGATTAAAGAAGAAATGTGAAATAATAAGTGTTTTAATAATTCAATACATTACAAATAATAAATGCAGGCTAATTATTTTGGAGTAATAATTAATTTTATTTTTCATTGTTTATTTAGTTTGATATCCTTACACCTTGAAAGGATAGTGTTTATTTTTTCCTGTAAGGGGTAGAAATAGTCTAACATTTAGAATAAGTCATCTTGAATTTGCTATAAAAAGAATGAATGGCACCTATGACTGTTAATCATTTCCAAACATTTTGCAATCTTTTATTCCTCTGTTTTATACATGGTTCTATTCTAGTGATCCATAGCTACATGTGGTTTGAAAAAAAAATGTGGCATATTTACACAATGAAGTTTTACTCAGCCGTAAGGAAGAATAAAATTATGGCATTTGCTGGTAAATGATGGAACTGGAGAACATCATGCTACTGAAATAAGCCAGACCCAGAAAGTCATGGGTCAAATGCTTTCTCCCATATGTGGAAGCTAGACCAAAATAATGGGGGGGGATTGCAGGGGTCGGGGAACCCATAAAAATAGAAGGGAGACCAGAAGAGTAGAGAAAGGGAAACAGGGGAGGGAGAACAGGAGGGAGAGAGAAGTACCTGACACTGAAGTCAAGCTAAGAATATTTTCTGTGTGTACGATTATGTCAAAATGAACCCCACGATTAAGTACAACCAGAACACACTAAGGAAAACATTTTACAAAAGAAACCCAGTAATCACTTGAGAGTACATGCAAAACAAAGAGAAAAGAACTCAAAACTAGTTGCTTTCTTTGCTAGGCCAACAGAGGAAATCTATAAAATTCCACTGAGCAAGATAAAGTTTAACACGTAAGTAGAGAGTAGTCTTACCAAGTTCCTTTCAGACACATGACAGTGGTCAAGCTACATTATCTCTATGACATAACAGGCAGGGAAAGGAACAGGTCTTCATTCCTAGGAGTTACCGTATGCCATTTTTTTTCTTGGTCAAATCCTTGGATGTATAAATCAAGATGAAATTCTAATTCATATAAACAAAAATCAAACACCAAATAGTATTTTATGTAGTCATAACATGTATTAGATAAAACCTGTGCTACTTTTTAAAACAATTTTAGGCAATGTTGTACTGTGCTTGAGACTGAAGAAAAAAAAAATCTATATTTTGAATCATGAACCAACTTCATGCTATTAGAAATAAAAGTGTACTCCAAAACCAACGGAACCTGGCATTCTGAACAGAAACAGTCTGGAAAAAAATTCTCATTTTTAAATCATTTCGTACATGCCTGATGACATTTGGAAACATCTGGTTTTAATGATGTCCAGAGGACATTCCAGAATGGTGGGGTCTAGATGTACAGATATGTAAAAAGGCACTTCTTGTTAATTTTCATAAATGGAATGCAGAAAGTGGATAAATTCATGCTAAAGAAAGATGGGAACTGCTATTTTCGGGGTTTCTTTGAAAAACAATCACAAAGTGAATTAAAATACCTGGATTACACACTGTCTGTTGAGTAATTGCTCGACTTGTTGATCTGAAATCAAAGTCACAATTGATTTTCATCCAAGATTCTTGACAGGATGAAATCAATGGCGCCCGTTCAAGCCATTCTGGCGCGACCTAATTGAGAATCTGTCTCCAGAACAACAGCAAGCTCATCTACTATCAAATGGGGGGGAAAGTAAACTTGGCTTTGACTCCATGACTTTAGGATTTTTATACTTCAAATTTTAATTTAAATTAGCACAGTATCCAAAACTTTTAGTGGTTTGCATAGAAGAATGTTTAAGTGATATAACAATTACTCTGTAGGAATTGTGAAGTGAATTCATAACTAACTTTTACTAGAGTATCAGCCAAGAAACAGAATTGATTTTGTCTAGGTTGGTAATGAAGGTTCATGTGTGAAGGTAAGTTATGAGCAAGAATTATTTCAGAATGTAGAACCTGTGGAAAGATTTACCCTCAAGCATGGTGCAATTCTGTCTTAGCTTTTCACTTTCCAAAAAAGGAAAATAAATCTAAAGTTTGATTTTATGGGTAATTAAAAATGGTTCAGATCCTCAAAGTTGCTTTGCTTTTCAAGATTTTTATTTAAGACCCACATAATCTTAGCTATAGAAGGTGTCATCTTTTTTTTTTTTTTTTTGCCTTACTTTGGAAAATTTTTTGTCTCCTTTAAAAATTATCTACTTAAGTAAGTGAACAAAAATTGAAACAAATATTGGAAGCTCTTTTCCTGAAAACAAAACAAAACCTTTATTATGTATATTTCTTAAGTAATTTCATATACACTTCTTGTCTCCATTGGGTTAGTACAGATTAAGTTGTTTCTTGAAAAAGAAAATAGATCTCTTTTTAATGCGATGGGTTTTGGTGGAGTTGTTGGATGAACTGGTGCAGGAAAAACTTTTGAAGAATCAGATTCCTCACATGTTGAATGAAGCAGTTTTTGAACCTCAAAAAGTATTTTGGAGGAAATTTCCCAAAGATTAGCATATATATATATATATATATATATATATATATATATATATATATATAAAATTATTATGTACCAAGTGCTATTCTACATGATTTGAAAACACTGACTTTCCTTATTTTTGGAACAACTCTGAGGCAAGTGTTATTATTCCACTTTAAAGGGGAAGGAATTGAGGCAAGAACATTTAGATAAATTGTATAAGTTTACAAAGCTAATAAACAGGAGAGTGAAAGTACTGCTTTTCATTTGATATTAATGAATACTTTGAAAACTAAAATGTATTCAACTTTTTCAAAGACACATTGAGAAAGTCCAGGATTTATGACATAAGTTACTTTGGTCACCACCAAATTGTTAGAATGAATTTAGTAACTAATTCTAAGGTTTATTCTAGAGAGTTATGGGAAGTGTGATTGTGCTAGAAGACTAAAATAAAAATTGACTGTTTTAATTATTATTGGATCTCGATAGAAGAGTGACAGTAGAAAAATAGAAATGGTGTTTATGAACCTTTTTTTGAGAGAGAGAGAGAGAGAGAGAGAGAGAGAGAGAGAGAGAGAGAGATTTTGAATATTTATTTTTTAGTTTTCGGTGGACACAACATCTTTTTTTTTTTAATGTGGTGCTGAAAATCCAACCCAGTGCCCTGTGCATGCCAGGCGACCATGCTACTGCTTGAGCCACGTCCCCAGCCCTATGAACCTTTTCAATAATTCATAATTGAATATGGAAATTTTAGGATGTTTTTGAGCTTGAATAAATGCAAATATACTTTTCAATTCCTAACCCTGTATAATATTCTGAGCCTCTAAAACACAATAACATCTCAAAATAGATTCTAAAAGAGCACACCTCGATATGTTAAAAGTTCCAAGCTCATATCTAGTGTACAGTGGTGCACACCTGTAATCCCAGCTACTTGGGAGGCTAAGGTAGGAGGATCACATGTTCAAGGCCAGCCTGAGCAAGTTCAGGAGACTCTGTCTCACAATAAAAACATAAAAAGTGTGAAGATTCAGCTCAGTTGTAGAGCACCCCTGGGTTCAATCACCAGTACAGCAAGCACAAAACCAACCAAACATGGAGTTGTAGAAAGTCTGATTATAATGAGACGATTAGGGTGACCATATAATTTGTCACCAAGTAAGGATACCATTGAAAGTGAAATGTGAAAAGAAATAAAAGTATTTAATTGATCCATTTGGAACCTTAGCCAGCGGTTTGCCAGGTAGATTGCCGTGCACGTTCATTCTACTTCAAAGTTGTAGTAATCCGAGCAGGCTGTCCAGTGAGGACCATAGGCATTGTTAGAGCCTTCTTCCATGGAGAGAGGAGGATTATGAATGCTGGAGATAAATACTTCAACCAAGACCTCTCTCCATCAGCCTTCCTTTTCCAGTACCACCTATTTGGATGAAGTGTTGGAATCTGTATAGGTCAGCCTTCTAGTGTGCACTTAGAGAAGGGCAAAGAATGGATCCCATGAGTAGGAGAGGTCTTGGAGAATTAACTAATACATATTTTCTTCTATTAGAAAACTGTCAGTGCTTTGTCAATACTCACACATCGTCCACTTTCTATTTATTCAACAGGTCCAGCAGCTATACAGTGGCACCAGTGTTTTTTTTTCCCCAGAAACTTTTAGTGCATAATGATCATACAGAACAGTAGCTTAAATTGTGGCATATTTATACATGAAAAATCACAAGGTTTGGTCAACATCATTCCCCGTAGCTCCCCACACCTTCCTCTCCTCTCTTCCTCTGATTCCTTTTCTCGGCCTTACTTGTCCATTCGTGAGATCCCTATTTTTCCTTTTTTTCCCCCTTTTTTCTCTAGCTTTCACATTTGAGAGAAAACATGCCACCTGTTTGGTTTGGATCTGGAATGTCCCTGAAAGCATGGTCCCAAAGCAGCAAGATTCAGGGCAGGGACTCCTAGACAATGACTGTGACATCAAGGTGCAGGAGCTACTGGGAGGTGGTTCTGGTTGGAGGAAGGAGGTCCCTGAGCACGTGCCCAGGAAGGAACTTGTCCCCGGCTCCTTCCTCTGTCTCTCCCCATGTGCTCAGGCTCACTGTCTCTTCTCTCTGCCTTCCTCATGACCATGATCCCAGGTTTCCTCTGCCTCCCCTTCCTCCAGGACATTCTGCTCCGCCACAGGAACAGAGCGTGGAGTTTCACCAGGCCACAAACAGACATCTGAAACCTCGAGTCAACATAAACCTTTCCTTCTCTAAGATGTTCCTGCCATGTAGCTTGGTCACAGTAACACAAAGTTGATTTACACAAGACCCTTGACTGTCTAAATTTGATATTTTTCACACAAAATGATGTTCTCCAGTTCTAGAAGAACTAAAGAACTGCAAATAACATGATTTTGTTCTTCTTTGTGACTGAGTAAAACTGCATTGTGTCTATGTAGTACATTTTCTTTATCCATTCATCTGTTGGAAGCTGGTTCCAGTTGGCTAACGTGAAGTGTGCTGCTATCCACATGGGTGATGTGTGTGTGTGTTACCACAGTATGATGACTTTAATTCTTTCAGGTACGTATCAAAGAGTGATAAGCCTGGATCAAATGGTGGTCCCATTTCTAGTCTTTTAAGGAATGTCCAAACTGTTTTCCACAGTGACTGTCCTAATTTCCATTCCCACCAACAATGTGTAAGAGTCCCTTTTCCCCGCATCCTCACCAGCATTTACTGTTTTGGAATTCTTGGTGGTTGCCATTCTAATCCTAGTGCTACAAACACCCTAGTCATGGTGGTCTCCAGGCAGGCCTCTTCCTTTCTTTAGTTACCTGCCCGAAAGTCACTCTCTGTACCCATGGGCACCAGATACTGTGACAGAGATATTGAAGGAAAGAAAGAATCAGCAGAAGAAAGTGATGGACTCAGAAGCAGAGAGAGCATGGTTATTGGGATAAAATCTGGCAGTGTATATTCAGCATTCCTAGAAAGAGTCACCTAACCAGCAAGCTCACACCCTTGGTCAATATGTCAAGCACGTCCCTAGTAGAGGAAGAGGCACATTTAATTAACCTGAAACGAGTTAATATGTGAATTATGTAACTCCCATTTCCCAATAAAAACCATTTAAAAACTTAGCTTCTATAAGAAGGGTGTCTACCAGTCACATAAAGAATTTTCTAGTCCAGCACTGTTAATAGAAATATTAGGTAAATTAAATGTGGGATTTAAAATTTTCTAGACACCATATAGAATAGAAGGAAAAAGAGAAAAAATTAATCATAATTACTCCATCTTAATTTGTGTAATTCAATATAAAATAAATCACAAATAATTGAAAACATTTTCATTCTTTGAAATTTAGTATAAACTTTTCACAATAGCACATCTCAATTTGTACTAGCCACATTCCAAAAGCTTGGTAGGCACATGTAGCTAATGACAACAACTGGACACGGTAGTTTCCTACCTACATAAACTTGAGTTTCTCATTGTAAGTTCTTTGTTTGCTACTGGAGATTGAACCAGGGCACTGTGCTTTACTACTGCACTATGTTACTTGCCCTTTTTTAAATTCTGAGACAGGGTCTTGCTAAGATGCTAAGGGCCCTGCTAAATTGCTAAGGTTGGCCTCAAACTGGCAATTCTCCTGCCCAAGCTTCCCTGGTTGCTGGAATCATAGGCCTTTGGCACCCTGCTCAGTTGTCATTGTAAGTTTGAACCTTGGTCCTCATCAGAGTCTTGGATATTAAGTCATTGATGGTGTCTCTGAGTTTAATGTAACATGGATTACAGATAATATGGCAGTTTTTGGTTTGCAAATTTAACAAACAAATTGTATTACTCACTGCTTCTGTAGATTTACCTGAACTGCCAGTTCCTTATCTCCTCTGAGCAATTGCTATCTCATCAGCTCAATTATGAGGATGATTGTGGCACATTTTTCTTTAAATTTCCTCAGATCTTTTATTTGTCCTTTATTTTGTTTATTTGAGATTATTAATTCCAATAATATAAAAATGCTGGCCATTTTCTCTAAATTCTATGAAAAATACCCTGGCATCTTCTTTAAGCAGTCTTTCTTTGCCACAATTCTTACAAGGGTCATGGAGCTGTTCCAGCTGTCTCTTGGACTGTCACAGTTGGTTGTAATAGTTCAAGGCAGATGTTTAACTCTGTATATCATTGGCGAAAAGGACTGCCCACAGGTATTCTCACACTTTTCTTATTTAGCATTGCCGTGAAAGGGAAGAGGTGCCTCCCCCTGCCACCCTTCTGCTCCCCGTCTCCAGTATTTGCTTTATGTCAGGGATCCTCAACAAAATCCAGCCTGTTTAAATTAGAGCACATGGCATTGTCTAAATTCTTCTGCTGCATAGCTGTGTTTTGCATGCTGAAATGTCATTCATCTTGCATTATTTACTGCTTGTTTAAATGGACTATTTTCCAAGATGCTGTTGAAATGAAAACAGTAACAAAAAAGTTCTATTAGGAAAAAGAGACCACTAGCAATTCTTGCTTCACAGTCCACTGTATCCCATCATCAGCAAGCTGTGGAGCTCTCGGAAGGTAATTTACACTAATGGTTTGTTAAAAGGCAATCCAAATGAGGTGCCATTATGAAATAACGCCAACTGCTGATTTCCTGGTCAGTCAGTCACTGGAAGAAATCTTGCAGAGACCTTGGAAAAAAAAGAAAAAGAAAAAGTAAAAAACCCACCACCACCACCCTGTGAGCACTTCTCCTAGGCCTTCCTCCAACAGGCTGCCCATTGTGCAGTCTGAGGAGACTGGGCTTCTGCACCAGAGATGCCTGTGACATCCAGAAGATTGGCCACCTCTGGAGACGCAAAGGCTGTTAGGGATTCTACCGTGGTATTTGGTAAGCAATTGAAGATAATCGATTAATCTAGCATGCAAATATATAGAAAACTAGATCAAATCCACGAGAGGTAGCATTGTACTAAATATGAGTCGTCTATACCTGAAATTATAAAAATTAATGAATGCAGATATCATGATGTAAACAAGATGCACCCAAAGTATTCTGGATAGATGTGAAATTCCTGTGGAGATAGAGGCTATAAATAATAAATCATATAAGTAGGATTATTTACTGCATGCTAAGGAATTTAGCCAGGCAGAGTAAAGTTTTACCCTACAGGGGAAGGGCAGCTGCCTTCTAGAACAGCAAATGATCAGCTGTTCATGAAAACACCAAACACTTCAATAAAACCTGTGCCTCTTAACAGAGACACTACTCAGAGTGGTCCCATCCACCTCACACAAAATATCCTGAATTAAATTCAGTGTCAGAAATGATATACACTTTATTAGAGGATATTCCATTATTTCTTGGATAAAAATACAGGTAATATTTTGCTATCGTGCCAATATCATGCCAACATGTTATTCTATTATAAGAATTAAACCTGAATCCTTACTATCCATCCTCCTTGGCCTAATAATTAATTGGTTTACCTCTCAGGTGCATATCCATTTTTTTCAGCCTTATTGAAATACACTTGGCAAATAAAAATTATGTACAAAGTATAAAATGAAATGCATCAATCTACATATACACTGAGAAGGATTGCCGCAATCAAGCTAAGTGATATATAGCGAGTTGTATTTTTGTGTGTGCAATAAGTATACTTAAGACTTTCTCTCGGCAAATTGCAAGAATACATTATAATTAACTATGTAGCAGTCACTATGCTGCACATTAGGTCTCCACAACTTATTCACACTGCACGTGTAAGTGTACTCTGATCACCATCTCCCCTTTTCCCCTGATCCTCCTGACCAGACCCTGGTAATGACCCTTCTACTCTTTTTTAAGTTAAGCTTTTTAAAATTTCCCATATAAGTCAGATCATTGCCTAGGAGCCCCTCCCCTGAGTCTTGCTACATTGGGACTGTGCCTTCAGTTCATGAGCCTTCCAGGACCTTCCAGATCCAGATCATAACTGACTGTACGATTTCTCTCACATGTGGAAGCTCACACCAGGTGCCACGGCACACGTCTGTGATCTCAGAGACTTGAAAGACTGATGCAAGAGAATCACAATTTCAAGGCCAGCCTTAGCAATGTAACAATCTCCTGTCTCAAAAAATAAAAGGGACTAGGGATGTCATTTAATGATACAGGGTCCATGGATGGAATGGGTGGAAGGATGAATGCATGAATGAATAAGACTTAAAAATATACTTTTCACACTTATTCTCAACACTTATTAGACTTGCAAGATGGTCACATTTACCGTGGTGGGTATGGGTAAGTCACGGAGCCAATGAGAAGACTTTAGTTGGGAGCAACATGACCCTTACAATAAAATTAGGTAAATGATTAACTGCTTTCAGAGTTGGAATGAACAATATGCCATTGAGGGTTTCATATTAGCCAGCATATCAGGTGGGAAGACTTTGGGCTAAAAATGATTGATCTCTATAATCAAATACTCAAAATCAGACCACACTGTGCCGGCCTCAGATATGATTAAAATTGACTATCTGAAAATACACCCATCGCAAGAGAATCACAAATTAAGACAGTTGCCTTACTGTCTGCACCAGCAAGAGCATCATATTACTTGCATCGGCACCATATTGACATCCTCACACAACTTGTCTTGGTTGTCGTTTTTTAAAACCCAGTTTCGTTTCTGCATTCCCACTTCCAGAACTGCTGCTGATTCCTACACACTCTCTCATCCTCTGGCACAATTATCATCATTTTAATGATTTCAAAACCCTGTGTGCACAAATCATTTAATATTGACAAATGCTACTGACCATAATCAACTGTTTAACAAAAGTATCTGAGCTCTATAAAATTACATTACATTATCCAACTCAAGTGCACATAGTAAAAAATCAAGTAAAATTTCATGCCTCTCATATGCCTAAAACATTCATAATGTTACTTTTGCATTTCCCCAAGAATATTTTATGAATATTCTAGAATATAACTGCTTCCATTTCCCAAAAATAGAGTCATAATTTTTTTCATTTTCATTGTTCTTTTCAGTACTTTATTTTCCCTTTATAATATCACTTACAGATATTACCACATTAGCCTTGGGTCATTTTCTAACTGTGTTTAGATATAAGATATTTAACATATTTCCTAATGATGAAAAATTAAGTTATTCTAAGACTGGGCTATTGTAAACAGTGCTATGATAGATGTCTTTGCCTATCTTTAGAAATCTGTGTAATATTTTTCTAGTGTCAACTTCTAAAAGTGGGATTTCTGGGTGAAAGAGCTTATAGAAGTTTATGTTTAACACATCCTGACAAATTTCCTGCCAAAGTCTACGAAACCATTCACACTCTGTCAACCAGTGAAGTGTCTGTGGCTCCTGCTGTGGTCCAAAAGAGGCAGCAGCATACTTTCTATCTTTACTCAACAGGGAGGGAAAATACAGCCTCCAATTGGATTTCATTTGTGATTCTCTACTTTTAAGTGAGATTGAGCATTTCTCTGTTTCTATACATTTTAGGTACTCCTAAATTAATTGTTTGTAACTTTTGATGATGTGACTGAGTTGTTAGTCTTTTTTCCTCATTGATTAATAAGAAAAAATTATATAATTATAGTATTAGTAGTTTGTCATGTTTTGATAGTTCACTTTTGAAAAATTAGATAATATATAAGCTAATTTTTCTTAATTGAAGTAGCAATTCTTCAAGCCATGCATGACAAATATTATTTAATAATCCTTCATTGTTTCCTCTAGACATCTATATTTTCCTCCAACATCTACACACTTCATCCAACTACATTTTATTTCTGGTTAATTGGTGAAGTAGAGTTTTTTAGCATTCTACCTTGAAAACTTTCAAATATACAAAAAGTTTTAAAACTTTTACATTCAATGCCCACTACACACCAACCTGATACAATTAGCATTTTAACTATTTCACATTTATCACACATCTTTCCACCTATAAATTTTGAGAGATGTAAAGTTTTCTTTTAAAAAGTAATATTATATATAGCATTATTTCTAATTTATGTTGCATTTCATGTTTTATTATTGATATTTATTTGCTTTCTGTCTACAAGGGCTGTTTATCTAATTTTTTTTAGCATTTGGCTTTAGAAGGAATACAGAATACATTTCCTATTCTTCAAAATTATAAATAACATGCTTAAAATTTATATTTTCAAATTTATTCATGTTAGGTAATAAATAATAACTTTTCACTGTGCAAAAGAAGGAAACCTGAAGGGTATATTTCAACCTACTTCAATTCTTGGTCTGTCTTCTAAATTTACCTTGTTGGGTTTGTAACATGTCCAGGTTCTTTTTATAATTCCTCCATTGTTTATTCTTGGTTTAATTAGTGGAATTCAGTGCTCACCACTTTATTTTAAAATCTGCTTCTCCATTCCTGAGGTCTTCCCTTCAATTCATCTCTCCATTGGCTGAGTATTTCTGCCTAAAACTTTGCTTATTTAATATTTTTTTCAAGACTAACTTGTCTCTGGGTTTGTTTCATGAGAACTTGGGATCCTTAGATCACCTTTCTTGTTCCTGTAACTTTATGAGCATAGTCCCACTGTTTTCTGTCTGGGAAAGATGCTGGGGGCCGTCTGTAAGTCAGCCCATTTCCTGATCCTAGACTCCTCTTTGGATTGCCTGGAGGTCTTGCTGTTGGCCTGAGGTCCACAGTGTCCACCAAGTGCAGGTGTGGCCCGAAACAACAGTGAGTTTTCCAAGTCCATTGTACACTGTCCCCCATTCTTTAAGAAAATCATGCTTTCAAGAATTTTCCTTAACTCTGATCTTTGATGAAGAAATTCCAATTATGTAGACTGAAATTCCCCTGACACTTACTTCCCTCATCTTGGGCATTTCTTTTTATTTCCTATTATATTTAACGTGGCTTCTCTCCCCAAGTCCCTGGTTCACATTTCAGCAGAATCTACTCTATTTTTCTCCTCTATTGTGGCATTAATTTCTGAAATGATTTAATTTTACCACACATTGTCCCCAACCTCTGTTCACTCACTTTCTATTCCCCTTTGGTAAGAGTAATTATCCCTTCTTTTATTAATCATGTGACATTTTTGAGTTCTTTTTTAAATGATGCATGTACAGCTCTGTCATTATGCTTCTTCTGAAAACTTCCAAGCACAATTTTTCCAGTTGCAATGTGTCACCTGCTGTGTTGCTTTTGTTTGTTGTGTTTTATCCCACCTCCTTTTGCTCTTAACATCTATGAAATCTTTATTTTTTTTTCATTTTTGGTTATTACTTTTCTCCGAATGGAGGTGATTTTAATAGAGCTACAAATGTTTGAAGAGGAGAGTGGGGATGAGCAATGGGTTGGGAAGGAAAGTTGAGGCAGCGAAGTGCAAGTTTTTTCCTCCCCTCGTCCTAGGGACCTGCTCTGCATCGCCTTTGAAAGTCCAGCTCACCCTTAGTGCATGATGGGAAGGCAGGGGCCATTCCCTTTGGCTTCTGCATTCCCAAGTTGTGACTACTTACAGGTTCAGATGGATAACCTGGTTCCCAAATCCCCTTTCTGATTCCAAATGCACTAACCCATGGGTTCCCAGCCTGCTTTCCTTCAATCTTGGCCCCCAACCATCTGTGGTTCACTTGTCCTTTCTGTCTCATGGTGACCAAGTCAAGAAAGAGTGAGATCATTATAAATGTCCCTCAGTGAACACGGATTAAAAAGACTCAGGTGTAGAATAAGAAATTTATTAAAAGGAAAAAAGCTTGGCAACAAATATATCAATATGATAACAAAAGACATCTGTAATTTTAGGGATTATTGACAAATATTAAATTTTCTTAATCATTTCATTTTATAATTTTCTACATATTATAATTTTACTACTTTTTCAGCAAAAATTAAAAAATTAATTTAAAAAATACCTTTCTATTAACTGTGTTTTCACCTTATTATTTAAGTGTCTGAAAATTATTCCATATGGACTTCTATATCAGAATTATGGGACTTACAAAATAGTTTCATATTTTTCATATGTTATTGGTAAAAATTCAATTTAATTTAAAATACCAAGCATTTTGTTCACTTGGCAGTGATGTGCTCATGTTAAGAATTTCCCAGGTTTTTCTGCATCCTTAACCTATTTAGACAAAGTTACTATTACTGTATTGGAAATAAATAGTGCCTTCTTTATTTTTATGTCATTTCCAAGCATATTTCAAGGCAAGGTCTAGCATGAGTTATAAAATGGTGTTTTGAAAATAAGCAATAGTAACAAAAACAGGATGGTATGGGCACCAAAACAGACTGGTAGACCAATGGTGGTACAGAATAGAGGACACAGAGACAAACCCACAAAACTACAATTATATTAGATAAAGGTGCCAAAAACATCTACTGGAGAAAAGTTAGCACCTTCAACAAATGGTGCTGGGAAAACTGGAAATCCATATGCAACAAAAATTAAACCCCTATCTCTCACCATGCACAAAACTCAACTCAACATGGATCAAGGACCTAGGAATTAAACCAGAGACCCTGTGTCTAATAGAAGAAAAATTAGGCCCTAATCTCCATCATGTGGGATTAGGCCCAGCTTCCTTAATAAGACTCCTATAGCGCAAGAAATAAAACCAAGAATCAATAAATGGGATGGAGTCAAACTGAAAATTTATTCCCAGCAAAAGAAACAATCTGTGAGGTGAATAGAGAGCCTACATCTTGGGAGCAAATCTTTACCCCTCACAATCAGATAGAGCACTAATCTCTAGGGTATATAAAGAACTCAAAAAATTAAACACCAAAAAAAACCAAATAACCCAATCAATAAATGAGCCAGGGACCTGAACAGACACTTCTCAGAAGAGGATATACAATCAATCAACAAATATATGAAAAAATGCTCATCATCTCTAGCAACTAGAAAAATGAGAATCAAAACTATCATCTCACTCCAGTTAGAATGCCAGCTATTATGAAGACAATCAACAATAAGTGTTGGAGAGGATGTGGGGAAAAAGGTAACACTCATACATTCCTGGTGGGAATGCAAATTGGTATAGCCATTATGGAAAACAGTATGGAGATTCCTTGGAAATCTGGGAATGGAACCACCATTTGACCCAGCTATCTCTCTCCTCGGTCTATACCCAAAGGACTTTAAAAAACATACTACAGGGACACAACCACATAAATGTTTATAACAGCACAATTCACAATAGCTAAACAGTAGAGCCAACCTAGATGCCCTTTAGTGGATGAATGGATAAGAAAAATCTGGCATATACACACAATGGAATTTTACTCAGCAATAAAAGAGAATAAAATCATGGCATTTGCAGGTAAATAGATGGCATTGGAGAAGATAATGCTAAATGAAATTAGCCAATCCCCCAAAAAACAAATGCCAAATGTTTTCTCTGATACTAGGAGGCTGACTCATAGTGGGTAGGGAGGGGGAGCACAAATAGACATACTCTAGATATGGCAGAGGAGTGGGAAGGAAAAGCAGGGGTTTAGCAAGGGTGGTGGAATTATCGTGACAGAGATCATTATCCAAAGTACATCTATGAAGACACAAATTGGTGTCAACATACTTTATGTTGTGCTGTATATGTGTAATAAGAATTGTAATGCATTCTGCTGTCATTTATTTTTTTAAAAATCAATAATAAAAAAAGAGGGGCAAAAGACAATAAGAAGATGTTCAAGATTGTGTTTCATGTTTAAAACACTCTAGATAAACTATGAGTATAAGTTAAATATTTTATTAAAAGACGTGGTTATGTGTGCTTTTATGTGACTAAAATCTAAGACATATCATTTGAATATTTGAAAACATTAAACAGAGACCTCTCTAGTTTTCCAAGTGAATTGTAAGACAGCTTGTCATGATGTGTCATGTGGTAGATGAGATCATAAGTCAATGTTTTTGCTGTGGACCATGTTGAAAGTTTTGGGTGTGTGTGTATTCCTACTATGGTTGGCTATTCAGTCTCCAATTATGATTTTTCAACAAACTCTAGTGGAAAAGAAAAGTTCATAAATTTCAGTTCTTTTAGTTTTATACATATTTTCACATGGAAATGATTATATGAAGAGCTACATATCCTAAGAAGCAACTGTAAGTGGTAATTTTCAAAGGAAGTTTAAAATCAAAATTAAAATATAAGGCAAAATAAGAACATAACACTCAACATAGCAAAAAAAAAAAAAAGATATCTACTCGCTGTCTTAAAAGGATTGTTCATTGAATTGGTGCCAAGTACTGTTCTTTGTGAGTTTTTATAGATGTCTGTTGTACAACTGATGATGCTAGTAGTTACTTAGAAGTTGTTCAGGAGTACTTCTTACATCTTTCTTTTTTTTTTCTCAGTTACTGATTCTGAATCTGTTGATCCTCTTCTTGGCGTTTCATAACACAAACACATTGTTGGAGAACTGTGTAATGGAATGGAAATAACAATGAATCCAGAGATAGGTCTGCTTGTGTTAGAAACCAACCCATCCTCCAGACCTGTAGATCTTCTAGGTACAGGTGAGAAAAAGAGGAATGAGAAGAGGGTATGTGTCTATTTGCATTCTATATAAATGCAGAGGCATCTGATGCAAATCTTACATCACTGGCCATGGTTGTAAGTTGCCCAATATCATGTTACAGCTTCTGCATTCTCAAACAGTTCGATAGGCTTCAAACAACTTTAAAAGTTTTCATAGTTCTAGGAAGAAGAATAACTCTTGTTTTATGTTAATGTTTTCTATTCAAGAGAAAAAAATCTTTGAAATAAATTTTCTGTGTGAGTTCTTAACTGATTTTTGAAGTGACCAGAGTATAATCACCAAATCATGATTTGCAAATTCCAGATGTTCTTTATATTTTTATCTAATTGGCAATTTTTAAAACAACCATGGCTTATAAAATATTGCAATCTTTAAAAGGAGGTTTAAGCATGACGACAAAGCCAGGTTTCCTGACTTAAGAGTTCATAGGAGCAGAAATTTTATAGTATTCTTTGTAGTTGTTTGTTATTTATGTTGTTAATTTCAGTTGATTTTTCCCTAAGACAAATTTATTACCTAGATTTATTACCTAGTGTCAACCAATTAATTGATCTAGTCCATTTATCTATCTAGTCATAAAAACTATGCATAAAATAATAAATTATAAGATACATTTGCATTGATCTCATGTCAATCTTTTAGAAATTCTCATATCAAAATATTCTATATTAAAATAAATTGAGATATTTTACTTTTAGTGCATAAATCATGACATAGCAAAAATGTGACTGCATGTGGGCTCATGAGGATTCTAATCATCTCTTACTGTTTCTGTTGCTGAGCCTAGGTTGACCTTCAGTCCAAAGTAATAATTTTTAATAAACCACCATAATATTCAGAAAGTGGCTTGCACCGAGTCAAGACTCAATAAATACAAATTAACTAAGGGCATTGTATTTAGATAGGTGGAAGATTTAGATCTGCTGTGATTATGCAGTTAACAGAGAAAATATAACAAGATAATTTCTTGTAAAAATTCTTTACTGTTTTTGGTGGAATTTAGTTGTGCTATTATTGTTGCTTAACTTTTTATTTTTCTCAGATTTGTTGATCATTGCATAAAGAATTTTCAGAGAAATTGTCATTTATCAGAAAATGGCCAAACATGATTTTAATTGTGTTCTCACTGTGATCCCATCTTGTTTTTTCACAAGAAACAAGTTTTGCTATTTGCTGAATGTCATCACATAGTGCTTTTTATTACAGAGTGTTAATGAGATCCCATAGGGAGGGCCTGAGTTATTTTTAAGAATCCTAAGAGGAAGTAACATAAAGGGAACGTGGACATGGACTCCAGTTTACTCGTCCGGGGAGGGCACTGTCTCCTCTGCTGCCCTTTCCACCGCTGAACGTCTTCCTCCTTCACTGATCTCCAGTGATGTCGCTAACTACAAAGTGGCGCCCTGCATACTTTATGGAGATCTGAGCACCTAACCCATGTGCGGAAACAGGAGGGATGACTAGTGACACCTAAAGGAGGCTGCTTACTCCTATTCTCTTCTTTGGGGTCTAATTCCTGTCCTTAGCTTTTTTACAACATATTGATCCAGTGAGACATGCAACACGAGCAATCAGGTAGAAATAAATGCATGTGATCTTCGGAAGCCTTTCTTTGCTCTGCAGAGAAGATGCGGCCCGTTTAAATGGATCTCAAAGAATTTATGTGCTTTGGGCTCTAGTTTCTCCTTGGTTTTCAGATTTGTGTTGGTCATTCCATTGTGACAGTCTTGTTTAGGTCCTTATTATTCTGGTCAGCACTAATTAGGACGTGTTACTTGAAATTCCATAGATCCTAAATGTAAGTAGTGAATTAGAAATGAAATCTGACTTTGAAATGAATCATTAATGTAATTGAATGGTGTGAAGTCAATGTTTTATCATAGTGATATACAATGCTTTGTTCCTTTAAAGAAGGTTTACATTCACATTAATAAAGACTAGAAAGGATACCAAAAAAAAAAAAAAAGCTTAGTGAGAAAGAGATAAACAGGATCTTTAAGTAAATTTATTTCTCTGTAATGGTAGGAATTACTTGGGTCTCTGAGTGCAGTTGACTTTGCCCAGCTTTCATGCCTTTGGTCTAGGTGAGGTATGGCTTATGGCTGTCACATCTCCTACTGTGGCTTTAAAAATGATTTGAAAAGGCTGTTATTTCAGACTCTCAGGCAGATGTTACTTTTACCACCACAGTCGAGCATGGCTCCCGTGTGTTTGACTTTCAAAATCCCTGCTAAGTTCCTTACTGAGATCAGAAATGGTTTGTTTATTAAATCTGTATCTTTACATAGTGTGGGGGGTCTAGAAAGAAATACCAGCTTTGTGACAAGATCCCTAGGGAATATATACCTACTTAATCTTTCATCCAACACCACTTTCCAGTAACAAAGATGTATGTCTGCAGTTATGAAATGAAATCCTATTTTGGTTTTCATCAGTATCAAGTTGGTTTATACACTGCAAAGAATTTCCACAGTCTTAAATATCTCAAATTCCCTTTTTTCTTGTTGATGTTGTTGTTGAATTCAAGTTTTTGAAACCCATTTTCTATTGAGCTTTCATCTCAAATAGTTTTTGGATCTCCAATCAATGCAACCTTAAGATAGGAAATGGTCTGTAATTAACTTATGATTTTGGACACATAATTCCAACCATGATTTCAACATAATAATGGCATAGGTATTTATGTTATTGAGTTATTGATTTACATGCTCTGATCACAGAAGATCATTCAATTACTTGGACATGAATATATGGACAGCAAAACCCAATCATATGATATGATCGCAAAGTTAGTTGTGAAATATGTTGTGACCAATGAAATCTATGTGTAGAAAAACTTAATTACATCCAGAATTTACAGTCTCTAATCTGCTGATACTAGAAATGTCAATTCTTATTTTAGATTTTCTTTAAAAGCATACATAAGACATTTTCATTTTAAGAAATATTAGGAGAGAGCATTCAATATTTTAAAACAAAAACTGAATCACTCAGAATTTCATTCCTTGGAGATAACCAAACTTTGGACTCATAATTTTTCTTCCTTTAAAAGAGATGTGTTGACTAGCAAAATAAAATAAAATTGATGGGAAGTCTTATTTTAACTCATTTACCTAATCAATTGAATTATTGAATTTATAATTTGCATGACTAATTAATGCAAATAACAGCAAACGTTTTCACTGCTTAAACTGCAACGAGGATATCTGAGTCATAAGTTGCTGGACTAAATTTTAGCAAGATTATCCACATTACTGATTTTTAATTCCCTCATCTGTAAAGTGACTATGGTAGCATCACTGTCTAGGTTTCCTATTGTGATGTCTGAATGTCAGGAACCACTATTCAAAAACACAGAGAGTGTCCCTCATGCAATCAATAGTGCCACATTTTGTTTATAAATTCCAAACCGAAATCCGTTATCTCTTTGTGAGTACTACATTACTTTCTCTTCCCGCCCTCCCCAGGGTGGGGGAAGGGCACGTCATTTTAAACATTTCTTCTTTAATTAACAAATATTTACTCCTACAAGATGAAAATTTGCTTTTCTTAAAGAGCTGCTTAGCCTCCCAGTGTAGGGTGGCCTGTAATTCGGTGTGAGTGGAGCCCTTACAGGAAATGCAGAGAGGCACAGGGAGAAGTAGCCTGTGAAGGCAGAGGCGGTGACGGGAACTAGAAGGTGGACAGGCCTGGAAGGATCCAGAGTCAGGGAAGGGATCCCCTGGGAGCTGCCAGGACCTGCTGGGGGACTTGCAGCCTAGGGAACTGTGTGGCATGTTGTTCTGCTGCTGCAGCCACCTGTCTACAGCACGTTGTCCTGGTGGGCCTAGGAAGCCAGTAGAAAATTTTAGAAAAGAAAATAGTTTAAAGTCATATTTCTAAGATTTCTGTTTAGGAAACAAGAAAAAAATATGTTTTCCACATAATGTAATTGAGAAGAATGAAAACAAGGAAGAAATGAAGAGATGTCAATGAAATAAAAACAAACAAGAGAGAAAATTAACAAAGTCAAGGATTGGTTTCTCAAAAATTTTTTTTCAAAATAGGAATCATTGTCAGGAATGATAGTGAATAAGAGAATGAATACAAATTGAATTATAAGAAAAACACAAAGGGTTACCACCATGGATACTGCAGACACTGAGACAATGAGGAAACTTCATGAAGAATTGTATGCCAATGAATTTGACAACTTAAGTGAAATATGGGAAATTCTGTGGTAAACATAATTTAACTCATTAAACAGACACAAGGTAAAATAAAAAACCTAGACAGCCCAGTATCCATGGAAGAAATTACAAATTAAAAAAAAAAAGAAAAACAACTTTTTTAAAGAGAAATTTTGACCTATATGATCTACTAGTGAATTTTATCAAGCATATAAATAATAACACTTTGTAACATATACCTATGAGTTGAATAAAATTCTAATGTCAAATCCTGATAAACACTTAAAAATGAAAATCATGGAATAGAAAAATAGCTCTAATGAGCATATACACAAAATATTCTCAACCAAACATTTTAATAAATCAAATTCAGCAAGACATAAAATGGAATAAATCTAACATGTGGAAATGGGGTTTATCACAGCAATACAAAACTGCTTTAACATTTGAAAATGTATCATGTGTTCTATCACCTTAACAAAATAAAGATCAAACCCCAGGTATTATATCATTTTAATAGATGCAATTTGACCTCCATACAGAGCAAACTGTCAGTAAATTATGAATATAGTAGGCATTCCTCATGATGCCTAAGGATAGCTTTAATCCCATAGGGGATATCAAACAAAATTAATTATTCTCCCTTTAATTTGAGAGAAAACCATGATTAGCTGCACTGCCTGCTTTTATTTAACATTGCTTAGAAGTTTTAGCCAAAAAATAAAATAAATGAAACAGAGTAATATTAAATGAAAACTAAAGGAGTATAGAGAATAAAATTAAAGGCATCAGGATTAGGAAGATAAGGGTACATTGACTTTAGGCACAGACATCTACAAAAGAGCTCCAAGGTATCTACAAAATAACTACAGAACTTATGGTCAAAATTAGCAAAGGTGGGCTGGGGATGTAGCTCAGTGGTAGAGCACTGCGCTGGCATGAGTGACACTGAGTTCCATGCACAGGACTGCTAGTAATAATAATAATAACACAGTAAAGTCAATTAATATTTCATATTTTAAGATAGCAGGTGTCAGTTGATACCAATTTTGTTTTGGGTGCTCTGCACTTTGGTAATCGATCAATGCTATAATAAATACTCTCACATTCACATGTATGTATATTTGTGCACACAAGTACTTTTATAAAATACATTCTATAATTCATATGTCTTGGCCAAAATGTATATACCTTTATAAGTTTGATATTTTCAAAATACCTTCTAAGAAAAACACACTATTGATGTGTCCAAAATGTAGGTCTAACAATGTTTGTTTACCTATCCCCAAAACACAGTATTAAGTTGTTTTGAAAAATTGATATGCAGGATTTTCTCACTCTGGTATTAATTCACCATTTTTAAAAATTTCATGAGGACGGCTCTATTCATTAATTCCAAAGCCAGTATTTCCTTTTCCTTTTCTAGGGGGAGGTTTAGTCAAGCTTTTGCTCATTTTATATTAAGTTCATGGTATGGTGAATTAGTTTTCCTCAGCCTTGGGTTTAATTTTTTCAGGTTTTTTTCTTTCTTTTTTTTATAATCTTAAGATCATGCATGAAAAAAATTAAAATATTTATTTAATCACTTATCAATATTTTCTATTTTTCTTTTAATTTCTGGGCATCGACTTTAGCAAGGTCCTCCTTTCTGTGGTAATAAAAGGATGTAAATTTACACTATTTCCTGCTATATAGTCTTTACTTACACTTAAAATTTCAATAATTAAAAAATTCTTATGTCAGGAATGTGTTGACTGGCCAAGTTCATTTATTTCCTATGATTTTCATAGTTATTCCTATACCATGTCATTACTGTACCTCTTTTAGCACATATTATTTTATTTATCTTACCCTTTTATTTGGACCAACTTTTGGTTTCTGTTCCATCACTCTTTCTATTTCTATACCATAACCAAATAATTTTAGTTGTTTTAGCCTTGTAACATTTAATATCTCTTACAATCTATTATTTTATCACCCCCTTTTAAGCTTTTTCCCTTTAACTATTGTTTTAGAATTCTCCTAGTCATTCTTGTACATTTCCAAATTAGTGTTAGAATTTTCTTTAATTCCAACGGATACTAAAATATTCTGAAAAGAGACCAAATAAGTTCTGAGCCTTGGTATTTACAGACATCAATTGCTGCCAACTAGACATTGGTCATGGGTCTCCTTGGATGGTGTAGCACAGAAATATGAACAATTTCAGAATTATAGTTTTTTTCTCTGCCCCACAAATTACTTTCTAAAAAGTTTATTTAAAATTTTCTCCCTCAAAGACTAAAAGAGCCCTCCAGAATAAAAGAGATTAGAGAAGGAGTTAGTAAAAACTACCAACCAATTCATTTCCCCGCCGTGTGCCATGTTGGCTTGAAGTGGGACAGGCTAGCACCCATGGCCCCTGAAGCGAGCTATGGAATGCTAGAGAGACAGCAGGGCCAGTACACAATAGCCCCCAGGCACCGGGTTTCCCACCGACCATTCTGTCCAAGGAACTGCAGATACCTCGAAAACATTCAAATTTGCCCCAGTAGTTTCCACCACAAGAACTTTTAAAAGAGATCCAAAGACAAATATGAAGATGGTTTTGTTCTATGTACAATGAAGATTCCTATTTAATGGACTATAGTTCCAGTATCCAGACTGAAAGACCAATTTGAGTAAAAATATTTAAAAAATACTTATGTGTGTATCTAAACTTAAAATATGATTCCATTGAACATGTTTTTATAACTTACCAAAATAAATTTCCCCACATGAAGTAAAGGGCTTAGTATGTGATACCTTTATTTTCAGCTTTCTGTGGAATTCATCTGTCTTCCTAACACCCAATACTTCATGAACAAAGCCATGTGCATGGTGCCATCTTCTTGTGAGACTCCACCAGTAATAATAGAAGACAATGTCAATGATATTCTAAACAAAGGACACAATTCACTCATTTAGTGCTTGAATGTCTAAAATGGGTATTCTAGAATCTTGAGATGCAGCTTTATAAACAGCATCTTTGCTCCCATGGAGATTTCATTCTTGGGGCAAACATATAGTAATATTTTTAATAAGATAATTAAGAGCATGTTACTATGGAGATAAGGGTGGTCAAAGAAGAACTTGGTGAGAAGTTGAAATTTTAATAAAATATGAAGAAGGGAGGGGGCAGCCTGCAATAAGTGAGCATGCACAGCAGGAAGCTTCTAGAATTTGCTCCAGTAATTTTTCAATGGGCTTCTGTTCTGATTGATTAGCACCCACAAATTGCCAGCTGTTAAATATTTCAGGTATCACTCTTAATCAGGCATCTGTATCTTTCTCAGCAAATATCATCCCTCCTTCTTCTTTTACCTGAAAACAGCAACCTTCCCTATGAATTAAAAAATCTAAGTTTCTGAGTTAAAAAATCATGGACTGAACCATAAAGGTTCAGCCTAAGGCAGGCCCATCCCTGGCCTTCCCAAGGTTTTCAACTATGGATCTGGGAAGAGGATTTCAGCAGCTCTGCTAGATTTTATTTCTTTCTTTTTTTTCCAGAGATGAATAAACTTAAAGGAAAAAGGTTTATGCAGCACATCGTGGCAGACAGCATGGGCCTCCCTCATGCTAGCCTGAAAGCAAGGGAGGGCAGGGTTTCTACTGTCCTCTCCAGGGGAAGGGCACGCCCCTAGCTTCTTCCCACTAGGCCTCACCCCCTAAAGGAGCCTAGCAGCAGTACAAGCTTGGGACCAAGCCTTTGGCATGTGATTTTTGGGGGGACTTTCATGATTCAATCCATAATAGCCACCTTCTATCAGCACAGTAACAGTGATACGCCAAGCACAGTAACTGTAGGAAGCTATGCATGTAAATGTGCATCAGTGTCCATACAGACGTGTGCATGTCCGTTCCATGTGCTCTGGCTAAAGATGGACTTATGTTACTTGTCAAAAACTCATCCTTCAATAACACAATACATTATGGAACTGACACATGCTATGATGTAGACACTGATACTCCAGAGAAGTGTGACCTGAAGACTTAGGATTACAGGTAGAAAGAACTCCACATATTGCATGTATATCTTCTGAGTTACATAAAAATTCATTTAATCCTCAGAAAACATACACATGGCTTTCTTTGAACCAGTGACCTTCCAGCTCCATTCAGACATTCAAGTTGCAGAATTATGATTTAATCTGAGACTCTTAAAGATAAACAATCAGAGTTACAATATTTATCAATTCTAGATGGCTGGAGTTGTACTAAGAAGATATTGTTTTTCTTTTCCAAAATTCTACCAAGATTTTTGGAGGAGTCAAAGATGAGAAAGTAATAATGTAGTTTCATTATCCTTCACATGCTCCAACAGGTTAGAGAAAGTCAACACTAGCATTTGGGCTACCCTGTAGGTGAAGAGGAGACGGGATCACATTCTACACCAGTCTTATCTTACTATACTCTGGATGACTTTGACCTTCTGTTCTATCAGGCTTCCATTTTTTAATTTTGGTACAAATGTGATAGTTTGAGAATTTTTCCCTAAGTTTAACCTTCAGTCACATATAAAATTTGACTCTACTGTTATCAATTACATATTAGCTCTAGAACATGACATGCAATTCAAAACAGTGTCAATTTTATTTTACAATTGGTTCCCATATCTTAGTAACATGAACAAAAGTTTTCTTCAATTTATAGAAGAGGTTAGCATTTGTGTTTTTGTTTTTATATAATTGAAAGCTATTAGCTGACAAGAGAGAGAACCAGGACTAGAACCTAAATATTCTAACCCTTAGCTTTATATTCTAACTAATGTTATTTATATACATGCAAAAGTCTTGGGAACCTACTCTCATTTTGTCTGACTTTATGTTAACTTGTTCTTGAGTTGCTTACTCCTTCAGGAATTGGCTTTGAGCAACAGGAGTAGGAGATATTAGTTAAGTGTTTGTTGTTTCTAAACAAAACCCCAAGGTCACCCAAACACAGCATGTTCAAGGAGACAGGGAGAACTTCACAGCAAGGTGTGTGCCTTTGGTGACATGGAACTAGGATTCGACGTTTAGGATGCCGGGCACCTGCTCCGCATGTGCTCCCTGGCCTTGGTCTCAGGGGAGCACCGAGCCCCTCTCCTTCCTGAGTCTCCACTGGGGCACTGGATGCCTCACACTGTCTGTTTCTCCTGACTTTATTAGGCTTATCCTGGGGCAGTCTCACCCCTTGACTCTAAAAGAAACTTCAGCTCCAGAGCTTTCAGGGTAAGCTGAGCTGAATTTCTTTGAAGATCTGCCTGCTCCTTCGCCAGCTGATTTGTTGAGTGCTGACTTGTTATCCACCTCCTGGTAATCAGACATGGACAGAGGATGGGTCCAGTGATGTTTACCTGGAGTCCCAGCATTTTGTTACAAACCACTGGACTTCAGTGGAAGTTCTTTGAAGTATTATTAAATTTTGTTAAAATTGAAGAAAACTTTGTTTCCTGTGACATCCTTGAGAGACACATTATTCTCAGACACAGCAGAACTCCTGTCTTCATTTCTGCTCAGTTGGCACAGTGCACATTGTGAGACTCCAGATGAAGGGGCTCAGAAGATGTTTGGTCAGTGTGCTCTTCTGGATGAGGCCAAACTATTTTGCGCCTAAGGAGTTTCTAATAAAACCAATAACGGGAATGAAATCTTGTAGAAACAAAAGCATGTGTCACTGACAAAATGATGTGAGGTATGACTGACGCAAGTGCTACGATTGGTTGGGAACAAATCAGCCACTCAGGGCAGGTTGCCATGGCTGTAAGGGATCTGGAGTATGCAGCTCTCAGAATTCACTGAAGTCTTCAGACTAGCAAAGGTTTTTTGAGACTTTGATTTTATTTTCTTAACATAGTTTGAAATAATTATACACCAGAGAAACACTAGAAAAAGTACTTTACACATTTTACCTCCCAGATTTGCCAAATATAAGATTGCCATATATATACAAACACAATTTATGTGTGTGTGTGTATATTTATTTATAAATGGTACAGAACATTGTATGTATATATGTATACATACACACATAGGTATCTCCTTTTGTATACATGTATATGTGCATATATATGAAATTTTCTGAATCATTTGAAAATAAGTTGCAACATGATGGCCTTCTCTCTCGTCAATAATTTTTCTTAAAAACAAGAATTCTCTTTCATAACCACAGTTCAGTAGTAGATGTCAAAAAATCACCACAGAATCCAAGAAAGTCACTCAACCTGTAGCTCATCTTTGAATTGTGACAGTGTATCCATAGATGCCCCTTGCCTCCTCTGGTATCCCACCTGGTCTAGTATTATGCGCTGCATTTCACTGTTGGTTCTCTTTAGTTTGAACAGGTCTTTGGTCTTTGTCTCTTATGCCCTTGACATTTACAGAGGTTACAGAATGCTTCCGTGTTCTGCTGTTTCCTCATGGAGGTATTCAGATGGTGCATTCTGATGGAAAATCATAGAATCGGTTGTGATTTCCCCTGAAGCATATCTCAGAGGTATATGGTGCTCACGTGTCTCCTTACTAGTGATATTGCATTAATCCCCTGGTGATGAGGTTCCTGCGATGTGCCTGTCCTTCTTCATAGTCAGTAGGTGTACTGGGTGGAACTTCCTTGGGACCCTGTAAATGTCCTGATTCTCGTCAGACCTTCATCTTCTATGACAAGTGTATATCGCTGCTGTTCCAGGTGTGGCCATGATAGTCACTGAGTGTGGTGACACTCATTTTATTAGGCAAGATGTTTTAAAAGTTCTTGACTAGTCCTAAATAAGAAGAGAATGAGTATTTTTTAATATAAAATCATCAGCTCAGCTGCCGTCTGCCACTGGTTGCTCTGTGGTGTCTACTCGGCTTTGGTAATGACAAGCGAGTTTTCAGGGAAGGAATTTAAGTGACTGGAGATAGGAAAGTTTTCTCTATGGTGCTTTTGCTTTCTCTCTAGCCCCTTCCAGTGTCTAAACATCATTGCATTTGGCTATTTCTAAAACTCCATTTCATAGTTGTTTCTTGGGGTTTGGTTTTAGATTTTCTGCTTGTCTGTTTAGTGCTTTCCTTTCCCCTTACAGACCTTTTTCTCCCCAAGGGACAGCTCTGGGGTTAGCTCTTTTTCCCTAGACCATCAACTCTGAGTGCAGCGCAGACTTGCTTGACTGGTCACTTTATGACCACTTATCTGACTGGTCACTTTAAACTATTATGGCTTTTACCTGTCTGGGCCCCACCCTGGCTTTGGTCCAAGACTGTCTTCCCCAAAGGTCCCTTCTCTCATTCACATCTGTAGATGGGCAAGGATTTCAACAAGCTCCTGAGTTATCATTTGAAGTTTACCTGACAGTTTGATTCCTTAGTGCGTAACTCCTCTAGGTTGAATCACAATTTCTCTGATTCAATAGCAGTAAATGCCTCGTGATTACATTATGCCTTTGAGGGTTTTTTTTATTCCTTTCATCAGTAATATGGCTCTCTCCTTAAAGAAACCCATAAATAACATTTCAAAACAAAATATGGCAACATTTATTTTACAGAAAAAAATGACCTAAAATGAGAATAAAGGTGATGTTTTAGGAAGATATATGCAACTTTATACTATGGGTGCAAGTTACCTTAGCCTATCACGGGGTCAGGTACAAGGTATTCAGAATACTGGCTGGCCTGCTTAGGTGAGCACCTTCTCACTCACCTGGGCATGATCTACATCAGGCAGGGAGCCTCTCAATCTTACTGGAGCTCTGAAGGGGACCAGGAGTGGTGACATGCAGAACAACCAAAATGGGTCAAGCAGGCACAGATTACAGATTGATGTGGAAGGCATTAAAACAGTCTTGTTCCTAAGTTTTACTGGAAATATAAGGAGTGGCCTGTCATGCATGATGTGAATAAAGTGTGATTTGTTTAGGAAATAAAGCAAAAGACCACTGACTTCCCTTAGTGCTTTTCATATTGTATATAGCGAACTGAAGCCAAATCAAACAAACAAGCAAAGACAATGTATTGATTCAAGAATATAAAAAGTTTATAGATTTATTGGTGTTGTTATTTGGTACTGTAAGGGACCGGCGAAATGTCGGAGGAAGAGACCACAAGAGACTGGCTTCATGCAATAAGCATAAGGGGATTTTTATTGAGGATCCTGATTCAGTGCGCTGAGGCTCCAGGCTCACTCAGGAAGAGAGCAGCCCAGAGCCCAGAGCAGGGGTTGAACAATGCTTAAGTACACTTTTGGGGGAGGGCGGGGGCTTTATACACATCATAGTCTCCTTTAACAAATCACCATACGCCACGGGAAAATCAAACAACAATTCTTAGACTTGATTGGTACATTCATTGGCGGGAACAGGGCTGGCTGGAGTGATAGGTCATTCCTAAGGAGGGGGTTACATTTAAACTGATTGTTTTTGGGCCTTGAATGCCTACGTGCCGGGCTACACAGGGTCCTAAGTTATTAAACAACCAGAAGATCAGGAGGAATATTTACTGGGCAGTTCGGGTATTGTCCTAATAGCTACAGGAATTTAACCCAGGCTTTGCAGTTTAGAAACTTTACCCTTTTAGTACAACAAAAACCTGTTATCCTTTGATGAGATTCTCAATGTATCTTTTAAATCTAACAGGTCTACTAAGTCTATGATGATTAGCCTAAGTCACAAAGTCACCAAGACTCAATAAGCTTCCTGAAAATTGACTATGAGCTAAATGTAGGGGTGTCATGAATTTTAACCTTCAAAGTGTAATGAGGAAATGATTCTTGGAAAAAACACCTGGAAATATGCCAGTGTTCTAACACGGCCAAATCAAGCAAATGTTTATTGCTTGGGGTTTTGTTGGTTTGCCAATAAAGAGACCCTCACTATTCTAGGAAGTTACATTTTTAAAAAGCTGAAACTTCAAAATTTTCTTTTAAATTTCTTGAACTGATATAAAAAAATGTGGAAAATTTAATTTCTAGCCATCAAATAGAACCATAGATACTCAACCCTGACAAGCACAGCCTGCCCTCTGGGGAGATTCAGCTCAGTGCTAGGCACCCACGTAGACTCTTCTCTCATGAATGTGTGTCCCATTTTGTCAGCATGAGATCCCACATGTAAACCAAAATGGTATTTTAAAGTCTCTAGACAGATCTTTGAGGCAAAAAAGAATTTCTTATATATGTTTTTAATTTCCCAGAAAGTCAGTAGTGTATTTCCCTTTTCCTGGTGTTTTGGGGAGATATGTACAATTTTATAATATGGCTATTAATCCCCAATGAATAATCCAGTATCGTCATCTTCTCTCCCTAACTGCTTTTCTTCTTCCCTTTATGAACCTGCATCTGCAGTCCTGTGAAAACAGAAGAATCAGTTCTTAGAGCCTCAGTCTTCCAATAGCACAATCCCACTTCAATGTTCAGGAGGCACAGACTGTCATTGCTTGGAAATATGGTGCAGAAAATCAGAGAATAAAGCCCAGACCGGGACTGTAAGAGTTTGACCTGGCCCTGGACACACAGAAACCTACACCTTCATGCAGGAATCCTGTGCATTCTCATAACTCCAGACTCTGAGATGAGCTTAGTAATGAAGTTCTCTTTTAAATCTGAAGGAGACTAATGATGGCAAATGGATGATGATAACTTTCTAGCTGTAATGTCTAAAGAAAACTTCTAATAGCCATGACGAGCTGCCAGTATTTTCCAGCATTTCTCCAAGCCTCCGACTCTGTCAAGGCAAGGCCCTGCTGACTGCGCTGGGTAAGTCACCCACAGCATGGAAAGCATCACTGGAGTTCCTACCCTTGATGAAATCACCCTGGTTTTTACAGCCTGGCTCGCTTTTACAAGCACAAGTGCTGCAAGGGTCAAAGGCCTGTTTCTTGTCATGTGGCAACTGAAGGAAGCTGAACACCCACCAGGAGACCCTGAGGTGGCCAGCTGGCACAGCAGCAGCCTCAAGTATTATGTTGCCCACCCACACAGTGTGTTTCAAACCAGTAAATAAAGATCACACAGTAGTTTTATAAAATTACCAACCATAAACAGTTGGCTCATTAGACAAAATACTGATAATTATATTTTTTTAAGCAGAGGGTGATATTACATGAATCTTAAATGCACTGGAAGAATAAGCCCTTTCCAAATGCAATGACCATTCAGGGAGGGGGAGTGGGAAGAAAAGAAAAACCCCTTAAAATGCTCTCTGAGATAATGCAGTCTGCTACTTTCATGTTTCAGCCAAGAAACTACAGATCAGAACTAGATTTAACTACCAATTTTGGCCATAATATTAACATTTAATATGCTGTAGGATAGACCCAGTACTCTTGGCATTCTGAGAAGCCAGGCTGCTATGAAGTACATACAGCAGGCTATATATTAAGTGGTCTGACACAGAACACTTATGTCAGGCTCCCATTTCAGAACCTAACACAAAACCCTTACGTCCTGATAAAGCAAGCTAGTGGGCTGGCTGGCAGGACTTCAACAGGGCCACTTGAATAGATGGCCTTCCTCAACACTCTTAGTCCCACTGCACATGATCTTTAACTCATAAAATGATTAAATCTGCATTAGGGATTATTTTTTTCTTTGAATAATAAATTGAGTTTTTAAAATAATTTTAACCAAAATAATGAACATAGATTGGAAGAAAATTCGCATTGGATTAGATCAGGGCCAATCTTTCCAAGGACCACATATTTTCTCTCAATATGATTTCTAAACAATTTCAAAGCTAAGAGAGATTAATTGTTTTAAAAAATAAAGAATGCTATTGCTCTACAACTTTGAGTTTCACTTAGTCAAATGCTTTTTTAGTACTCTTAGTTAACTTTTGTGAAGTATATTGTCTAGATCTCTGCCTAAGATTTCTGTTGGTTTGCTTTGTAAACTATTCTCAAGTTTTTGCAAATAAGCTAGAAACTGCATTTCCTACTGGATGCATGGGATCACCCAGGAAAATAGGTTTGGAACGATTATTCGACATCGCTGGGACAGTAATATTTAAAATATTATTTTTCAGTGGGCCAGATTCCGTTACAAGATCAAATTGTTATTGGCCCTTTTACTCCTCTGCTTTGAGCTTTGGTGGATAGTCCTAAGAACCAAAGAAATGCAAGAGTTTTCCAGGATGCACTTGACTATTTGACTTTTCATAGCCTTCTTCAGTCCAGACCTTCTCCCCTCCAACATGCATGTATGGAAGGAAGGTCAAAGAGGACAAAGCAAATCTGTCCTCCCTGAGCACATCTCCACTGCACTCACCATGGGGCAGGACTTCAAATTCTCCTGTGAACACATTGAAAATGTCCCACCTGCTAGAGCTTGGCCTCTCAGTGGGGGGACACAGTGCTGGTGTTTGTTTTCAATATGGGAGGAGAAGTGAAGTGGAATGTAGGTGATGTGTCTGCAGGCAGCAGAGACTTGGTGGTGGAAACAGCCAGTGTAGGTGGCAGAGGACACCGTCTGCCAAGGCTCACAACATCCTGTCCTCACAAGCAAGAAGACAAGAGAAAAGGTTCAGAGGGCCCAAGAGAGCTTATGGCATGCAATTAAGGGCTAAAAGGGATGATTCTTAAATATACACAATTGGACCCATTACCAAAGACAACCAGAAATACGGAGATATTGACCACGTATGGAAGAAAGGGGAGGGCGACTGGCACAGGCCAAGGGGACAGGTGGGCAACGTGCATAAGAGAAATTCCTGACCCAGGGGGCACGGGCTCCTCCAGGCCTGGAGTCTAAGAGGGAGCCCTGTAGGAAGGCTGCCCTTGGTCAGTGTGGACCCTGCATGGCCACACTGAAGGGGAGCTCGGAGAAGACGAGAACTGAATCTTGATCCAGTCTCTTAAATTATCTAGAAAATAGGTTTGGGAAGATTATTCGACACCACTGGGATGAGGCACAGCATCTGAAAGGCCACGTGGAAGGGTATTAAATACCAGGACGTCTTCCACCCTTCGCTCAGTGCCAGGAAAACCAAGTGCCCTGGAAGCGCGCAGAGCCCTGGAGGATGACCCTGCAGCTTGGCAGAGGCCCACTGTGCATTGTCCCAGTCTCCGCTTTAGGAGGGGCTGTCAGAAGACAATCATCCTTGCACTGGACTTAATCAGAAGTGTTTCTAAGCTCTCCTAGCCCCCCACCCCAGTGCAAGCCAAGAGCACATTTTTTAACTGTACAACATTTGAAACTGGGCATTTTTTTCTTCTTTCTGTGATACATTTCCTTAAGTGGTTTAAAACAATCATTAGTTCTGATTTATGCCTTGTATATATAAAGAGTAAACCATTCTCTCCCTGCAGTAGTTTCCAAGATACCATTTTATAAATGACAAAGTATCTAGTTAACAAAAGAAACTGAAATCATTAATAAGGAAAACTGCTTTTCTAGAAACCCAAACATCTGAATTGCCCAACTTAGAATGGACATAAGCCATTGAAAATTTTATGATAAGACAAATATGTCACTGGGACACTGCTGGACACACTGTACATATGCTGAACTTAATTTTTCTCCTGGGAGGGGGAACTGCCTACAGAGGGAATCCATCAGTCTGGGGTGTAGATGAGGAAGGAAAGACAACAGAAAGAATGTTCTTCCTTGATTGGGAAGTGGGATTGGGGAGAAACCCTGGGTCCTTAGGGAAGCTTCTATCCCTAAATTAAAATCCTGATTTTCTGGAACCCATGTTTTCTGAATCCTGCATTTGTGTATTCTCTTTAGGGTATACTTGCTAAATTTTTTACCCACAAAGAAAGAATAGCCTTGAAGTATATAGATAGCTCAAAGGAGTCTTTATGTAATTATAAATGAGTTAATCAAAATGTTGGCAGTACAAAAAAAAAAGGAAGTTCAGAGAGATAAACTTAAGAAACTCATCTTCTTCTTCACTCTCTCTCTCTGCCAGGCTCCACCAATGATATTAAACTCAAGAGTAAAAATACTAAGTATACTTAGGAATCATTTACAGAAAAAATAAAATGCTACATGTCACTGACAAAGCAATGCATTGTATAGCAGACAACTAGAAGAACCTTGACTGTAAAAATGTTTTGGTACTATAATTGCAATGTACATTGCTCATATCTGCAACTGGGGAAAACAATAAAATAAATTCTTCATTTCTTTAACAAATACTTCATTTGCCTTTTCTAAATAATTTATTACTTCACAATTAAAGGAGGAAAGTAAGGATAAAATCATGCACATAAGGGGATTTCCAAGGAATAGTTTTTAAAAACTCACACAAGTGATTATGATTCTGTTTTTGTCTCTATCTGTACATTTTAACACTTGAAATTCAAATTTAGAAAATGCTTAACACTCAAACAAATTTTTTATAATGTTCTCCCATTTTAGATGGAGTTGGGTTTTTCTCTTGGGATGACATTGTAGCTGGGCAGGCATGTCTGCTGTCAGAGGAAACAGCAGAGGAAACAAGTTAGACTTCCATACAAGACGAAAATGGCCAGCTGCTCTGTTGAGAGTTCATTCTCAGAAGTCTAAGTCCATCAGGTTTTTGTTACAATAATTTTTGCAAAAATAAAACTTACAGAACAAATAACAGACAACCCACACACTGTATAATTTTAGGCTAAACTTCAAAGTAGTGATGCAAATGAAGGCACTTGAGTAACTCTGCAAACCAGTAACCCCTTTACAGAACAGTCACATGACTTATTTTTGTGATTTTGTACTGCTTTGCCTTATGGAATTTCCACAGATTGGTGGTGGCCCTGGCATTTCTACCAGTGGTGAAAATGAGCTGGATTTTCCCAATAGCAGAATGCGGCGGGACCCTGCCACACAGTCAGCATCCTGCCACGCAGCACTGGTGGGCCAGGCTCTGAGGAATCCTTAAATACACACAGTCTTAGCAATTAAAATTTGGATAATTCAGAGAAGATTTAAAGGGGCGTTCTGTGTCTTGTCAGTCATTATTCTATATAAGAACCCCCATCATGCATATGTCAGAGCTCCCTACAGGGAGAGGAGAGGCCCTGTCCAGAGTCTATCTCCCCACTGGATATCACCTGACGAGGACCTGCCTGGGGAGGGTCTCACTGTCCCTGAGGCAGATCCTGGAGGCTCCTGCCACAGGAGGCAAGCCTTCCTCCTCCTGGTTCCTGCAGTGGCTCTACCTATCTGTCACTCATGTTGGGCGGGCAGAAAGAGGTCAGATTCTAGAGATGTATTAAAGGTAGAACTGAGCATTTTCTGGTGGATTGCATGTGTGCAGTGAGAAACACCTGTCAGGAAGATGCGTGTTACCATTTGGGTGTGACGTGTCCTCCAAACAGTCCTGTGTGAGGCAGTGAAAGAAGGTTCAGAGGAGAAATGACGGGGGTTCGTAACTCAATCCAGGAATGAATCCCCTGATAGGGACTGGCTGAGTGGTAACTGGGTGGTGGGGTGTGGCTGAGGAGGTGGGTCCCTGGGGGTGAGCCTTTGGGGTATGTACTTAGTATTTGGCTCGTGGAATCTCTCTCTGCTTCCTGGTCCTCCTCTGAGCCACTTCCCTCCACCACACTCTTCTGCCCTGATGTTCCACTTCACCTTGAGCCCCGAGGAGTGGAGCCAGCGGTCCGGGGACTGGGGCCTCTGAAACTGTAATTCCCAAACGAACTTGGACCTTTTAGTTGCAGCAGTGAACAAGATGATTAAAACAACACCCTCCTCCCTCTTTTTTTATAACCAGAGTAAGTGCATGAATGCTGTGAGGGGTTCTGGTGTGTTTTTCTGAAATGAAAGCAGTGAATCTGGAGGATGGTAAATGGAAACATGTCAGGTAGATGTCAATCACAGGATTAGATGCAAGAGCATCGGAAAGGAGATAGCACTCAGAGCATGGGAGAGGGGTGAGAGTTGGGGCATGCGGGAAAGGCAAGGGTGTGACAACATTTAGAGTTAATTGAGCAATTAGTGTTGGACTAAAGAGGAGGACCCAGAAAGCAGACTAAAAGATGTGTGGAAGACCAAGAGGCTCGATTCAAGACGTCTCCAATTTGAGAGAGAACTCATGATGCTTTTTAAGTCACTGAATCTTATTGGAAAGGAACACAACTCTTCAAAAAAAAAAAATGCAATGCTGCTGAAGCAAGGCATTTTCTATGGAAAGATAAATGACTAAACAATAGCCATGAGCTTCCATAAAGTTGTGTTCAACTATAAAGATGTTTCTTGAAGAGAAATATAAATTAACTTCCACAAGAAAGAGGGCTTTGATGTGCTTACCTGTAATGACTGCACAGAAAAACATTCCAAATCCAGTCAAAATGTATTCCCCTAAATACATTAAAGATGTGCCCTCTGTTGAAGTTTCTGCTTAGTCAGTAGCTAATTCTACACGGGTCCCTTGCTTATGAAGGAATCTTTTGGACTGGCATAAACAGAACATACTCCTAGGTTAGGTTTTTCTCTTGTGCTTTACTTTTATTGCATATATAAAATGAAATCTCAAACAAAACTTGTCAATTTATTTAAGAGTTTTTAAAAGAGTGAATTATTTCAAATTCACATTACATAAAATAAAGAAAATAAGCATGAAATCCATTTGACATCTTAAGAGAAGTTATAGAATACATTTCCCATCCAGTACTTGGATAATGTCATAATGTTGTTCTATCATACCAATTAGTGTTATCTTAGATATACTAGAAGTCTGAGTGTAGTCAAGACTTGGAACAACTACTTTTAAATGTGGGCTAATGTGTAATAAATGAGTAAAGGAAAGCTTTTTGTTAATTTAGGGGAAAAAATCCAGGTGTATAATTCTTAGGTGCCAGTTAGTGTGTTATCCGTTAAAATATCTTCAGGGATAGAATTAAGAGTAAGGATTTTGGTCTTCAGTGCTGATACATGGATTTAATACCCCTGAAATTTATTTTTAAAAGTTCTCAAATTATGTTTTCTGATTTTTTTCTCTTTTAGTAATATAATATATATTGAAAAAGAAGTCTTTGTTATGAAAGAGATGTCATATGTTAATTACTATATTACCACATACACTCTAAAAAATATTTTTTAATTAAATATTTGTTTCAGTAAACCAAAATTATATTTGGGTACACTAGAGCTGATCAACACTTGTTTCTGGTGGAAACACTTGTTTAATTTTCAATTTGTTAAAGGTTATTTCAATCATAGCATGGTTTACTTTTAAGATATTGAATATGATATGAAATTTTTGTAATTTACAAAGACAGAATTGTAAATGAAAATGTAGTTTACCATGAAATAAGCATGGTATGCTTGGAATTTATTTTAAATCCTATAAACCATGAAACTTTGTCATAACCTCATAAGTAAGGTCCAAAAATTCAACTATACAAAATATAGATAGGGTAGTGGTATTTCAAGGTTAACAAAAAACAATATTTTTTTAGTGGATTTTCCAATTTCTATGTGGTAAAACAAGAAGGAAAAATGGAATTGCTATTTACTTATTTTTTACATGGTAGGCCCAGTAGAACAGGGACTGGTAATTGTGAAGAAAGCATGCTCCCTGTGCTGAACAAAGACCTAGATGGGCATGAGGCAGCACTGCCAAGCACCTTCTCCCATTTCCCTACCACCTGGAGGAAGAGAGCTCTCACCTTTCCCACCCGTGGGGAATCTGAGCCGGCCAGCACTTGGATGCCATTCACCCATCCCAAGAGATCTGCATTTGGATGCTGTGGGCCTGAGCCGTGGGGCTCTCCGCTTGATGGGCAAGTCTTGATTTGTTGGTCCATTCCCCATCTGGTTTACTGCCGAGGTTTCTGAAGTTTATCTGATGATGGAGTTGATTGTAACATTGCTGTCCTCATAGCCTTCCAAGGAGTGTTTTTGTAATTAACAAGTACAGTCTTTCCAACTAAGGAACAGCTTCTCCAGCAAGAATGTGAATGGAACAGTTGAACTTCTCTAAGGAAAATGCTAGTCACTTTGCGTGCATTTGGTTTTAGTCTTTGATGGGCTATGTAAAACTGTATACATTACTAGAACTACATTTTGCCAAAAGCAAATGTTATTTACAATAATTTCTTTTTAAAATGAGAGCTGTATCTCCAACCACAACTTATTTCTACACTTACTTTTCCTTCCATGTCTACAGGGGCTTGGGAGAGCTCCTGAAGACACAAACAGGAATAGCTCACAGCCCATGGTGTTTAAATTATTCCAGTGGCCGTGAAAAACAAGTCAAGAAAAAACACTCGCGTGGTAAAAGCTGTAAAGCAAAGCTCATGTGGCTCAGCAGTACCACAAAGAAGCACAGAAATGTGAAGGCAAAACATCCCTAAATAGAATGTTTGGAAAGAGTATCCAAAATTTAAATTTGGGTTGTCATAAAATAGATGAACAATTTGATGTTCTTTTTAAAGTTACTACTCACATTAGAGCAGAAATTCCTTTGAATAAATGGCAAAAGAGAATCGTTACTAAAACTACATTTGAACTACATTGAAAGGAAGTCAAGAAGAGAGGGGAAGGTATCATGAATCAGAAGATTTCAGTTAGCTCTCTTGGATACAGATTCTAGAATATTATACTAGGGATTCCTAAGACATAAAACCTGCAACCTCAAAATGAAAAGATGATTACATTTCATATATGCCTCCCTTAGGGAAGAAAAACTATTATTTAAAATGAGGTTAGCCAGCAAATACAATTGTTTAATTTCAGCATGGGGTTGGATCCCAGGCACAGCTTTATAGCCATATTAGCAAGCATTAGTTTTAGTGTGTTTTTCTACCAAATCTGTTTAACATTTATTTAGGGAGATAAAAATCAGAGTTCTCTTAATGCTTTTATCCACCGTCTCTATAACCAATTCCAAGATGAAAACACAAGAGAATTTTGCAATCACCCAGGATTGCAGTGCTCTGGGATAGTGCAGATCAGACATTGTGAGCACCACCCTCCGTGTGGGTCCCTGTATCTGTCCTCCTAATGCTTCCAGATTCCAGCAGTTCAGACAGTGAGCAGAGGGGACCAGAACAGTCTGCCAGGGACCGAGACCACTGTAACTGCATTCTGTTCAGGACTGCCCTGGGTCTCAATCTTCAGTGGAGGGTGTGTTTGTTCTAAGGGAAAATCTTAAGGCAGACACTCAATATGCTCCTTTAGGTCATTCAGAACACAATGTTCTTGCATTATCTACACGTGTTTTTTGTTTGAGATTTATTTTCATTTTCTAAAAGTGTTTAATTCTAAATTCTCTTAACTTGTTCTGTTTATTTAATTGTATCACATACTGTACAACTTCTCACATGATTTCAGCAAAGGATGCTGAGAAAGCTTTAAATTATTAAATAAATAATTCTGGATTTTCTTGGAAATCTGCCTGTTTGTCCCTTAACACTCTGCAGTTCCTTCCTACAACTCTCTTACCAGTTAGCATCGTCTGTCTCCACCCACCTCCGTCAGTGTCCCTGCCCATCATCTCTCATTGACTTCCCAGGTCACCTTGCAGATGCTAGTGTTCCCTGAGATCTTGTGCTCCACATCATACTCATCTCCATTCTTCTCCAGCGCCATTTCTCCTGCTCCTAGAGCATCAGTAATTCCAGTGTGGCCTATTGTACGTACAATCCTAACCAACACCTCCTCTGATAACTTCAATTGCTGTATCCTTCGTGGGATGTTTAAATAGTATGTTACAACATGATTTCAGAAGACTTCCCTTGTTTCCCAATATGCTTTACAAATTCTGTTTTTATCTGATTTCTACTCTATTAATTGAAATATGTCCTAAATAAATAAAATTAGGGAATATAACATGGAAGAAAGAAAACTCTGGTCCAAAGACTATGTACTCATGCCCACTTGACTCCATCGCAGTGAAAACTCACTTGTTCTAACCATCATCCAGTAAATGAATTGACAAAGCCATTTGTTTGCTTCTTATCCTGAAGGAATCATATTTCCTACTGAGTTCTTTGCTGTGTATTTTAGATACTGGGTCAATGCAAACTACATATGTTTATTTCCTGGAAATTAAATAAAAAGTTTTTAAAAGGTGGACATATTTTTATTTTTCCTAATCGGTGCTTATTGAACTGTCACTTAGAAAAATACAGTTAATTCACAGAGTAATTCAATTTATAGCTTTTTATTCAGGGAAGTTTTCCTAAACACAAGTATCTTTCCACCAGAATTGGTGAAGAGCAATCCTAAATAAATTGGTGAAGAGAATCATTTCATAAATGAAAACATTTTGCAATTATATAATTTTTTTAACATATTAGACGTTTTCTTTATAAGCAGATAAACTATCATCGCTACCTGGAGGTCATCCTGTAAGTGGCTACTTACTGGAAATAACTAGTGCATTAACCCTGAGAAGTAGTACTGAAATTGAGTTGCTACTTTTGAAACAACAGAAGGCTGAGCACTAGTGGAGAAAAGCCGGGGACATTTTGAACTTCTCTCTTTTGTGCTGTCGTCTTATTTTGGCTGGCCTAGAGTAAGCTTTCAGATTCCTTTAAAGATGTTAATCACTTGATTACAGAATGTTGTGTCAAACAATTTTTTTCTTTGTTTGCGTGTTTCTGACTTTAATTAAGCCCTTTGGGTCAACACTGGAAAATGTATTCTCATGAAGTTTGATCTAAGACAAAGCATAACCTAATTTCAGAACTTATTTCTTTATTAAAACCAGTTTGTTCCAAAGGCAACTTATCTGGGATGCTTACACACACACATCCCACCTAATTTTCTTTCTATCTTCTTCCTCCAGAGTGGATATCCACAAATGAGATACTAGTTCTAATTTGACATAGTTGTAGAAGAAGAAAACCATGGGGAAATGTTTCTATTGTAAAATAGAACAAAATAATAAATTCTAATATCTACTATGAAAATATATGGATTTCATTATTTATGATTATTATCAATTTAGAACAAACTCAATAAATGGTAAAGGAGATACTTATAAGAGCCTATAACTTTTAAATAAATATAACCTCTCTAGACTAAAACCCAATGAAGTTCACATATAATCCCATGGAGTAGAAAATGAAACAATAATTTTCTTCTGTGTTTTAATCTGTCCTTGTCTTTAAAAATTCTTGATATTTGCTATAATTAAAAGAGATATTAAAAAACTCCTAAAGGAGGTGGAAGGGAGACACAAAACTGCCCTTGTATCTTTCATAGTCTGGTTAAGAGATACAAACCACACAATTCTCTTTAAAAAACATAACTTAATGTAAGAAATGGGGAACTGGTCATTGGAATATTAGAATGTAATGAAAGAGAAACTATCATGTTGAAAGCTATCATGTTGAAAGCCACTGTTGGAAGCAGATACCATCCCTAGAGTTTGAAGAACAAAGGGAGGATGCTGAGAGTCATAACTCCTCCTTTTTGTTTTGGTGTCAGGAATTGAACCAGCAGCACTTAACCACCAAGCCGCACCCCCAAACCTCTTTATTTGTTTATTCTGAGGCTGGGTCTCACTAAGTAGCTGAAAACCTCACTAAATTGCTGTGGCTGGCTTTGAACCTCAGATCCTTGTGCCTCAGCCTCCAGAGCCGTTTGGATTATATGCATGCACCACCTCGACCCACCAGAAATGCTAACTCTTGAAGCAGGTCCTTGGTCTTGCTGAGCTAAATTCCTTCCAGGGACGCTGTTTGGTGGCTGGTCTGCATCGGAGCTTGGAAGAGGGGCTCCAAGAGCTGGAACTCTGATGGAATGGATGCTGCGTGACTGTTGCCTCTGTCATTGAGGTCACAGGGAAAGTCCTGGGAAAACTCCAGGTCACAGCAACTGAACTGAACCCCCATTGCTACCTGGAGAAGCAAAGCCCTGCCATCCCGTGGGACAGCAAGCCAAAGCATGCCCTGAGAAGGGGACACTGCCTTGTCCCCTCCAAGCCACTCTCTGCTCATTCTCTCAGTGCAGCCTGATAGGAATCTCAGTGACAGCAGGTCGCAGCTTACCAACTTCCAGCCCCAGAAAATCCTTCTGTAGAAGGATGGTTGAAAGCAAAGAAAAAAGCTTAGCAATTAATGACTACAACCAACCACACTGAACTCTAGAGATGGCCGAAATCAAATTGGAGCCTGTTCCAATCTCAAGGTGACAAAACATAGCGGAATTTGGATACTCTTTAAAGGAGTTTCTGACTGCTACTTTTAATAAGCTCTTATAAAAGATACAACAAGACTAAACCTTAGAAAGATAAAATATGAGCACAACTATAGAAAAAGAGAAAAATACTCATACAAATCTGACCCCAATGCATACACAAGCAGAATCTAAAAATTATATCTGCATAGAAGGCGGATGATGAGTAAAGGAAAGGGAGGCTTGGCCACCCCCATCAGCACAGGCAACAGGCCAAGGCTTAGGCTACCTGCAGGTATGTGGTGATGGCAGGGAAAGTGCCCTGAACTGATTGATGTGTGTCTGTAAAGAGAAAAGTTCTCTTGGATAGAGAGAAACCAACAATATATTTACCCTCAAGTTCCCCCAAATCACCAAACTACATTTATCCAAAAAATAATTGGCCTTAATTTTAAACTTGTTATAATAAGAAAATGTGTCTTCTAGAAACACAGTCATATTTGCTTATTAGCTATTACACTTCTCACTTCATATTTTTTTTCAGAAGTATCCTAGAATTTTTCCCCCAAAATTATGGTTCTTATTTTGGGTGAAATAAAACTAACTAAGAGGAAGACAGGAATTCTTGCAGAAGAAATTTATTTTTTCAGTACTCACCTGTGTGCTTAAAAGGACATAATTATACTATATCATCTAATGGGAAGTAAAACTAAAAACAAGCACCTATTTCTAGAATGAACCATAGCTACACATAAAGATATACTTGGAAAAATAAAAACCTAGGTGCAACACGAACTTCAATTTATCTCTTCTTGACATTTATCATTATAAATAGTCTCATTAAAGTTTCAAAAACATTCATTTATACCAAGTTCATTGCACATTAGCATGAATATAATAAAATGTATAAATAAATATTTTGATGCTATTGAAAAGTGGCTACCATTTATTGAGTGTCTCTTAGGTACTCTGAACAATTCTCTGTGTTGCAAATGTGGGGGGGGATGAAATGGCACCTCTGCCTTCATTTGGCATCTGCTGAGGGAGGCCGCTTGTGCTCCACGGTAATGAACCACAGACCAAGGCATCAAGGAGCACAGGTTCTGTAAGCAGGTTGGGGGGGATGGAGTGGTCAATGAGCACCTAGGTGACAAAGGAAGGAAGCCTCCCTGAGAGAGGGCCTTAGGATGCAGACAGGAAATGGAAAGAGACAAGAGCAGTTATGTTATGGAAGAGAAGGTAGCTTGGATGTCCAGAGAGCTGCAGGGGACTGATGTAACAAGGGAGCACACATTCAAGAGGCACACCAAGGGTAAAGAAGGTCAGGTGAGGGCACCTTGCAGGCTGGCCTGCCTTCTGCAGCGAACCTGAATCTCAGTGAGGGCCGCCTTAGCACTGGCCACAAACTGCCTGTCGAAAGCTCAACTTCACATTTCTTTCCACAACTTAATCCTTAACTGAGTTGATAAACAATACTTTCTGTGTTCACACAGCAAATATGGGAGAAGAAATGGATCCTAGACCAAACCAAAGCTGTCCCAGTCAGCACATAACATGGAGACGTTCAGGCTGGTGCTTAATGTTGAACAGAGGTGAAAGCCCCAGGCACGCACAGGTGGCTCCCATGGTATACACCTGTGGCTCATAGGAAATGATCTGTCAACAGGGATCTTTGCATGAAATAAATCCCCATCCTCTCCACTCTTGATCACTTCCCATAAAATCACCTTCCTTATAGAAAATACTTCTAAAATAATAAGCAAGTATTACCCATTTTAGCTTATACTAAATGTAAAAGGAATCATTGATAGTCTTAAAGGTTGGATCAATAACCCTCATAAGAAAACAATCAACATTTGCTTACTTGCATTTTTAAATATGCTAAACAAAGTAATTATTTATTAATAAATAAATATGAGAAAGGAGGCAAATCTTGATTACAGGAGATTTTTTTCAGATAATTTTAAAACTTTCTGAAAGGAAATTGAAGATTTGAATGATCAGAAACACACAAAACATTAATGAATGAGGCAATATTATAAATATTTCAATTATTACAAAGTTAAACTATCTATTAAATACAGAACCAACAAAATTTTCATTTGAGAATTTCAGAAAGATATGAAATTTCAAATTTAAATAAAATAATAACTTTCAATATTTACTTAAAACACAGTTCAAAAAGGGCATAGAGGCCAGGTGAGGGGGCCCATCCCTGTAATCCAAGCTGCTCCAGAGGCTGAGGCAGGAGGATCAGGAATTCAAAACCAGCTTCAGCAACTTAATGAGGCTCTAAGCAACTCAGCAAGACCCTTTCTCTCTCTCTCTGTATGTATATGTATATAAAGGCTTTATATATATATATAAAGGCTGGGATGTGGCTCAGTGGTTAAGGGCCTCTGGGTTCAATTCTTGATATTAAAAGAAAAAAAAAGACAGAGAAGGAATTGGCCTATTATTTATGAAGAAGGAAATATAAATAGAAAGCTAGATCAACTAACAGACCCAGATTTATGTGGGGACATAACAATTCCAATATGGAAAGACACATTATTGATGAAGGGATAGAACACTTAAGAAGGATTGGGTAAAATGCCTCACTCTGAAGTAAACATAGAAGTAAAGTGTTTTCTAATACAACACACAGACTAGGAATGATAGTGTGTTAAAAGCCTAAATGTTAAAATAAAGCTTTTAAGAATCTCCTTTTGAAACACCCATTGAAAAAGATTTCTGAAATAAAATCTGTAAAAGTGTATAAGAAGAATAAAACGATGGAAAAGAAAAGATGGAATCGATTAATTTTTTTTTAAAAAAAATTAGCATAGTCAAATATTTTAAAAGAGAATTAAAAACATTTTTATAAAATATCTTCCAGAAAAAACAGAAGAGGGAGTACTCCCCAACTCAGTTTTTGAGGTCAGATACAAAAGCCATACAAAATAGGATCAAGCAAAAAACAAACAACTACAGACCAATGCAACTAATGAACTCAGTAACAAAAGCACATGACAGCACATAAGGAAGAAATCTTGGTATTGTGTAAAAATCATTGCTACAGGCAATGATTCAATGGGGTTTTTCCCAAGTCTGCAAATCTTTGAAAAAATTAATAAAAGTAATCAATAGGCTAATGAACAAAACTGATCTCATTATATTACTTGAATGAATATTTGACATAATCCAATACTTATCAATGTTGAAAACTTACCCCACTGAGAATAAGAGTCACCAGCTAAACTTGACAGAGTGTAAAAGTCCTGGTAGCCAGAGTTATATGGTGAGAGATCAAGATCTTGAATAAGGTAAGGACAGCTGCTCTCACCACTCTTAACCAATATAGCATTAGAATTCTAGCTGCTGCAAAAAGGTAGGGGAAAAATAAAGAAAACAGACTGGAAACATGATATGAAGTAGTCCACAATATAGAGGGTTCTGTATGCACCCAAGAATATATAGAAATATCTCCTGTAACCAATCAAGCAGTTTAACAATTTTGTAGGATACCAAAACATATAACCCACATTTCTACATGCGAACAACAATAACATGGAAACCCAAAATAAAAATGTCTTCCACAATCATTCCAAAGAATGTGACATATTTAGTTATACATTTAACACCTACAGAGTATATATGATAAAATCATAAAGCATAGGGATAAAATAAATCAAGAAAAACTAACCAGAGAAAGATACTGAAAGACTCAACCAGTTCAGGGGTCTCTTATCCTGAACTGGTTTAATAAAGGCTGACTGTGAGTCCTTCCAAATTCCAGCAGGCTTTTTTGTTGACATAGGCAAGGTTACTCTTAAAATTTGTATGGAAATGTGGAAATCATAGAATACTTCAAACTCTTAAAAAATAAAATGGAGAGATTCGCCCTACCTGATAGCAAGGCCAGCTACCTCTGCACAGCCAAGGAGATGCAGAGGTCGAAGGATGGACATGAAGGTCATCAAAGCAGAATAGGGAATCCAAGAGCAGACGCACGCGAATGAGCCTGCTGGCATTTGGTAAAGGAGCAAGAGCAGTCCAGAGGAGGAAGGAGAGCCTCTTCTACGTCAGTTTAAGGAGTGCTCGGAAAGTTGGGCATCCATCGGGGGAAAAGGAAATCCTGGCTGAAAGCATTGCCTTTATGTAAAAGTAACTTAAGTGGACCCAGATCTAAATGTAATATGCTAAAGTGAAAACTAGTAAAAACTAGTGATCTTTTGCTCTATTCCCAGGCAAATAACATAATCCATAAAATAAAAATAGAAAAATAAAAAAAATTTTTGCTTTATCAAGGACCTTGTTAAAGCATGACAAGACAAGCTACTGATGGTGAGAAAGTATTGCAAGCCTCATCTTGGACAATTGACATATATGAAGAATATATAAAATGCTCTCAAATTCCAAGAGTAAATATAGCAACTAATGCATTTATGAAATGGGCAAAAGGTTCATATATTTCACCAAGTGGGATATACAAGTGTTAAAAAGTACATGAAAAAATCTTCCACATAATTAGCCATTTGGGAAATGCAGAAGGCATGGTGAGATATTGTTGCTCACCTACAAAAAATAGCTAAAATTAAAAGTAAGAAACAATGTCAATACCATACAATGTCAGGAATGTAGACAAGATGTATCTACACTGAAGATAGAATGTAAAATGAAAGTCACCCTGGAAACATTTAGCTAGTTTCTTATAAAACTAAACTTGTATCTAATGTATCAACAACTACATTTTAGATCATTTGTCCTAAAGAAATAAAAATTAATGTTTATATAAATACTTGGGCATGAATGCTCATCACAACTTATAATTACCCAACAGGAATGACTTTGGTTGTCCTTCAGTGGGTAAAGGCAAAATAAATCACCATACTCCATACCATGGAATACAACTCAGCAATAAATGGAAGCAAACTATTGATACTTGCAAAACCTTGCATGAATTTCCTGATCATTACATAGAATCCCTACAAGGTTATGCACTGTTAGGTTTGAATTTATATAACATACCCCAAATGACAACATTATAGGAAAGAAAACAGCCCAGTGTTGAGGATCTGAGAGAGCAGGGATGGGTGTGGCTCTGTAGGACAATCACAGGCATTCATCTGATTATGGGATTATTATACATCTTACTGTTGGCATGTCAATAACTTGTTGGTGATTTTGCAGCATATTTTTGTAAGATGTTACCTGTAGAGGAAAGCAGATCACTCTGTACAGCTCCTTAATTCTACATCTAAGTTTACAATTACCTCAAAATTTAAAAATTAATGTAAACAAGTACAATTCTTTAATGTGCATATTTATATATTAAGATTCACCAGACAGATTAAAAGATAGTTCTTACAACTCTTCAAATCTGAGGACAGCTAATTTGTTTTATAAGAAATTATTGTAATCAAAAGAAATAAGCAATCCTTGGAAATACAGGCAAAAGATGAACAAATAATTTATATAAGACAATATCCAAAAAGGGTAACAAATATATGAGAGATGTACAAATGCACTGGGAATCATAAACAATGGGATATTTCAATCATCCTCCAAGTCTATAAAAATTAAGATTGAGCATTGTCAAGAGTTGTGGAAAAACAAATTTCTGCTGTATTTACATTTGTTGGGACAACAGACTTCCTAGAGAGCAATCTTACAGAACTTGGAAAATCCAACCTCTGTTGACACACATATGTACACACATCACACACACACACACACACACACACACACACACACACACACACACACACACCCCATATGACCAGCACAGCAATCTAGCACTCCTTTCATGTACATAACCCAGGACAACTCACACATCATTCCATCAGGGGATGAATATCCATGTGTTGGGTTCAGCATACTGTATGGTAGGAATGTTAAATCTAATAGAGAGAGAAGCTGGGCACAGTGGTGAACACCTGTAATCCCAGCTATTGGGGAGGCTGAGGCAGGAGGATCACAAGCTCAAGATCAGTCTTGGAAATTTAGTAAGAACCTGTTTCAAAATAAAAATAAATAAATAAAATGTTAGGGTCTGTAAACAAGTCAAGATGGCGCCTGGCATTTTGCCAGAGGGAGTGGTTTCTGAAGTAGCGCCAGCGAGCCACTAAGTGTGGAGATTCCTTATGGGTTGGCTGCTGTATCTAGTTTATGTTAATTAAGATAAGCTGTGTGGAATGTATATATACCCCTCCTGTCCTACAATAAAGGGCTCCCACTCCTGCTGTATCAATCTACACAAGTTCCTTGTTACCCACCCCACCCCACTCCCGGTTATTTTGCTGCAGCTAGACTGCGGTAATAAAAAGGGCTAGGAATATAGCTTAATGGTAGAGTAACCCTGGGTTCAATCTCCTGTACTGAAATTTTTAAAAAAAGGATAGATAAATCAAATGTTGTGAATACACAGTAAAAAATTTGATACAACCATTAGTAGAATAAATCTAGATGCAGATACAATAATGTGAGCAAATCTTAATATAGAAATAGGATGTTCCTATTTAATAATTCGTGAGTTAATATAGATATTACACATTTACAAGGACCCATTTAATGATAAGGATTCATATCTAGTACATTAAATGTATAGGGAGAATGTTTAGACCAGGTTCAAAATGAAGAAGTATAAAGTGATATTCTTGAAAAGTCAAATATTTTATTGATAACATCGCCGTACAAGTAATTTTCCTCCTGTCCCAGAAATGATAACCAGAGTACAAAACCCAAAACAAAGCTGTCTAATTATCTGGTATTCAAGGAGGCTGATCATGCTGATCTGCAATAGCTAGGGGCAGGCAATTCCCTCAGGACTTGAAAATGTTGACAGATTGTTGAACAGGGTATTACCTCTGATTATCACCCTAGCAGCAACTTACCTTTGATTCACTGGTGCTAAAGTATCCAAGAAGGTCAGAGAGGGAGACTGTAGTAACTCTTTCCCCATCTCTGATCCCACTACTCTGTGAAGAAGCATGTTTACTCCATAAGCTAAGTAAATAATAAAACCAGGAGAATCTCTCATAGACCTTGAGAGCCAAGATGTCCATACCGCTAGACCCAAAGGATGCTGTGGGGCTGAGGCAGAGAGAGCAGAGCCTAGAGTCAAGGACACTTTGGGGGCCAATCATTTTGAATCTGCCAGGTGACCTTGGAGAAATGACTCTGTGTGTTGTTGAATAGCTTGTCGACTCAGTAGCCCTCAGGACTGACCACACATTTGATTTTATGAAGTCAAAACCTCTGAAATACTAGGTCTTGTGAAAGCGGGTTGTTGAACAACGTGACTTGCAATTCATGCCAAAGACTTAGAAAAGTCTTATTATGACAAATTCATCTAGAAGACCGTAAGGATATTAAGTTGTCTGGCCATTAAGTTCCTAAAAAACACAGGCTTGATCCAAAGTGGACAGTAGACCAGGGGACCACCTGGGATATCACCCCTATCGCACAGTCAGTGTTTCAAAAGTGACACTGTTAAGTGACTTATACTGTAGGAGGGGGGAGAGCCTCCCAGAAAAACAGGATTACGTATGTTAGAAATCAAGGACCAATTTTGGGTAGTCTATTTTTGCTTATCTGTCCTGTTGGACCTATGCTATTTATCTTAATGGTCACTTAATGCTTTGAACCTCTCTATTTCTTACAATATCAACTGCAGTCCCCCTAAACCAAGCCAGTATCATTCCTAAATCCTACCAATCTGTTAGCCTCTGCATTTCCAGAATTCATGCTAGTTCCTTCTAGAATGGACATTTTAAATACTTTCTAATTGTATGTACCCCACAGAACACGGGATGAGTTCTCCATTGAGTGTAAGTTAGAATGGGAGAGTGGGGGGTCTACAAATCCCTTAACCTGACCCAAAGTCCTGGCTCAGACTGCTTCCTGCCAAGACAGACCAATACAAGAACCTGCTGGTGACACCAAGCAGAGTGCGAGGCCGACTGTCATAACAAAGATGCCACCTTGGAGTCCTCCTGGTGCTAGGAGGCGATGGCCAGGGAGACTGTTCACCACTGCTGGAGATCTGAACTCTCATAGCACAAGGAAAGTCTTTTAAAAGTCAGGGAGCTAATTAGGCATGGGAGGGCACATTTTTTGCCATCATAGGAGTTCAGTGTTTAGAGAAGCACTTTAGAAGGGAATGCTGGAAGGTGAACTATCGTGATGAATGAGTGGCTTTTCCAAGAGAGCCTCGTCTTCTAATCCAGGAGCTCCATCCCTAGACCAGCACCTGATGATTCAGGCTGATGGATTCGTAGAATTCCCAAAGGAACCAGAGACATCATCCATGGGTGACAGTCTCAGGGCATGACTCTCACGGAGTCCCTGCCCCAGATGGCCTGGGTTTTATGCATAGTGCAATGATGTGGAGGAGGAAGGAGTGGGTTCCCGTTCTCCAGCTTGACCTTGGGCCAAGTCGTCTCCACCTCCTGCAGCCGTGTCTCACGATGATCAGAGATTCTTATACTCATGGTTCTCCTTTCAACTGCACTTTGCAGTCTGTTTACCCTGTGCACAATGTTTCTCTTTCCTCGTTTCACATGGTTAACTTCTTCTTCTTTTTTTTTAATGGCCAGCCATTATTTCTTGGGAAAAATCTTTCCTGACACCTCTCTCTTCTGCACCTTCATAGTGCCATGGATCTTCCTTTTGTGGCAACTATTATAATAATATTGTATTTAGCTTGTTGGATTATTTGACTGAAGGGTAACTCTTTCACCAGACTAAACTTTAAAAAGTCATGGTGCACTTAGCTCAGCTCACTCTTGAACTCCTGTAATCTATTATTTATCAATTACATATTAATCACCCAAATACTGGGATGGGTGGGTGAATGGAAAACAACCTTGCAACAAAAAATACTTCTGATTTTACCTTCCATGAAAAAAAATTACATTTAGAATGATTTCCCAATGAGCAGGATGGGGACTCAGCATCATGATATTCAAATGTGTAAAGAAGATGATCGTTTAAAGATTTTTTTTTAATACCAAGTTGCTGAATTAGACATTATAAGTATGGAAGATGTTAGCCAAAGTGATTCATGGCAAATGATTATTCAAAACACTTATTATATAAGAAAAGACTATTCAAAATAGAAAAAAAAATTCTCACTTTTCGTTTTACAGTATTTTCTCAGAAGATGTTGTGCAACCAAACGCAAATATGAAAATCTGAGTTTAACATCTGTGAACAATAAGAAAATGCTTTATTCATTATAAACAGAGATGCTAAGAAAATCAGACTTAAAATTGATATTTAAAAAGCATGTATTTTTCTGAAGAGTTTAGTTTTATGTCATGAGGAAATGATCAACTGAGAGTATGCACACACAAAGATAAAGGAGAAAAACAATAAAATTTTAAAGTATTCTTAAAATAAGCCATTTGCTTCTTCCTTCCATTAGAAGACCATAAGCTGAACTGGAGTGAGTTGAAAATAATATTTACCAAGTGTGTCCTGAGGGCCACGTCAAGTGGTGTAGGATAGAAATGGAGCATGCAAGATGCAGAGTCTTTCCTGTTTCTGATCCAGAGGAGGCAGATAAATATGAAGCTAAATAAAATACATGAGGCCAATTGGAAAATAAAATACAATGAAATTTATTCATAAAGTCAAAGAACTGACATGTCGGTAAAGAGTTGGGTATCAATGGAAAATTTTTAAAAACAAAAAATAATAGGAGATTTTTAAAGAATTAACCTAAAGAGATACTTCAACTCATCTGGTTACATCTACTTCAAGTGGTTTCTTCCTAGGTCAACTTGTATGTGGGTCGCCTCCTGAGGGGCGAGGAGTTCATGGTCAAGTTTGTGAGGACTGAATTCATGCAGTTAAGGGGCACAAGCAGGACGGCCAGAATCATCGTCCTGATCCCAGATGCTGGACTTATCAGGGATCCAGGCACCCATGCTGGGAACCTTTGAAGGGTGCTCCCATCTCTGCACATCTTGTGACAAGAGACACGGACAGTAGTACTTTGCTCTGGATTATCTTTTCAGGAATATCTATCAAAGGAACAACCTTGGATTAAGTGTCCCTCCAGAACAAAGGACAGGCATGAATGGGGCACCTTAGCTCCAGGTTCTTTCACTTCAATGCAGTTCCCTGCCTGAGTGAACTAGAAAACCAAAGAGGAGTCCCCCGCCCTTTGCCCCCAGTCAGTGTAACAGGATGGGAGGGTGCTGCTTCTACCTGAAAGTGTACACACATGACACGATGCCCGAAGCAGTCACTCAGGACTTGATGTTGTCAATCGTCTTCTGAATATTCTTGGCAAGTCAGAAGCCACAGTCATAAATGGTTGGTTACAAGATGTTGCAACAACCCTGCCAGAAAAGATGACAGATAAACACTGATAAACTCTAGGTGTCTGTTCACTAAGAAAGTTTCTGGGGATTACGTAAGCAGATACACAGGCTTTTTTTTTATAGAAAAGCCTGTGTATCTGCTTACGTAATTTAATTCAGTCATTTAATTGGGCAACTATCTGGCCAAAAAGTATTAGCACCCATTGGAGCCTTTGGGCATTGGAGAGGGGCGTGGCTCATTATTGCGCTCCTCTTGCTCATCCAGAGTGGCTGACCAATGAACGAAGGAGAATCCATTCAGTGAGGAGTGAACTTTTAACACCTTGGAGTCACGAGTCTCTGTCACTGACAGTCTTCCTGACTCTAGTCCGGAGAAAAGGGTGACAGTCTCCCCACCTAGAGGGATTCCTTAGGGTTTGAGCTTACCGTCTTCCTGCCAGGACTCCTGCCTCTACTCCTTTTGAAAGCTCCTTTTGACTGCACCTAGGTTCCAGTCAACGCTGAGAGCAGGAGAGCCTTGTTCTCTGCTGTCTGGCATTCCCATCATGGAGCAGAACTATGTGCATTCAGAAACTAGCAAAGCCCGAGAAGCTTGGAAAACAAAAGATTCAAAAATATAACCTGTCTAAGCCCAGGAGCACCTTGCCATTATACAAAAGCATGGCAATAATCTTCTTCTTTGCCAACTAGAGCACAGTTTCTGGCTCTCGGGGGCCCTGGATTTCATCAGTGCTGAGTTTGGGTCACTGATGGACCCATGAGGCTATCCTGCCTTGGAATCACCTCAGACGCGGTCACTTTGTCCGTGCACAGAATTCAAGGTCATTCTCAAAGTTCCCTTCAAAGCTCAGGCGGTTCCCTTGACAACCCTTGTTATACCTCGGTGACTCTGGGTTTGCTGCCAATGACATAGGTGTTTCATTGTCACTTTGAAAACTGCAGACGGACAGGCTGAACAGACTCCCTTTTGGAATCAGTAACTATGGAGACAAATGTCGGCTGCCTTTGAAACCATCCAGTCCACTTACTTAGACACTCAGAGCCAGGGCCAGTTCTGGGACAGTTGAAAGGAAACAACTGTTGCTCAAAGGTACACCGCCCACCCAGATTGTCACCGTTTCTACCTACACGCGTCACTGTAGCAGGCATTCCACAGGTTAAGTACTGAACCCTGTCACAGTGCATTTCTTTTGTCTCCACCCGGGAGTCTTAGGGAGCTTTCTACCAGCATCCCTGAAACTAATTCACTTGCAATTAGCATGAGATCTCTGATGCCTCACGATTCTTGACATCTAATAATAACTTTTAAATCTGGAACTTGACTTGTACAATAGTTTTCATGTGTGGTATTTTGAGTGTGGAAATGTGTACATATGAATGTGCATATGCACATGTCTCAGGATTTCAGTTAATAAAATCTATTTATAAAATTTCCATATGATTATGCATGAAAATGGAAAGTTTTAGACTATTCATTAGAGCAGTTTCCCAGATATGCTTTGTACAGACAAATGCTAATTGAAGTGCTATATTAAATAGATCTCCAAGTAAAACTCTGGCACAGTGAGACACAGCATCTTCAAGACTTCTATAATTTTAGAACCAAAATATTTCACTTAATTAATATTCATATCAACAACAAGCAGTAGGTTAAAAGTTGTATCATTATAATGTAGATAGCGCTATTTTGATACTATTTAATGAATCTATCAGATACTTGTGGCTAGGAATGATCAGTGTAGTAGTTACATATGTACTATATTATCATTTTTTAAAAAATAAATGTCTCCCTGAGATATTCTAAGTGAAATACTGAATTCAGAGAATGTGTGGTAGAATTTTTAAAGCTGTGATTTAAATTATTGTTAAGAACATGAAGTTTTTTCCCAAAGTTGGGTTTCTTTTTCCATGAGAAAATAGAGTCATTAGATCTGCTGCCATGCAAGCTAATGCTGTGTTTTCCACCAGAACAAATGACAACTGCAGCTGGTATTCATTGCCCCAGAAAGAAGATGAAAATTTCAAAGTCAGCTCTTTTGGATTGTTTCCTACGTATACAGAACCAACTGAAAAAGCACATTAAACATTCCCTGAACATTTAGAAGAGTGTCTTTATCAGTAAGAACAGTCATGAAGGAGGGAATCAACATTTTACAGAACTTAGTACAGTTTTCTCCCCGAAAGAGAATAAAAGTTGCCCTGTATGATCATTCCTTCTAAGATGCAATGTCAGACCAAGAATTTACCAAAAGAGCTTCATCCAACTCAGTTTTATAAGAAGAAACTATCCTTTCATTTTTTTTTCTTTAAATGTTTGGAAATCATTTTATATTTCAGCCTCTGTGGTCTCTTAGGAGTTGGTTACACGGAAAAGTCTTTTCACACTTACAGTGACTCTAGCATTGTTAATTGGAAAGTGTTTTACCATTATTTGTTGCCTTGTTCTTGAGTTTTAGCAACCACCATGTAAAATTGTGCAATGTAATGAAAATCCTTCTTGAGAAAAGGAAAATACGGTATACTAAAACTCCATTTCAGTTTCAGATAAAGGAGTAGCGAACTAATAATTCAATGCAGAATTCCATGAAATCTTGTTTCCATTATTTTATTGTCTCTGGTAGCATTACACCAAGTAGAATAGCAAATGTATCACTTTAGTTTGGCCTACTATTTTTTCATTTATTTGTTAGAATTTTTTTCTTCATATTGGAGAGTTCACTGATACAGATGGCATATATTCAGTAAAACTATAAGCTTATTATACCAAATTCATGCAGTTATTCCAAACTTATGGCCTACTCCTCCTACTCCTAACCAAGATGGGCATGACATCTTAAGTAAGCTGTCATTTACAGATGTGCCCTTCTAGTGTGACGGAATGTGCTGTGTTACTGGGGAGGTGATGTAAAAGTGTGCCCACCTGAATTCTGCCTGGAAGCCCTTCAGGCTGGGTCTGGAGTGCACAGTTCTCAGCTTTCCAAAGTAAGTGAATCTCCCTATGGAAGCAGGCCTTTGTAGACATGTGAGTATGCACATGCTACACTTTGAAGTTTCCAAAGTATTAATTAAAATTATTACTTGCTTTTCCCATTACTATTTCCCATTTTACCTATCCAAGTTCAGAAAAATGTTGACAACATATATGCTTAGAACTAATTAATGGCAATCCCCAAAAGGAGATAAACCCTAAATTCCTGAAACACATTCTCCATCTCTGGAAAATAATTAGAAATTAAGGCATGGACAAACAGACACACATTCTTACATACATGTAAATTGTGTCCAATTTTTTTTGTGTGTGTGGAAACCTGACAGCTTTGGGAAACACTCACCATGTTTGGATAATGCATTTGTATAATTTGGATAACTGATGCCAAGAACCCTAGATGATGGTGTTGGCAGAACTATTTCATTCTGAGGACTGTGAGAAAGAAGCTGGCCCTGCCTACTCCCAGCTGAAGGTGGTTTCTGGCAGCCTTCATCTCCTTGGCTTGCAGATGCACCCCCCAATCTGTGTACATTTCCACATGGCACTGTCTTTGTGTGCTTCCCTGTTTCTAAATTTTGCATTTGTGTGTGTGTGTGTGTGTGTGTGTGTGCCAGGATTGGACTCAAAGGCACTTCACTACTAAGCCACATCCCCAGCCTTTTTTAAACATTTTTACTTTGAGACAGGGTCTCACTAAGTTGTTGAGGCTGGTTTTGAACTTATGATCCCAGGGCCTCAGCTTCCTGAGCTGCTAGGATTACAGGCATGCACCACCACACCCAGCTAAATTGTGCTTTTTAATAATGAGAGCAGTCATATCTTATTAAAGGTCTTCTCTGGCCTGAATGTTGGTGTTCCGTTAAAATCCGTATGTGAGAACTTAATCCCCAATATGATGACATTAGGAGGCTGGACCTGTAGGAGCTTATTATACTCACGAATGGGATTAGTCCCCTTTTATGAGAGGCTTCTGCCATATGAAGACCTCTATAAAGAACCTAAATAAGAAATCAAGTCAGCTGGTGCATTAATAATAGACTTTCCAGCTTCTGGTGCTCTGAGCAATATATGTTGGTAGTTGTAAGTTACCTTGTCTAGAATGCGTTGCTGTAGCAGCCCAAATCATCTAAGACACACACCACCCTTCTCCAGTATGAATTCATGTTAACCTTCATATCGGCAGCATCTGTTTCCAAATGAGGTCACATGTAGGAGTTAGGACTTTTACATATAAATTTTAGGACACAATTCTATCCATAATAGTAGGAGATTGATGTATTGTCTTATCTAAGTCATTGTGGAAGCAAAATTGACATGTTTTCTGGAATATTCTCTGCAGTAAAGGCAAGATATTATTATTGTCAGCTTAGCTTCTGAGCTTGATTGTTGGCCTTTTTCAGCATCTCAGGGCTGTTTATGGTCTGGTTTTCTTCCTACACTAGAATTTAATGTATGTATTTTTATGTATACAAGGAAACATTCTCAGAGATGGTCACAACCACACCAACACACCTCTGTGCACCAATTAAACCATAACATCTTCAAAGCAGATACCCAATTTCTATCTTTCTCACTGTAGCAGGTAGAAAACCATATATTTTATAGAATTTCAATAAATGTTTGCTAAATTAATTAATATTTAGAATTTTATGTTGGAATTAGTTGATGCATGAATAATCCTAACATTTCCATTTATTACCTAAGATCTATGATTCAAGGACCAGGCCAATTTCTTTGACACACTTTCCTTTTAGATCCTCTTCATTTATGCAACTGGACCATGAACTTTCCTTGTGTAGAAAATTAAGACATTTGTACATAATGCCATTTGGTGTGCAGTTCCCGATGTTCCTCCCAGTAGTCTCCACGGCAGGGGAACAAATATTTCCAGGTACAATTACTACTTGGGATTTTATTTGAAATGCTTCTTTTGATTTATTTGAATCTAAATAAAATTTTGGCTAATGTATTTGGTTTTAAACTTAGTCAACTCCTTTTATTATTAGATAATTAATATTATCTCATGTATATAAGAAGAATGGGTTTGAAGTACATGTCCAAGAAATATTGTTCATGCATATTAAACCATAAATTATGATAAAAGCATTTAAAGTAAAGAATGGAGGTTTACAGAAAACATAAGACACTAAGTCCCGGTGGCACATGCCTGTAGTCCCAGCAATTCAGAAGGCTGAGGCAAGAGGATCTCAAGTTCAAGGTCAGTCTGAACAATTTAGGGAGACCCTGTCTCAAAGTAAGAAATAAAAGGCATGAATAAGCCACATGGCCTGGGAGCCTGGACATTCACCGAAAACACATCAATCGAATTGAAAAAGCAGTTGTAACCTAAATATATATTAGGTTCTGTAGGTCTACGTCCCTAGGATATTAATTAGCAGGAGTAAAATTAATTTAACCAGAACATATGACATTATGTAAATAGTATCACAATCTAGGGGAAATATGCTACTTGTCTTTTAAAAATCTACTTGATATCATCTGAAAAAGTCTCCTCTGCTACAGCAGTTTTAAATGTGGACCGGCAAAGTAAAGAAACAAGTTTGCTACAGAATAATGCCACATTTTTGTGCAATTTTTTTAAATTAAAAAAGTCAGTGAGGGAAATGCTTACAGTTGAGATAGTGAACAGATGGTCAGAGTGAATTATTTCTTACCTGATATCATAAATAAAGCTCAAAAGTGGCTTCTTCCCCTTATTTAAAATAGACCCGAATACTAGATATTAGTGATTGGAAACAAAACATGCTTTTATCGTTTCGGTTTTTATGCTAATTATGCAGTTGAGCCGACCTGAGGCACATTTTAGACTTGAAATTTTGGTTTCCTAGAAGTTCCACCCAGGGTACCGGTTTCAAAACTATAAGAAACCTGGTGCAGTGTGGCCCTATGCAGGTACCTCTCAGAAGGGTATGAGGACACCTTTCCTCTGCAGCTGCATGGCTAGAACTGGGGCAGGGTTGGTTTCATTCCAGTCCATAATACCACATAAGCGTTCTGTTGGAGAACCTACTTCAGACTTAGGTAGCAGAATAATGGCTGTCTTAGTCTATTTGTACTATTATAACGAACTTATTTTCACCTGGGGAACTTAGAACATCAGAACTGTATTGCTTGCTGCTCTGGAGCCTGGGACACCCTGATCCATATGGCCCAGGGGTGCCTGGTGAAGTCCTTCTGTGATTCAAAGGTGGCTGCACCCACTCATGGCACAAGGGGCCAGGGTCCCTTCAATGTCCTTTATATGGACAACAGCCCCATTTATGAAGATGGAGCCTTCATGACACAATTGCTTCCCCCCAAATACTCTGACACTCATTATTGGCTTCCAGTGTGGGAATCTGAGGGACGTGGACATTCAGACCAAAGCAATGATCCAGTGGAAAATCTAGCAAAAATTCAAATGCATATTGGTATAAAGTGCACCATGACTGACTTGCAGTACAGCAGAGTGACTTAAATTTGAGCAGGTACGAGGCTCCCTGGAGGTCGCCGTTCACATCAGGCTGCTGAGGACACTCTCTGAGTTTACCATCAGATCCCAGGCAGGGCCAAGGATTTGCATTTCTAACAAGTTTCCAGGAAATAATTCTTCTGCTTCTGGTGTGTTTGAGAGCCACTAAAACCAGGCAAGTATTTGCCTCTGACCCCAGAACCTCCTCACATATTCCTGGTAATTGTTTTCTTCTTATTTAAAGAAAGGAAACAGGATAAAGACAAATTACTGGGTATGGAGAGTCATTATTCTAAAAGAGATTCCTTCAATGCCAACAAGGACAACGTCTGGGAGGTTATTGCAAGTGAGTCTGAAGGGAGAGGAGTGGCTTCCTACGGGGGACACTGTGTCTTTACTTTCCCCACAGCAGAGCAACCAAGAGCTAGAGGAGACAAGGCAGCATGCGGTGGAGTCTCCTGGGACTGTGGCCTGGAGGTGGCCTAGCTGTCTCAACACCACCCGACAGGCTCGGGGAGCAAGTCCCCGCCTGGGAGCCCACAGAAGCCAGAGAGACAAGTGGGTCTGTGGCTAAGACCTCAGCTCCCTTCAGATAGGGAGTCACTGGTAAACTTACCTGCGCCCAGGTTCTGAATTTACTTTCCCTCTTTAGTAAACCTCCTTTGGATAGTTTGTGCACCCTAAGCGGACATATCTGAGGGAGGACAGTGCTCCATGGAGGAGCCATGGTGCCAGCCTTAAAATCCATCTGCAGGCTGGAAAGAGGCGGGAGGGTGTGTCATGTCACTTGATCATCTCCGGAGCTGAACAGTCACAACCACCCAGGGCAGCCCTTCTCTTCACACCTGGAAATCCATGTCAAAGAAAACTGGAACATGAGTACACATCTTATTTTTCAGAAATACATTCACAATAAATGTCAGATATTAATGTTACCATATAGAATCTTAGAAAACATTGCCAAGTCTAATGTGTCCCTTCTCCATAATGAATAATGTGAAGAAACCAGAATTAATTTTCACTTAGGGCCTTGGGTAGTAGATACAAAAAGGAATGAGCACTCCAACAACATTTTGTAGACTCAGATAGAAAGGAAAAAATACCTTTAACAATTGTTAAAATTTTATCATGACATTTTTTAAGACTAGATAATAAGAAGAAGTAGATGATTCTTTAGAAATAATTGAAATCGTCATCTTTGGTACCAGTGTTTTTCTACAAAAAAAAAGACTTACAGTTGTAAGGGTCCAGCGAACGTCGGAGGAAGAGACCACCAAGAGACGGACTCATGCAACAGCAAAAGGGGATTTATTGAGGATCCAATCCAGCCCGCTGGGGCTCCAGGCTCACTCAAGAAGGGAGAGCGGCCAAGAGCCCCGAGCAGGGGTTGAGCAGTGCTTAAGTACACTTTTTGGGGAGGGCGGGGGCTTTACACACATCAGAGCAAATCATCATGAGGCGCGGGAAAATTGAACAACAACTCTCAAACACGATTAGTCCATTCATTGGCGGGAACAGGTCAGGTGGGAGTGATAGGTCACTCCTAAAGAGGGGGATACATTCAAACGGATTGGTTTGGGCCCTGAATGCCTACGTGCCAAGCTGCACAGGGTCCAGGTTATTTAATAACTAAATGGTCAGGGGGAATATCTACTGGGCAGTTCTGGGAATTGTCCTAACAGCTACAGGAATTCCAGGTTTTGGGTGTAGCATAGGAACTTAACAATACCTGGTCCTTACATTTTAACTCAGGCTTTGCAGCTTAGAAACTTTACAATACCCTGTCTTTTACACTTTAACTTCAATTTCTTTTATTCTTACACAGTGAAAGGGCTAAAAATAAAATCATGAAAGATGGCTTTGTGAAATGTCAGGGCATGTGTCTGTTATTCTGCCTTGCAGGCTAATAAAGTGCAAGCCAGTTGCTTTAGAGACAGGGTTTCTGTGAGCTCTACATAAAAATTAGTGCACTGCGGGGAATTTCTCCTGCAGGAAAGTTCTCTGAAGGATTTGGAGTCATTTGAACCACCCAGAGTGTTTTCTGGCACCTGAGGTGTTATGATTGCTACGGTCCTGTCACATGATGCTATTTTCTCAAGCAAATGTAGTTTTTAAAATGCCATAAAGAACCTTGCCCAAATGCTTCAGTTACAAGCCTGGGATTTTTCCCCCTGACTTGAGGGGAAGAGCACCTGCCGTTAAAAAAAAAAAAAAAAAAAAAAAAAAGATACAATAAAATCTCCCCATGACCCCCAAAGTCGATTTATAGTCACACAATAATATCAAGGGCTATAAAAATGTCACGACTAGCAAAGACAGGTAGTAACATTTTCCGACAGTGTGTATTTGTGATTAGATTGCTACTTGGTGAATGCGGGGGGGGGGTCCCCAGACTCTACCTGCTGAGGCAGTTGGAGAAGAGGAGGTAGTAAAATGAAAAGGGAAAAGAGGAGCTTGGGTGAGTTTTTAATTCACTAGTTGGTGAAATCAAAAACTTTCAGAGAATAATGTTTCCTAGTTATCTAACTGAAACCAGCCAAAGCAGGAGGGGTGCAGCACTGGGGTTATGGACCAGTGGCACTGTAAAATGGAGACAGACACAGATTATAATATATATATATATATATATATATATATATATATATATATATATATATATATATGTCTCTATATGGCATATGTTTATAATATGTGAACATGATATATAAGAATACTTATATACACATGTTTTTAAATATGTATACACAGTGATTTTTTTCAAATGGGAGTATACATTGTTTACTCTTAGAATGCTAAAGATAGGAGGATTTGAAAAATAATAGAGGGGGAAAATGAAAAATAATATTTGTTAAAATATGTATCCTTCTTTGGGCACTGAAAGACCAGAGTAATGTCCTTAACAGAATCTTCTTTAAGCTGGGTATGATGATGCACACCTGTAATCCCAGCAGCTCTGGAGACTAAAGCAGGCAGATTGCAAGTTCAAAGCTAACCTCAGCAATTTACTGAGGCCATAGTGAGACCCTGTGTCAAAAAAATGAACAAGGCTGTGAAGCGCTTAGTGGATAAGCCCCTCTGGGTCCCATCCATGGTTCCTCCCCAGCAAGAATCTTATTAGTAAAACTCCATGATTTCTAGTTAGAATAGTGTGTGGTTTAAACCAATGGTTTAATGGATCTTGATAAAATACAGCTCTGTTAGAATATAATGCTCTTAATAACTTCTAAGCACTCACGGTTTTTTTTATGGCCCTGGCAATTGTATAGGAGGTCACCTAGCATTCTGAATTTCACATCTTGGTGGAGAGGAGCCCTGGGTGCCCTGACTGTGAGATTTAGTGCTGGACTCTTCCCAGGAAGGTGTACCCTTTGTACCGAGCTGACCAGCCCATGGCAAGGCCTGCAAACAGCCCTGCTCCATTCATCTGTCTTGGTGGAAGGCTTTTGATAAGTCGTCAGAGATGAAGTCCTTCCTGATACAGAACACAGGGCTGGTGATTCCTCTGAGACTGGAGAATCAATTCCTGTGGCTTCTCAGAAGGCCGATCTTTCAAGCTTTAACTTGGAAAAATTGGATGCTTCTGACCGCTGTGCATTTCAGGGAGGGAGGCTTCTCAGATATGAAGACGCAGCTGTGCTTACGTTGGAAGGCCCACAGGCAGAAGCAAGTGTGTGCTCAGATTGAACGCCTGGCTGGGCTCTGAGTGCACAGTGGACCATGGGCAGCGCTGGCTGGCTTAAAAGCAAATGGCCTCTTAAAATGGAATAGTGGAAGAGACTTAAATTAGAATCTATTCGTAGGTTTCATCAGTTATTTTATCATCCCAGGATTTGGGTTCTAATTGTTATCATCCTTCATTGAATTAAAGGCAAAATGCTTTCTTCTCATTTTTTTCCTTTATCCTTTCTGTTGACATGTAGAAAAGAAACTGGAAGAAAACTGTTTTTTTTTTTTAAAGGCCAGATGTTAATCGAAATTTTTTATCAGAAAATATTATTTTGTTGCATGCAAAATTATGATTAAAATTTATGCTTATCATTAAAAGTCCAGAAATATTGAAAGAACAAATATTTACTCCATGTGCTACATTAGTGAAGGCCTCAGAATTTTAGTAACTGTGAGGATGGCCTCAGGCCTGAGCCTAGGCAATTCCATTTTAAATCTCCAGTTTGAAACATGCAGTCTCACCAGGCACACCTATGGAGCCCTCCAGGGTGGCCCTCAGGCACCTACGGTCACTTGTCCCCACCCTGACAAGCTCAGAGTGAAGTCTCTGTCCTGTGGCCCTCACCCCAATAAGGGGGAAAGGTAAAACAATGGGGGGACCACCAGACCAGATGCTTTAACCCCAGGGCAAATGACATCACTGAGATACCCGGTGGCAGCTGATCGGGACTGAAAGGGTGGTCCGAAGCCCCCAAATTTAGTATAAATGATGGAGCAGATGGACAGACATTCAGCCAGCTCACACTGATGCACACAAGCCTGAGGGCCTGGTGAGGACCTGGACTGGCGTCCAACTCTTCCCATCTGCCTGGTCCTCTGTGTTGTTCTCACGGCTCTCAAACTCCACAGCCACATCTTGACCCTGGTGAGAGCCGCAACTTCTCCCTGTGACACTTTCCTCAGCCGGCCATCAGCTCTACCCCGGAGAAGCCTGCCTCGGTTCCTGACCTGATCACCACGGTCTGAGTGAGTGGGCATCTGCTGGACGCAGAGCCCAAGGCTGAGACTTCTGATCTGGCACTTGAGCTTATCCTGCAGAGGGAATGTCTGTCCTTAACCTGTCGTGACTGAGTGCATCTGCAGTGCTGAGAATTAATCTAGAATTGTTTGCTGTGGATTGATTATGTCTATTGCAGTACCTAGCATTAGCATTGTCATTTTATTGATTAAGAACCTCTAGAGTGGAATTGTACTGAGTGATTTGAGTGAATAAAGCATTGAAAAGGGCAGAAGCGTGTGGACATTCTTTGTTCCTCCCCCTGGATTGCGTAAGTCTCACCTTTTTCCCACTGCAACAGTATCACTTTGTGTTGAATTCAAAAGGCCACGGTTATGTTGATCCTACTACAGTTAATTTTATATTATTATCCAAGGAAGTGTTAATGGCATAGACAATTTTTGAGAAAAGAATGGCTTTTCTGCTGCTCTGTCCCCTGTCAGTAATCTGTCCTATTTGGGAGCAGAAGAGTAGCCTGGCCTTCCCTTCCCCAAGCAGGGTGAGTCCCTGAGAGCACCCGGAGAAACAGACAGTGTGCGCACTGTTCCCTAGGGCCATTCTCCAACGCTCCAGTCAGTCCGGAGCTGTGAAAAGTATACAGGGAGTAATTCAAACCCAGTTCCCACCCAATAAAAGCAAAGAACAAAACAAATCAAGATTTTAGAAAGCAGAAAATCTTGAGAATAAAAAAAAATACAAATGCAGCTTCCAACAATATTTTTAGCAAGATAGGAAATACAAGCCAGGAACTGTACTTTTAAGAGCTTTCTAAAAGCATACAATACTTTCATATTACTTATTTTTGATGACCCAGGTTGTTTTAGCCTGATGATTAATGATATGATGCTTAAGATAAAACTGCTTGGGGCTACTTTCCAGGGAGTGTCTGCCCCATAGTCTGTGTGTGTGTGTGTGTGTGTGTGTGTGTGTGTGTGTGTGTGTTAGAGAGAAAGAGAGAGGGAAACTCCAATCTGCCAGATAGGTAACCCTTGGGACTGGAAGAGGGGAGGGAGGGAGTGAAGCACAGATTCGCTTCCTTTAGAAAGCAAAGCACAGGACAGACTTGTTCTGGAGAATGCTGAAAGATGCACAGAATAAGGGCCCTGATTTTCCACATTCAACAGAAACTAAAACATATTTTGCTGAATACTGCTCTCTTGATTTAAAACAAAACAATATTGGAAAAACAGGGAAATAAAATGTGCCTGTTTCTGTTTATTTTGCACTTAAATTCATTAAAATATTGCTTCCCTAGTCTCTATTTGTTATGCAAAATCATTTTCCATAATTTCAATAACCATTTCAGCTGCATTACTCTTAAACATGGACTTATTTTTCAAGTATAACTAAATTTGAACAAAAGATTTGATTTTTGTTAGAAATTTCTCCAGATGGGAATTTTGAAATAAAACTCGTGTTATTATTCTGTTTTGGAATAAAATACGGTTGAAGACAGAAAAAAGAAGGAAAATGCTTGGTAAATAAATAGATAAATAAAGTTTGTTTACCATTCCATTCACAGATTTTAATGCCTGCCAGAATATAATATTGGCTTGAGAGATGGGGTGTTGGTTAAATTGAAGCCAAAGAATTCAAAATTAAGGAAAATAATAACTGAATTTAGTTGAAAAACAAGTCACTGCAGGCCCTGTGTAAGTCATGGTGCCACCAATTTTTACTTGCACCTGCCTATACTGCAGAAAACAACAAGGGCAGGATGATCCATGTTATTTCAACCTATGCCTGTCCTTGGAGGAGTCTTCAGTCACAAGTATTCAATATGACCGAACATGTCCACCGAGAAATTCAAATTAAAATATGTAAATAGTTCAGACTTAAATACTCTTTTAATTGTTTTCTCATTTTATCATTACTTCAAATCATCTGATAGTCACCAAAATTTTATGTTATGCTTGAAAACGGCTAGTTTTACTAATATTTGTTGCTAGAATAGAATCAATATCTAACAATACAGATTGTTTATATATGTACCTATATAAATTTGGGTGATTAAAATTAAATATCATCTGGAGTATTATTATTTTATTATTATTATGATATCATTGACATACTTCTTTTCCAGGATTATAGAATTTTAAATTCACTGATATCATTTTCATCCATCAGTCAGAAAACTCATTTAAATTTTCCAACATTATTTGAGGAGGAGGGGAAGAGCAGCCACTCTTGCTACTGATGAGAACAAAATTCAGCAACAGCTTTTCTGGGGAATATCTGTCCGTGCTTTAATTGTGCACAGGATGTTATTTTGCAGAAACTTCCTCATGGGACAGATGTATACAGCAGGGTTGCTGGGAAGCAAACAGCAGTGGGCACACTCAATTTTCCATCTCTTAGTGACTAGCTAAAACATGGCAAAGCCATAGAAGTGAACACAGTGACAGCCATGAAGAAGTAAGAGGGGAATACCCTGGATGTTGTGAAATGACCCCAGCCACATCGACGTTTATAGCAGTACAAGTCACAACAGCTAAGCTATGGAACCAACCTAGCTGCCCATCAACAGATGAACAGATAAAGAAATTGTGGTACATATACACAATGGAATACTGCTCAGCCATAAAGAAGAATAACTTTATGACATTTTCTGGTAAATGGGTGGATCTGGAGACTATCATGCTAAGTGAAATAAGCCTGTTCTGATATGTGAATATTAACCCCCAAAAGGGGAAGGAGGAAAAAGTAGAAGTTCAGTGGCTTAGACAAAGGAGAGTGAAGGGAATGGAGTCAGGATAGAAATAGAAAAGACAGTGGAGTGGAATGAATCTGGCATAACTTTCGTAAGTACATATATGAATACTCCACAGAGGATCTCAACATCATGTATATATTCAGAGATCACATGATGTCGTCCATATTTGTATATCAATATCGATTCTAATGTCATGTATGACTAAAAAGAACAAATTAAAATAAAAAGATAAGATTAAGAATATGTATATGTCTATTCTATTTTCTTCTAAATAACAACAGGGAACATAGGAACACATATTAATAAGAAAGGTACCTGGAAGTATGAGCACAAAACTAAGGTAGAAATTGAACTGAACATTCCAGGGGTTAATGGATTCTTTTTAATTTCATTCCTATATATTTAGGAATAAAATCGGTTTACTTTAAAGTTTTTTTTTCCCCTTTCTATCATTTAAATAAAACCCTAAAACAAAGAGTTAAGTTAATACTTCACAATAAAGATGGGCTGGACGATGCTGCAAACATCCAATTCGCCTCGGTCAGCCTTTTTATCTTTTCCTGAACACACTCTCCATCCAAAATAAATACTTCTACTGTGCCACAAAACAAATTATCCCACTTTAAAATTGCACAACTTTTTCCGTATAGTAAATTCCACTAAGCCGCGGCAAAACCCCATGTCCAATTCAGAGAATGTTTATGTTTGACCAGAGGGAACCATGATAAATTGTTTATGCTCCTCTCTCTTCTGGGGAGACGTTTTCATTAAGGCTGAACGCCATCTAATGATTAAGACAGGCTAGCTCGAGGGCAGCGGCGCCCGGATTTAATCACCAAGTGCAGAACACATTAAGATAACGTCATGCCACCAAGTGGACCAGGTTACTCCAGGGCTCCAGCACTGCCATGCTACCCGGGCACCCAGGGCCAGGAACCATCTTTGTCAGCTTCTTTTCCTTGCAGGAAAATCTGCTTTGTTCTGTGTGTGTGTGTGTGTGTGTGTGTGTGTGTGTGTGTGTGTGTGTAACTACAATAACTAAACAGGTATCTGTTTTTTTTAAATAGATATTTTTTTGAGAAAGATCTATTTTATGCCTTCCCTAATATTGCACTATCTCAACTAATTAAAATGATTCAGTTGCTAAAACCGAATCTGTAAGTCCCATCCCCTTTTTAACTTCTGGATAGCTTCATCATTTTAAGGTGTTCTATCAGTTTAAAATGTTAAAAAGTGGGACTCTTCATCACATTCTCTGCTTTTTGATTAACATGTTTCCTGGTAAAACCAGTTGGGCAATATTAAATCAAGAAAACCTGTTGGTATATCTTTGAGCATAACCAACACTCCAACATTTGGTGGAATTTAGTTTTGAAATTTTAACAATGTTATGATGAATGTATTATATATGTAGATTTCCCCATTGTAATTGCTGGCTTTTTAGACATTCCAGGAAATAAAATTGCTAAGTTGAAAAACATGACCTCAAATGTAGATTTTTTTTTCAAATTTATCCTTATACAGTTAACAAAATATCAACAATATTATCCATCATATTTGGTTAACTTTCAGAGCTGTTTTGAGTGGGTACAGAAAGACTACAATAGTAACATCAAGTAATCTGTGTCAATTAAATTTTTTTTAACTTCAAATAAGGTTCAATATTCTTTTACAACAGCTTTGAGTTCCTAACTTCCTGTCTGATGAAAAACTCAATTTAGTTTAGTTTTTATATCTTTTCCAGATATATGTAGAAGAAAAAAGTATTTTTTAATCAGATCACACTTCCAGAGATCCAGTATATATCCAGTTATCAGAGCTGTTTTAAAAGGCTGTGGTATAAGGGTAATTTACTACAAAACAATAGTGAGCAGAAGAGTTAGATTTATACATACAATTGTTTATTTTATGGAAATCATTGAATATGAGTATCCTGGGCCTCTCTTTGGGCAGTTAGTTTCTGCTCCATAGACTGAAGTTCAGGTTTCTCAGAAAGCTTTGGAGAAGAAAAACAACATTACAACACTCGGGTACAGTTGTGAATTATCTGGATTCTTAGGCAGGGCTTTTTTGGCTTTTTATTTAAGTATGTCATAAAGCATTGATATTTATATTTTACCTCAAATCAATGAAAATTCATCTGCTACATATGTTCTGTAATACAATAATTTCAACTGATAAAATACATAATGGCCAAATATGATATAAATCAAAATTAAGCACACATCATTTCATTCATTTCTTTATGGCTGTCTCATGTTTGGGTACTTGAGCACATTGTTCATCATGTGAGTGCTGCTTAATCACTGTGCAACTTTTAAAAAATCATACTTTCCTATATATTGAGACTAAATCCAAGGGATACAAGATTATTCCACATATGTACATCAATAAACACAATATGCCACATCAACAGCATGAAGGACAAAATCCTACATCATCATCTCAACAGTTGCAGAAGGTACATTGGATAAAATTCACAATTACTTCACGACAAAAACACGGAACAAATTAGGTATAGAAGGAAGGTATCTTTACATACAAACATCTGAATAAACCAACAATGAACATCTCACTGCATCAGGAGAGGGTGGCAGCTTTCCAAAATCTAGAAAAAGGTAACCACACCACCTGGACCACTCTCTGCCCTGGCAAGGTGAAGCCGGCTGGCTCACTGGAGTTTCTTCCTTTTCTCATAAAACCATGATTGTCAGGAGCCCCACCTTCATGAGCTCATCCGACTCTAATTATCTCCTGCTTCTCTCCAAGGCCCTGTCCTCAAATACCACTCATGTCGTGCTTTGGGGATTCAGTCTCACACAAGTTTCAGAGAGGACAGACACCTGGACTGTGGCAGTCCTTTCGTGTATTTTTCTAGAGATGATCTATGCACATAGATCTATTTGTAGAATTTCCTTGCTTTGCATCTGGGTGGCCATCTTAAGTGACAGCTGCCATTTTAAGGAAAAAGTTTCCCTTTCCCTCAAGGTCCTTTCTGAGAAAGACTCACCACTCCCTCACACCCACCCAACCCCTAAGCACCTGCATTAGGACCTCCCCTCTGATCCCTGAGCCTGTCCCATAGAACTCCCGGAACCCAGGCCTGCTTAGCTTCTCTCTCCTACAGAGAGAGGGCCTTTGTCAGCTCTGACAGTCAACTCTCCTGTGGGTCTCTGCCTCCGCTCCGTCTTTCATTTCTCACTTACTGGTCTCTCATTCCTGGCTTTCTCTTGTTCCCTTGTATCTATAATTTTACACAAATGTTAGTAAACTTCACAAACTACTCTATATCATACTTGTTTTCTCTTGAATACATGTGCTGGAAATCACGCAGAGAAACATTATTTTAGTGGTTACATGAAATTCTACTTAAGAATGCACCAATTATACTGGCTCCAATCAAAGAACATTTACGTTGCTTTCTATATTTTGTCCCTATACACAAATGGTTTTGCACATGAGCCAGTCCATTTATAAGATAAATTCAAAGATGTAAAACTTCCGGGTCCAAAGGTATTTGCATTTATTTTTGATAGTGTATAAAATTATTTTTCATAGACCCTTTAATATATTATGTCAATGATTTATTACATCAACAAAGTATGGTAACATCTTTTTTTATAAAACTTAAATAAAAGCCATTATTATCTTTTCAGAACTTATTATCAGAAAACAGAATGCTATTATACTTTTATAAATAAATAATAAATTTATATGGCCAACAATCAAAAAAATAAAATCACATTTAATATTAACACGTCTTGTTCTCATTCATAACCTATCTTCCCATTTTCCAAGGATAAACTGTATTTCTGAGTTTTTGCATGCTAATAAAGTAATTTTTAGATAAATGCAAGAAAATTTATACATGTATAGTTTTGTCTTCTTTATTATACAAATGACATTCATAAATCTACCTGGTTCAGCACTTTACTGTTCTTCATTTAACAACATAACCTGTATATATTTTCGTATAAAAACTTAGAAACTTCTTACTCTTACATGTTACCAAGCTCCTCCATAGTGCCTGTGTAACACTGCCTTCCCATCTGCAGTGTATTTAGATGTCTATTTTCCAACAGCTCCTAAAAGAACCTATTAGGAAGCTTTTGAGTTGTTTGCCCATCTGATAGTGGAGGAATTACAATTCTCCGTGGATCTAATTTGTATTAATCTTATTAATGGTAAGATGGAACACATTTTTCCATATATTTAAAAGGTATTTAGTTTATTCTACTGTGAACTTATGTGCATTCCTTTAACCTATTTTTCTTCTTGTTCCTTTCTGTATTTCAAGCATCTCTTGTTGTATTAGTATGATATGGATAGAGGCTATGTTCCTGGGTCTAGGTTTGTATTTTAATTTTGATTTTGGCCTATTTAACCATTTTTAAAATGGTCTATAATCCAATGCTTTAGTCTTTCCTGGAGTAGATTCTAGAAATATTGGTCATACTGTCCAAGACCCTCCTTTCTCTAACATAGTAATATTGTAAATGAAAAAAAAGTATAAAAAATCTTATGTTTTGATTTTATCCTTTCTTAATTATTTCCAATATTTAGTCCTTCATAGGACTAGTAAGCTGTCACAACCACAAAAATTTAAAAATACAGACTTTCTACTGATTTAAAATTTTTGTATTTAAAATTGTCATATGTTACTATGTATTTAAAAACCTTATTGCTAATATCACTGATACATGTAAATGCAAGGAAATTTATTCATATATAACTTTGTCTTCTTTATTATACTAATGACATTCATAAGTCTACCTGGTTCAGCACTTTACTGCTCTTCATTTAACAACATAACCTGTATATATTTTCGTATATAAATTTCGTAAAAAAATTTACATGGGAAGGACACAGGCACAACTCCCAAATCTGGGTCAAGAAAGCTGCAAACTCACTCTTACATCATTTCACCTCTGATGGTAATTTTTCTTAAATTTTTTTTGAAAGTTGAACACCTAAAATACTTTAGGAAAAGGAGGTCTTCAAATTCACAAGTTTGACATTTATAAAAATGAGAAAACATATAAATGACTTAACATAGAAGTCATTAAGATTTGGGGTTTTCTCTATTAAAGTAGCTAATGCTATCACGACCTATACACAGTAACAAATTCCTTACCAGTAGCCTGAACACATTGGACAGAATAATAAATCACGAGAATTTTAGAACATGGGGTGGTTGAGATGATGCGTCCAATTTTTAAAAATACCCTATTGACTATCATCTGAACAACATAAATGAGTTTAAGGGACAGATGTGCTGTTTTAAAAGTGGATTACCCAGACGTCCATAGAGGAGGACTAAATGTGAACTATGAAAAATCGAACCTAAACACATCTGAAACCAACATTTTCTGACATTGGCTTTACATTGGTTTCTTGTGGGGAGTTTTAAAGAAATATTTGTAAAAGCTGTCCATTTTGTGAGTACTAGTTATGTGGGGACACTTTAGGATTAAAAGATAAGCATGTAGAACCATGTCCAGAAGGCAGGCATGAGGAAATCCACAAACGAACTACTCAATAAAATGACAAAACTCGTTAAAAAAATTAAAGAAAACATAAGTTCTATGAATAATGCACTAAGGACATTTAGAGACCAAGGAAATATTTATTAAAGAAAGTCAACCACATTTTGGATAGAACAATGACAGTTGTTCACACCTGAGCCACGATCTACTTTGTCTTATCCAGCTCTCCAGATAGGTCCCACAGCATCTCCACTGGGGCATGAGCAAGAATATGGGGCTACTTCTGCCTACAGCAACTGGCCAAGTGCTGGAGTGGGCCACCAGGACTTGTTCATTCCCTAGCTCCAAGCAGAGCCCAGATTACTAGGTGACTGCTACTGAATGGTAAGGAGCTTCCTCCTCCTGTCTGTCCTTCTATGGACTCAGCCCACACCCACAAGGTTTATCCCAGGAGAAGAAGGTGGAGGATACTGGACCCTGGCCATTCCTGCCCAGTAGTTGTAGGGCACAGGTTCTCAGCAGGGAGTGGCAAGGTGGGAAAAGCAAAGGCAACTGCCTACAGTGTAGGAGACTCTCTGGGAGAATCAATGTTAATAGCTATCAGGGAAATGTAAATTAAAATCATAATGTGACAATGTACACTACTAGAGTGGTTAGAATAAAGAAATATGTGTTAGGGAGTATATGTGGAGAATTGGGCACCTTCCCACATTAGTATTGGGAATGCAAATTGGTACAACCATTTTGGACTGGCATTTCCTGCAAGGTGCACACCTAGAGTTACAATGTGATACAGCAATTCCTCAGTTAGGTGCACAATGAAGAGAACAGGAAACACGTATCTGTAGAAAAGCATGCACACAGATGTTCATAGCAACATTATTTGTAATAGACCTCCAAAAGAATGAATGAACCAAGTGTGCAGCAACTGATGAATGCAAAAATAAAATGCTGTAAATCCACACAACGGACCACAATAGAAAAACAACAACAAGGAATTGAAAACTAAAAAGTGAATAAACCTTGAAAATATCATGCTGAAACAAAGAAGCCAGTCACAAGGGACCATTCAAAGTATGATTCCATTTACTGAAAAAATGACCAGAATAGGCAAACCTAAAGAGATGGAAAGTAGACTGGCGGCTTCCTAAGAGTAAGAGTATTGGAAAAGGAATAACGGAGAGTGTTAACAGCTACAGGGTTTGGTTTTAGATGATGACAGAATTCTGGTGGCTCAGAATCATGAGGATGCAGCAAAGACAATGTGTATGTTGTGCAGTATTGAATATGTGATTGCTAATAAAAATATTATAATGTTTTATAAAAAGATAATCATAGACCTCAGATGTTTAGTCTATTTAGAAAGAAAATATATTTATAGGTTCAATTAAAACACTGTAAGAGTTATGAAACATGAACTAAAACCATTATTTTTCTAATTCAGAGTTGTTCCTTTTAGAGATTGGCTAGAGATTAATATGAAAGGTGGCATTTGGAATTGAAGGTGGCATATGTATGGAAGATACACAGTAAACAAATACTAAGTGGGAAATACAAAATACATTCCAGACTGGAGTAAAACGGATAGCAGAGGAACGGGTTTGAGAAATGCAATTTCTGAGGGGAGAAATCATGGCAAGCCTTCAGCATCAAGCTGAAAACATCGTTCAAGTTTCTGCAGCCTGAGAAATCTCTTCAAGATTTAGGCAGGTTAGTTTAAAATGACCACATCAGCTTTAATAATCATTAACTTTTGTTAATTAAATTTACCTTTAAACATGAGGCATAAAACTGTACATATTAATGGGGCAGCTTGGGACATTAAGGGGACAGAATCCACGTGAGGAGGAGTCTCAGCACTCCTGTTTGCTGCTGCGGGGTTGATGAAAGCCAGGGGAGGAGACAACCAGAGTGTCCATGTGCTGAGGATGGACAGAGCTGGGGGAGGGGTGGGGGTATGCATGTGCCCTGGAGTGCTAATGAGCTACATTGTTATACAGAATACAGGTATGATGATGTGAGGAAAAAGAAAAAAAAAAGAAGTGTGTCACATCAGATTGGGTAGAGAGGAGTGATGGGAGGGGAGGGGAGGGGAGGGGAAAGGAAGGACAGCAGAATAAAACAGGCATTATTATTGCTGTGGGTATATATGTGACTTTATGACCAATGTGATTCTGCAACCTACACACTCAGAAAAATGAGAAATTATACTCCATCTGATTCAAATGTATGATATGTCAAGATCATTGTACTGTCATGTGTAACTAATTAAAACAAAAAGATACAGAAAAGAATGAAATCCTGTAATTTTCAACAAAATGGATGGAACTGGAGATCGTCATGTCAAGGGAAATAAGCCAGGCACAAAAGACAAGTTTGCCGGATCTCACTTCTAAGTAGAAGGTGGTTATGGTTTCTTGAGAATAGAAGTTTCCAGGTCCCATGATGGTCTTTAGAGAATTTGGATCTGTAAAATTCTACACCTCGTTTGGCTTAGTTGTAAGCCTTATTTTTATTCTCAACAGCTACTACTAGGACACATGGTAGTTTTGTTTTTGTGGTCAATGAGTAGAAACTTTGCAGGAGTGCATGGAGGTTGTTTTAGTCGGCTCTTTTGTTGCTATGACTAAAAGACCTGACCAGGACAATTATGGAGGAGAAAAAGCTTATTTAAGGGCTCACAGTTTCAGAGGTCTCAGTTCATAGACAGCTGGCTCCATTCCTCAGGGCTCAAGGTGAGGCAGAATGTCATGGCAGAAGAGTGTGGTGGAGGGAAGTGGCTCCCAGGAGGACCAGGAAGCAAAGAGAGTGGTCTCCACTTGCCAGATGCAAATATCTACCCCACGCCATGCCCAGTGCCCATCTCCTCCAGCCACACCCCATCTGCCCCCAGGCACCACTCAGTTAATCCCACCAAGGAGCAATTCGCTGATTAGGTTAAGACTATGACTCCATGGTTCTCCTCCAGACATTCCTGCATTGCCGCACACTTTGTGGGACACCTCACATCCAAACCCTAGATAATCACCAGTGATGTATTTACTCTCATGATTCATTGTTCTTAGAAATCTCAATTATCTAGATTTAATCAGATAAACTAAGTGATGTTATAGAAAGTTCAGATATTTGTATAATTTCCTAGAATTTTATTTAAAATTAGTTTCATGCTTTGGAAAACTGATGGGTTTTGTGTTTGTTTTTTTCAAATTAAGGAACTATCATCCTAATATCACTCTCTCATTTCAGACTTCATCCAATTGGCAGAAATTATTAGAATCTATTTCTCTGATTCAGTGTTATACAAGTTCCAAAATCAGTCTGGTAATTTAAACATTTAACTTTGAAATGCATTACATTTTAATAAAATAATTGCTATTGTTATGATTACGGGATATTATTTTATATATACACATATATGTGTTCGTGAATATATAGTTTAGTTGGAAGAATTGTAATGCATTCTGCTGTCATACACAAATAAAAATAAAATGGTTTAGTTGGTTGTTTTGAGTCAGAGCCGTGCTGCGTTGACCAGGCTGGCCGTGAACATAAGATCCTCCTGCCTTCGCCTTCCAAGGAGCTGGGTTGCTGGCCCAGCCACTCTCCTGAGCTATGAGGGTATTTGAATAAAGGTGGTGTTGGACTGATAGTTACTGCAGAGATGTGACACTCCCCTCTTGCTGCACGGATAACAGTCCACAGGAGATTTCCCTGCACACTCCACTCGATGGGCTGCAGTTTAATGCCAAACCCGCTAAGAAGGGTTTGTGTGACAATGGAGGGAACCTGATAAGAGAGGTGATTTCTGTTTCCCGCTGGTCAGCCACTTGGGCTCCGGGGAGCAAGCCGGCCTCGAAGCCAACCGTCCTGTCCCACTACGGGACTTCAGAGGGCACCTGCCGCCCGTCCTGTCCCACTACGGGACTTCACAGGGCACAGGCCACCCGTCCTGTCCCACTACGGGACTTGGGCTCAGAGGGCACAGGCCGCCTGTCCTGTCCCACTACGGGACTTCACAGGGCACAGGCCACCCGTCCTGTCCTACTACGGGACTTCAGAGGGCACCTGCCGCCCGTCCTGTCCCACTACGGGACTTCACAGAGCACAGGCCGCCTGTCCTGTCCCACTAGGGGACTTCACAGGGCACAGACCGGCTCTTGGATGGGGGAGGTCTCTGCTGCTCAGCCAGGCCCAGGCCCAGGCCCAGGCCCCGGCTGCTGGCTGCGGCGGCGCTGGCCTCCAGGGCCTGGGCCTCCGGAGATGGCACTGAGTGTCCAGGTGGAGGCCCAGGAAGGAGCTGGGCCAGGCTTCCCCAGGGAGCTGCAGCCACCTCAGCCGTTTCCACTCCCTGTGTGACAAACGTCAGAATCAAACTGCTGCAACTTTCAGCACTTTTCTATCCAGACAGATATTGGAAACATACTTGAGGCAACATTGAAGGAATTAGAGCCCAGAAAGGGAAAGTCTGACTCAGGCACTGGAGCACAGCAGGCCACGCAGGGGCTGGGCCAGCACCCCTGGCCTCGAGGCTGCTCGGTGGGTGTGGGTCTCTGCAGATGGCAGGGTGGGGAACCGGCGGGGGTCTGCTCTGGTGGCAGCCTTAGCTCTCTTCCTTCTGTAGGCTGCTTGACTCACATCAGGAAGATTCTAAGAAGCTTAAAAGGGACTTTGAGTCGCATCCTAGTAGATGCTGATAATATGAAGAGATCCACTTTGCAAAAGTAAATATCAAAGTGTACAAATAAAATAGGGTTTTTTTGTTTTTTCAGTTTCTTTCTGATAAAACGTCAATGTCTTCATCTCTTTCACAGTTGTTCAGTCTCATGAGTTAAGTCTGATTCTCAGCAAGCTCACACTGAAAATGCCTTAGTTGTTGTAGAACTATTTTGTCTCCATCTGGACGGAGTGCTCTGCTCCCAGGTCACAGAGTTGTTCAATATTTTGCATATAACCGATGGTTAGAGTAGAGCCTTATTGTAGCCAGAAATTATTTTAGGTAGTTTAAATTGGAAAGTTTAAAATGATATACCAAATAATAAATGATATACACGTTAACTGTTCTTGGTCTAGTCTCATTTCAATAGACAGCAACGGTTTATGGGGCATACAATGAAGAAAGCAAATAGAATCTGTATTTGTGTTAGGGCAAAGTTAAATGATTCCATAAATTTTAATAGATGTAGATATTCCATATTTTGATCAAATCAACAAGACCATAAGTAGAAACATCGAAGTAAAAAATGCAAGAAACTTTCTGAATTTATGTTCTATTTTTTCTTTCAGTCAGTGATGTCATTCTTTTATTTATGTTACAGATAGTATATTGGTATAATAGAAAGTACATTTCACTAACACAATAATAAACTATGCATCTATTTCTTACATTATTGCTAAAAATAACTTTAATGAATAGATATAAATAGAATACTTGAGGGTTGTTTAAAAGCTCTATTAGTTTTTGTACAAATCTACAGGTATTTACTCAGTTTAGTCTTGAAAATTGCTAATACAGCATACTATTTAGCAATTGGAACTTGTAGGAAAATTGCATTTTCAACATTTAATAGTTATTCTGTAAGATTCAGCCGAAATCCTTCTTCACATAAAAGGAGAATTTGAGCTTTTCTGTGAAGGCTTCACCACTCCTTCTTTTGCTATTAAAGCACGTATTTGGTAACACATTTTGAGTAGATTTTTTTTTCCTTTGATCTAAAATACAAGCTGCTCAGGAGACAACAGTAATGCAAAATTACATATTGCCATACTATGGATTAAGAGGAAAGGCTGGCAGAAAACAAACTGGAGCACAGTCCACTGAATCAGCGGGAGGTAGACACGAACCGTGAAACGTAGACCATGGTTACCCCGATTTCATGTGGTCCCTTATCAGCACCTCCAGCACATGCTACCATTTTGGTAAATACCTGTACAAGGTAATATTTATATGAAACCAGCACCATAGGCTCTGAGACCATTGTGCCTGTCCATCCTCCCACTCTACAAAGATCTTTCTTGGAAACTCAAATTGCATACAACTTTGGACAGTTGTGTTTTATGGAAAATGAGAAAATGGCCACAGGTTGAAAGTTTGTTTTTAGAAGTAGAAATAAATGATTCACTGATATCAGATATGCAATAGCAGCTAGCCTGCACTTAGGCATTAGTTACTTTAGCATGTGCTTTAAATTGTATCTATTCTCCAATAAACTATCCCATGACATTGGTGTAATTAAAACAATTCTGTTAATTAAAGACATATTTTAATAGAGACTGAATGACTTTTTATCTTCAGTCTTCATTACATACATTTAAAAAGTTTTAATAGGCTGAAAGTTTCATGACCTCTATACAAACATGACATGGAGACTCTTCATGAAGGAATTTGAGTCTTATAATTTGTGTTTTGAGTACTTAAACTCAATTTTTTAACCCAAATTGACAATATCTGTGCATAAACTCCTAGAGACCATAAACCAAGCAAAGCATATTGGATGAAATATGTCGGGTGACGCAATTTGTGTAAATGTGGATGCTCATATGAAATTTTGTTATTTTGATGCTCACATTTATGGAAACTGAAATTATCCTGGTTATATTCTTGTTGTTGAGGTCATTTCAAAACACTATCAATGTAAAATATATAAAAGATAGAAAAATAAGAGAAGCTGAGATTTAAATAGCAAAACACACACATTTCTTTGTGCAAATAAATGTGGAGTATTAATGTGCATGAATCTTCTGTGTTCTTTGTATCTTCATTTTTGCATTTTTAATATCAAGACCCCAAAATATTTGTATTTAATGTACTATATTTAGATTTTCATTTTTACTTCAAAATACTTATTATAGATTATTGCTCAGTTAACAAAATTTGTTTTTATTGATTTCTTTATTACCCAAATATCTGAAAATTATTTTTACTACTTCTTGGGAAAATATACTCTTGCTGATTAACCCTACGATTGAAAAACATCAGTCAGGCTAGTGTCTATATTTAGAAAATAATAAGATTTATAAATGGAGTTGAAGCGCAAATCTGCATTTAAGAAATTCCACAGTATTATAACTTCAATCTGTAGAAATAGGTTACCTAAACACATAACATATTTCCTGGGCATCCTTACATTTTCTTTCTTTCTTTTTTCTTTCCTTGCTGTAGAATTATAATGAATATTTCATTGTTGCCTTGTTAACTTTTATTGGCACGTATTAATTGTGTGAGTTAGTGGGTCTCACTGTGGCATTTCCTCCGTACATGTGCATGTGGGGCACTGACGGTGTCCACCCACCCTCTACCTTCCTCATCCTCCCTTTTCTCCCTTCGTCCCTTTTTGCTACATTTTTTATACTTATATTCATGAACAGTTCCAAAGATTTCTCAAAAATAAACAATATCTTCTTAGTGAATAAATGTTGGCAATTATCAGAGTCCTATCTATGAAGTCTGTTTTTACAATTTTCTTTCTATATACATAGAATACAATTCATCCCCTAGCATAACAATTTATAAAAATATACTTTCACAAACTTCCTTTTAGTTTATATGAGTGTAAATTCAATAACTATGGTAAGTTGGCGAGGATATGGGCAAAAAGGCACACTCATACATTGCTGGTGATAATGCAAATTGGTGCAACCATTATGGAAAGCAGTATGGAGATTCCTCAGAAACCTTGGAATGGAACCACCAGGAGATTTTCAGAGAAGAAATCTAAGAAGGATTTGTATGAAGAAACACAAATGATATTCAAACTTGGAGAACAACACAGGCATGCCCTAAAACAAGGGAAGGACCTTTAGCAAACCTAGTACTCTGCATCTAAAAGACCAAAATGAGATTATGGATGTTACAACATGAAAAATTTTGAAAAATTATTTACCTCAATGCATTTAGTCTAGATGCTACTGGTGGATAGACTTAAAGGTAACTTAAATAATTAGCTAGTAAAAGCTACAACACTTGAACAAGCAAGAGAGAGGAAAGGAGGAGACTTACGATTATGAAGGAAGATATAGAGAGTAAGGAATTTAACTCAGAGTGTTGGAGGTCACAGGGAGATGGATTGCTAAGCCATGACTTCTGTAGCACATTGGTATTTAGAAAAATGTTTTATTTCTGGAGGAAAACTCAGTGAAAATTAGAATCAATGTGTGGAAAATGAGGCAAACAAAAAAAGACAATTGGTATCTCTAGGGAAAACAATAAATTCCTCAAGGAAAGAAAAATGATATTCTACACGGCCCAGGTTTGAATGTTGTCCTCAGAGTCGTGATGATGTAATGCAGACCCTGAGCAGCGGGAACTGAAGCAATTTCTGCAGAGGGATATGAAGTGTGCTGTTGAATGCCATGGTTAGGAAAGTTAAAGCTCAAACACAGAAATAACAAATACAACAGCTAACTTGACTCACAACAATGGGATCTGGGGAGCAGTGAGCCAGGCGAGGAGGGGGTTTCTGAGGAGGGGCTAAGATACTGCCCTTTGTCATAAAGAAAGTTTGACCCTGGAATGGGTATATGAGCTTAACCAAATTAAGTCAAATGCTGACTCACAAGAAAGTGCCCTCAAATTGCTGAGGGCCTGGAGGAGCTGTGCGTAGAGCAGGGACTGAGGAGCACCGGGTGTGGGGACGCGGCCTCTGGAAGTGCCTGTCTGGTGGCGCACAGACTGCTCACAAATCACTTGCAGTCCGTGCTCAGCTTTCTCCAGATGGAAACCTTATCATGTATTCCATTCCTTTCTTTGATCTGATAGAATACAGTTTACATTTAAATCTAATCCAATTTTATGCAGAGAATGTCTAATCTTAAAAAATTGCAAAATGCTAAGAGAACATTTACAATACAATAAAATGCATGATTATAAACATTGTTAGAATCTCACCATACATAAAACCACTTTAACTTTTAACCAGATCATCATCTGGAAGGCAATGTACACAGTCTGAGACCACTCTGGGGGCCACAGCTACAAAGTTTTAAATAGGAATGGAAGAGTGCCAGAAGAAAGCAAGAAAGGGAAAAGACTCCTCCCCCCAAATAACTCAGAAAAACCCCATGAAACCAAGAGCAATGACAGAGAATAAACAGGATAAAACTAAAAAGTCTGAAATTTAATGTGTCCTAGCAAGTTGCAATTTGAAATCAATTATTACTCAATTAAAAATGATACTACCAAATGATCAACAAATTAATGTATCCATATTGACATTTTCCTGCACAAGGCTCAGAGTAAGAACTGCATGTACTTCAGTGGCCTCAAGAATGACATCACAAATGGATAAATCCATTTTGCAAAGTTGGCCAAGCAACCGCATATTTTGGCAGCACAAGCAAGTAAGAGAGAAGTGTGCTTTTTAATTTCTCCAGATGTTCTTGCTAAACCCAACTCATGGTCTCAGATTATGTACTCAAGGTTTAGAGAAAAATGGATCAAGTTGTACTCAGACTAAATTTGTGTTAAATCAATAAAAGTATTACAAGTGCTAGTAGTCAAGAGAAGCAACATTATATAGAAAACTGTTTTATAGAATGTATCCATGTATTTTTTAAGGAAAAGTTAAAATGATTTTAAGAAGTGCTTATTTTATTAGTGCAAAAATAATTACTAAACTCAGACTGCCAACAACTCACTTTACAAAATAAAAATGATCCTTTGTTGTATCTTTGCAAATGTGTGTGTGTGTATGTGTGTATGTGTATGTGTGTGTGTGTGTGTGTGTGTGTGTGTGTGTGTGTGTGTGTTAAGGTGTAAATGGTTGGCATTTTATATTTCCATAATTGTTCCTCATTGAAGTATAATTGTATCATAAAATAAAGTTCACTTTAAGTTCAGAAATACAAAAGAAAATACAATGATATACTGTATGTGACTGATTATGACCAAATCAATTCATTTTGCCTCAGAAAAGGTCGTTACACACTCAGGAGCATCCTGTGGCCTGGCCCCTGCCTTCCACAAGCAGGCATAAGAACTGGTTCCCTTAGCTTGTTTACCTCTAAACCGACAACAGAAAACTAAGCCTGGACCTTAATAAGTGCATTTTTCATTCCTAAAATTATGATTGTTTTTATATTTTAAGATAAGCTTTACTGAAAATATTCATCTTTGTGTTTAAAATACTCTTGAGTTTATCCTTTCAAAGATCTGAAGGAATATGAACTGTTGGGGGATCCAGAGAGCAGAAGCTCTATAGTTCATAGTACTGGAATGGCAAAATGTGTCCGCTAGTCAATAAAACTTGGGGAATAAGAAAAAATGTGATTTGTAAAGTTTCCTGAGTGGTAGGTAATTAATATTTTCGAACTCATTCTCCCTGTGGCAACCTCATGCTTTCTTTCCACTGTGGGGGGGCACGTGCACACCTGTGCTGCTTAATTCATGTTCATCAAAATTATGGCACTGAGTTCAGTCCCAACTGTCCATACCCCTTCCCTCTTGCCACCTTGGCCATAATTTCAACAAACCTTTCCGCTCAACAATTGACCAGTTCAGTCTATCAAATTTTGATTCAGTCACAATTCTAAGCAAATATATTGATTCAGGCAGGTAACAATGCATGAATGCTCAGAAGGCTGCTTCCTTTGGAAAAAGCTGTAGGTTTAAATAGAAGTGTGAAACTCGAGGAAAGAAAATCCCATCAGTTCAGGTAAGTCTCTGAAAGTATAAATGTTGGAGTCAGATTATCTGTGTTTATTACCAGTCGGGAAAAATGCTGGCTCTGCAGCTCCCCGATCTGTGAAAGGGACAAATAATATCTCTGGCGGTATCTTCAGATTGTGGCCTTGCAAGTACGTCTGCATCAGCATCACCTGAGGCTCAGAAAGCGCAGAAGCTTGGCCCTCCTGCAGATTCTGAGGTGAGCACAGGATGTGCTCACTAAGCATCCCAGGGATTGGGCCTCAGTTTACAATGGAGGAACTGGACCTCGGGTTAGCATGGCCATCACAGCCCAGAACTGAAGCCCCTGGCAGAAGAGCTAACCCCCAATCTACTTCCTACAAGAAAACTGAGAAGTGCAGCTGCATTCTTGGCAGGTTTGTCTGTAGGTGAGGAGCCCTGCAGCTAGGACTGGTCCTGGGTCCAGAAGCCTAGTGTGGAGAGACTGGAAAGGACCCAGATCTCAGGGGCTGACATTTCCATATGAGCAGCAGAGAGAGGTTTAAGCACAGCCCAGGGAGCCAAGAGGAGCTGATGGCCTGTCCTCTAGCAGGGCGTGTGGTTTGGGTGTGGTGAGTGAGTCTGCAGCAGGAAGACCAAGGACAGCACTTCAGCATCTGATGACCTTCTCAAGGTCATCCCTCCTTGGATCCTTCCTTAAGAGTACTTTAAATTATCCGGTAAATGCACTGGGACTAGTCTAATAAAAAAAGGAAAATAAAATAAACACATAATAAAACCATAAGAATCTAGTTATTCTAATAACACATGCATGATTTTTTCTTTACTTTCACTGTCTGCAGGACAAAGCAATTGATAAAATCCATCCCATTTATATAGGCATAATTGACATTGTAGAAAAACTATAATATGTATGATATCAAGGCTCATTTAAGAAAATAACCAAAATAACACAAAATATTATTCCATAAATTTCATTATAATGTTTCATTTTTCTTAGCAAGGTACTAGAGTGAGATTAAAAATTAGTTTTATCTCCTTTTTGGATAACACAAATTGGCTAGGTACAAATGCATTTTTCTTCAGTAACTAATTAAGAATGAGAGCATGTGGTCCCAGGTTTAAAATAATTGAATGACTCTGTGGATTTTTGTAAATAATTTATCCTTTTTATTGTTCTCTAGATGCAAAATATGAATGTGCTCTAAGACTGAGAAAATCAATTAAAATTCATTACACAGGAGAAATGTATATAAGGTGTCAAAATGATTAAAGGGAATATTTAATAGGGGCGATGTGAAACGCCTATGTTTTATTGTTCCCTAGATATTAAGTACCCAGGGATTTACAAATGAGTACCAGATTACATGTTGGAGGTTAGGTAGTTCAGACTGTGCTCCTACCTCACTGGGGATCACCATGACAGACAGAAGTTCACAGAAAACCAGGGCTGTGTTGGGGGGACAGTCTCATGTACGCATTGGAGCATAAGCCATGAGGATCCAGTGGTTTGAGACTGGCTGGGTGTTCACTCAGCTTAAGGATTTGCTGCATGCAACCTTCTGAGTTTTATTGGTGTGGGGGAAGGGTTACTGTGAGTTGTCCATATGCACACCATTTACATAAACAACCCTCGCATTCACGGCACAGATGGGCAGAGATGTATGGTCCCTTCAGGCAAATCAGTTATATTTAATGGTTCAAAAGCAACTCCAGGACAGGTAATCTTTACCGTGGGAATAAGGCCCTTGAAAGGGAAGACTGAATATGTTCTTATGGGACTGCTAGAATTAAACTTAGCAGGGAAATGGAAAAGAGAGTTGAATGAACCCCCATTCTTTATAAAATTGTTACACAGAATTAGGCTTGAAAATGTAACGATAATAATATTGAAAATGAAATCTGGAAAATGTATAAGGAACTCCTGTAGTTGTCAAATAAGCTTTATCAGAAAGGAGAAGAAAGGAAACACACACCTCACATTTCTGCACACCACTGCTCTGCACACTACGCCAGGCATTTACCTTTTCAGCAGCACGTAACTAGAAGGAAAGGCCTGACAATGAAGCTCACATCATGAGAGAGAAACATGTCACTCAGCATGTCACTCTTTTGAAACCTAAACTCCCTCCTTGTTTTATGGGACTTAGAGCTACGTGATTCATGTATGCCAGGAACTGGAGGCTACTAGTTTAAACTGGTTCAGTTTGTGGAATATTTTTGATGGCCCGATTTGTGATTCAGAACCAGTTGTGATTTCAGTTCCTACAGCTGAGGTTTCATCTCAGGTTTGGCATTTTTTTTCCCTTCATGTCTCAAAAAAGTTTTTATGCTGAACACAATAGCTTCACAGAATCACTAGGAGATGAGTATTCTCTCTCTCTCTCTCTCTCTCTCTCTCACACACACACACACACACAAACACACACACACACACACACACACACACACACACACACACGCACGAGCCATAAAACACAGACAGAAACCTAGGAACTTGCCCTGCCCTGTCCTGGTACCTGCCGTGGAACACTGGTGGTCCTGGGTGTGTGCAAGCCTGCAGGCTGCGTGTGCCCCAGGCCTCCCGCACGTCAGTTTCTCATTTTATGAAGTACTCTGCGTGGAGAGTGATTTGCTCAAGGGCCCCTTGTTTCTGAATGAATCATTTTTCATCACACACACAGAAGTCCCGCACCTGTCCACTTACTGGTGAACATGAACACCTAAGCTTTATCTATAACACTACAGAGGGACACTCGGGCCAGTACTGTCACTAGACCAGGTGACATTGCCACAGGTGTCAACACTTGATACTAGGCAGATAACAGGCCCTGAGCAGTGAGGAAAGTCTTCCTCTCCTGGGCCTCATGGAGGAGTGAGATGAAGGGAGGCCACCAGAAGCCAGATGTTCACGCAGCAGCAGGAAGGGCCTGATCCCAGCACATTCCCTGCCATTCTGCCTCCTTGTTATGTCCAAGCAAAAAAGAAAACCATCCTTACAACCAAGATCCAATATGCCTCTGTGTGTGTCTTAGCCAGGTTCTCGCTGCTGTGGCCACATTACCTGACCAGCACAATTGTGGAGGAGAAAAGTTTCACTCAGGGGCTCACAGTTTCCATTCCTTGGGGCGGAGGTGAGGCTAACATCATGGCTGAAGAGAAGGAAGCAGACAGAGACAGAGACTGTACTTTCCAGATACAAATTCCCCAAGCCACTCCCCCAACTCTCGCCTCCTCCAGCCACACCCCACCTGCCTCAGTTATACTCCAGTCAGCCCCCAACACCCACCTCCTCCAGCCACACCCCACCTGCCTTCAGTTATACCCCAAGCCACTCCCCCCAACACTCACCTCCTCCAGCCACACCCCACCTGCCTTCAGTTACACCCCAGTCAGCCCCCAACACCCACCTCCTCCAGCCACACCCCACCTGCCTTCAGTTACCACTTAGCTAATCTGTATTAGGGGATTCATTCAAGGATTAGGTTAAACTCACAGCCCAATCATTTCTCCTCTGAAACTTCTTGCTTTGTCTCACACGTGAGCTTTTGGGAGACACCTTACATCCAAAACAACTCTGTGAGAGTGTGTGTGTGTGTGTGTGTGTGTGTGTGTGTGTGTGTGTGTGTGTTTAAAATAAAATTACACATTTTAAATCCAACTGGAACCAATTTTTGGCAGATTTGAGTCCCAGAGAAATCTCATAATATTATCTCAATAATGCATGGGTTGTTAAAGGAGTAACATCCCCAAGAATGATGGTCAGTAAATATTTAATACTTAGTTTATTTTTATAAGATAAATAAAAGATTCTGCAATTGATTACTGTGCCTATGGACAACGAAATCAACTTTTAATATTGTAAAAATCTGGGAGAGTGCATAACTAGCACAATAGATTAGAAATGTAATTTTCTCCTTTGAGCTCTTGAGGATTCTCACAACTAAGTAATTTTTCATCTTCTTACCAGTATTGAAATATAATTTTTGAAAATGATGAAATTGTAACTCTGAGAAAAATATAAAGTGAACGGATATCTCTCAAAGATTGTACTTAATGCATTAGTTAATTAGTGACCGTTATTAAAACTAATTCAAAGAATATATGATGAACAAAGTATTCATAAGCAATTTAATAAAGAAGTGACCAGGGAAGATGGTTGGTCCAAAACAATGCTGGTTAATGTTAAGTTTTAATATACTGGACATTAAACCATAAGCAATAAACCATGTGCTTAGGGTTGTTTGTCTACAAGGCAGAAACTGCACCCCCATTAGAAGTTAATATGGAAGTTGACCTCTGTCAAAAGAAGATTGTAAAATTACTCAGTCTATAGAAAATCAATCAAAGGGGCCAGCCCAGCTCTGCACAGAGAGAATGCCCATGGATCTCTTTTGTCTATTTTGAAATTTCAGCAATCTTTCCTTAGGCCAGAATGCCTTGTCTAATAAGACACTGTTTCTGCTCAAAACTCCAAATCATTCACTTGCAGAATCTTTAGACCAGAATAAGTCCTATCATATTTTTTTAAAGTAAGCCATTGACCAGTTGTTCAATTTCTGCAATGGAGAAAATTAAAAAAAAAATTTAAGAGTAGAAAACATTGTTTCATTGATTTGGAGAATCAACCTTCTGAACTTTCTCCCTTCTTTAAGGGGAACGAGTTGAAGTGGGTCTGAGTGACTGCGATCCAGCAGAGTCCCCCCACATTTTCAATGGGCATGTGGAAGCTTTAACTCTAGCAGTTGAAGTCTAAGCACATTATAAAGGGGGGAAATATGAGACTTCTGAGGACGTTGATCTAGTGTGTGTCCCTGGACAATTTAATCAGTCTGTTAAGCCTCTCAAATAAATGTTTCTGAAATCATTTTTGCTTTGGGAATGTGCATTAGGAGACTAAGGTACTATCTCCTCATTTTGGAAGACTGATATGCGGGCACGATGTCACCTTTGTTACACCCATTGACATTCTCTTATCCAGCACAGTTTCAACGATGATGGCAAGGGGTCTACACCCTTTGGGAGAAGGGAAAACTGAGTTCTGAATCTAGGGTGCAGATTAGAAGAAAATGCTGAATTTGTAAAGTAAGAGAACTTCACTCTGCATGTTAGAAACCAAAATTAATGATAGGAATTTATGAAAAGCATGCATTATAATAGCAAATTGTACACTCTGTTTTACAGTAATATGATCTGAAAGTTCAATATGAATATTTAAAAAGTCCCGCTATTCAGCAGGAGCTCTGAGTGTGCCTCCTTTGCTTGGGTGATCTTGCACACCACAGTGCAACTGTAGCTCTTCTGAGCCATGATAGCATCTTCAAGGTGCAAAGAGGACAGCCTCATAATGGTAAATGGTGCTGCAGGTTTCTTTTGTGCAATCTTTGACTTATTATACTTTTAAAATGCTAACATAATCTGTGGTTCTACTAAGGTTGACTTTTAGCAACAAGCAAAAATGCTTAAAAGTTAAGCCCACTGTTAAAATATCAACCTCATGGGTTATTGAATAACTCTCATGAGAAATGCATACTTACATTCAAGGTTTTAATTATTTAATAGTACAATAAGCCATTTTGATATTCTAAAATGTAATTCCCCATATATTTCATTGTTCCTATGGAGAATTAGACTTTGAATAATGATGTTTTGAATAAGGCTCCTACTAGCAGGTATGTACATCAAGAATTTTTAGTGATTATTATGTTGATGGATTAAGTTTCTGAACAAAATTTTGAATTTAAAAATTTAGGAAACCACAAAAATATATAATGTCGATTGAATTAAAAAAATGTTGTGACTTGATTTTCTTCAATTGTATTTTTATTAACAATCCAAACTTTCTTCAGGTTACTATGATGGCTCTTCCTTATTCACTCATTTAATTATAGAGTAAAATTTAAAGCCATGATTCCATTTTTGGTAAACTTAATTGCAGTGTATATTAATAAAATGATTTCTAGTTGCTTACTATAATCAGGATTTCTCACAATCTAACCCAAGTATAATTTCAAGATTTCTGGAACATTATTTTGTGATCCCTACTTGTGTGAGGCCTAGGGAAAGAACCTGGGACTCAGTAGAGCATTTCTGTTGACTGAATGAATTAATAAATGATTCATATTTTTATGGTGATCAGTCTGGCAACACATTGATTTTAAAACAGATAGAATGAAGTTCGTAATGTGTGTTTTCCCAAAGAATTTCTTAAAGAAAGGCTCAGGATGCCCTGAAATGTTATGTCTTGTGCAAATTGTGGCAAATGTAATTAGGGTCAACTATCTTCCCCCAAAATGTCTGCTAGGTACAACACACCTCATCTATTTCACATGATTGTTCATCTGGAGGAAAAGGGATAGCAGGGAAAAAAGCAAAAGGAATGTAACATTAAAAATCTCTTACCTCTGACACATGGTCCTTTAAACTTGGTATTTTTGTATGATTTTCTGCTCACAAATTTATCTTCCCATCTGTCTGGGCAAATCCGACAGCTTCCCCTCCTTTGGCAACAGTGAATGAATGCGTTTCTGCAGAAAGCCTTGACATATTTAGCTCTTGCTCTTCATGAGGCCTACAAAATGGGTGCTGCATGATCTAGGGGGAGAGCTAGCGACAGAAACTTCACTGAAAAGCTCAGCTTTTTAAAAAATTTATTTATTTTTTCCTGACTTATCCTTTGGAAAGCTTGTATTTGATTTTCTGAATACTTCCCTCATAATATAGAAAGCAAGATAATTCAGCTGTGAAAACAAGCACAATTTCTCCTAATGTGCAGCAGCTGAGGACGTGCCGGCCTTCAACAGCACCCACGTGTCTGCGGCCACAGGTATTCTTTTTAATCAAGTTTCTATTATGGGCACTGTGTGGCTGAGCCGGGGCTTTCCTTTCCTACAGAAGAAAACTTAGGGAGGGCAGAGGGAGCCTACGGTTGTCATAGTTTGTGGTATATGGGTCTTGAAAGGAGAGACCAGAGGACAGTTTAGCCAAAAACAACAAACAGCCAGTTACCACAAATTCCAAGCTCAGGTTGAGAGAGAAAGGCCCGTGAGCTCTGGGGCATCAAGGCTGCTGGTGAAACCAAACACACAATGACACTGTCACGTGAGCGGCCGTGTTCTGGGGAATCTGTGTGCTTGCTGTTGGAATCTTCTAGAAAACAATGGGAGAGTGTGGACGGGCAGAACCACATTTTCTGAAGCACACATCCTCTCATTCAAAACTTCGACAAAGGGGGTAAACTCTGGCTGCTAAGAGAGAAATAGAAGGACCGGTTTCCTGAGAATTGTTAAGCCAACATGCTATTAAATATACCACCTAACATTGTTCTCTTCCTCTCCCTTTCCCTCTCACAGCTACCACATGTGATGGAAGAGGTCCAAGTTAAACACTCTCACCAGAGCATGCTCCAAGACAGATGACTGAACCTGGGGCTTGGCCGATACAATGCACTTCTATTCTCTATTTTTGTAGTTCAAAGACCTGGCAGTCACTCTCATGATGCCTGCCATGAGCACCAGCGTGCTCCTGATTACTGCCCAGCATTTTATATCTGTGTGCCAGCTACCCAGATAGGCCGTGCATAAAGAGGAAGGGGATCTTTTCAAGGAAAAGCAAGCCCAGCTTCCACTTAAACTTTGAAATTGCAGATGATACATTGCCAACCAGGAGACCTTGCTTTAATCAGAGAAGCCACATGAAAAGGCTGTTTCTGTTCAACCCCGGTCATTTAGGGAACCAGTGATAAGTAGGCCGTGCAAAATTCCAACTTCTCTCAAAGTTGGCTTGTTCTCCTCAAAAAGAGTTGAGCCTTGATTTCATTTTCTGAATAGAAATATTTACAGTTCTGTCATACATGGATTTCAGCCTTCCTTCTGTCTACCAACAAACAGGCTTTTAAAAGAAGGCTTAGGGTTAATTGGAAGTAGTTTTCTAAGAGTTGGCTCAGAGAGATTTAAATAAGGACTAAACTGCTTTACTTCTCTAGTTAAAATTCATCAAAGACTGACTTTAGCTAGAAAAAATAAAGTAGGCACATTCTGACTTAGTTTTAAATTATGCATTCATATAATAGGTGATCTGGCATAATAGAAAGTGGAAACTGTAGTATTCACAAATTTATCAATATTAGAAAGAGAAAGAAATCTTCTCAGGTCCACATGAATCCTTTTTTTTTATTATTTTGGTTGTTCGTAACATTTGGATATCTGTGTAATGAAGGAGATTTTTGTACAATTCTTAGTATTGTGGTGGAAGTATTGTATTTTATTATCAGTTTAACAAAAGTTTCCTTCTTTGATTATTAGTTTCAATTTTGGGGCACTTCCTACTGCAAACTTCTGACTTTTTGTCTCTAACTCTGTGCAGTTACTAACAGGTAACCTTGATGTATTGAAGTCTTCATGTGTACTGTGTTGACACCTCTGTGGAAGGACTGTCTTCTAAGACTCCTTTATCGATGAGACTCAACCTCCAAACCCTGATTCTCTGGAAGATGTCATTAAGTTTGGTTTTAGACTTTTTAAGGGTCTATCTCTAGTCCATTTTACTGGAAGGAACAGTCCCTAATGGAAAGCTACGGATTGTTCTGGAGTCCTGTATGAAGGCACATGGTGTTAAGAGGGCTCTCACCCACGTCAGGGTCAGATGCTCAACACCCCCCAGCAGGGTTCTACTTGAGTTCGTTGGATCTCTCTCTTGTAAATATTGTAGATTCTCTTCTATGTGTACGACCCGCCTTCATCCAAGAACTTGACTTGGATACTCCATCGGTCTCTGTCACCTCCTCCAAATAGCTCCCTCCTTTCGGTAGTTTTGGCTCCCTACATAGAAAAAAAAAATCTGAGCAGAGACATGAATCTTCACATGAAATCAAAAATTAGCATGAAGTTAAGTGAAATATGAGTTCAAATTCTTAGAAATCTTCCATGACAGGACTTTGCTCGTACGCTTGACATAACATGAACATCTTTCCTGCCTGTCAACTTTACCTCCCGGGAATGCCATAGTCATGGTGGGAGTTACTGAACACAGGGACCAGACCTTTCACTTCCACTCCAGGAATAAAAAGAAATGCTTTAATCGGGGTTGTCAGGGTCTTCCCCGGCCTTGGTGGCTTCATGGTGCTCCTGCCACACTAATAGATGCTGCCTTTGCTGTTTGGGTAGAATTCTCCCAGGGGATCTGGGATGGAGGATGAGGCACCCACATGCTCTCTTTGCAGGTGGCCCCTAGCATTGGCTGTGGCACTGCACAGCGAAGGTGTCCCCGGGGCCTGCCTCCCTGAGCAGCATTCCTTCCATTCCAAACTCAAGTTTGCCATTTATCCACCCTCCCCAGACTCCACCAGGAGCATGGGGAATTTCTTTCCATCTCTATTTCCAATCTCTAATTTTAATTTTCCATTCAAAATACAACATGTTTTGTCTTAAGTTCTCCCCAAAAGAGTCATTAAATCAAAGTCTCAATTTGGTACTCTTTCTTAAATTTAGCTGCTCAGTGTTTTCCAAAGACTTATGGTTCAGATGTTTGGAAATCATTTTCAGTTGCCCAACATCCTTATTCTGATGATTATCTCCTTCTCTCAGACAGATGCATTGAAGCCTCATTGGCAATTAGGGTCTCCCTCTTTTCAGCCTCTGGGTCTCCCTCTCCTTGGCCTCCCTCTCTCCAGTGTCAGAGGAAATGATCTGAAACTCACCTCCAGAAACGTGGACATGCCCTCTGCCCTCACTGCACTGCCTTACTCTTGGGCTCTTTCTATTCTGAAGGGATATGGCAGCTCCCTGCCCTGGCTCCCCCATCAGGACTGAAGCACTGAATTCTCTAATTACTGAGGACATTGTCTCATGGTGATTCCTGGATGAATTGGCAATTTTGCTGCCCTGCACCTGAACTTGAGTTTACTCAGAAAAGCAACGCAGGTGAAAAGAAGCATTGTCTGATGCAGCAATAAAGCAAGCAACGGGCATCCAGCCCTGGGGTTTCATACCATCTGCAATCTAGACTCACTTGACCTTCACCATCAAAGTACAGATAAGGGCCAGTCAGGTGCAAGACCCCTCCCATGTAGATCATGCCCTGCATAATTCTAAGTAGCGGCAATTGCACTGCATGCTCACTGAACAGGCCCCTCAAAAATGTGGGCTGCTCCCATGCATAGCCCTACCAGGCCCGGTTCTGTATTTCTCTCCAGATCTGCATAAGTGTTCCTTTCAGATGAAGGTAAATTACTTGCAGAATTAGATGATACCAATAAATGGGCAAAAGGGTGTAACCCCAGGTCATGACTTGGCTGGACTCAGTTGTGCATTGGAGGGTTCTTACAAAAAATTTCTAACAATCTATGGCCAGATTGTTGGAATTTGAAATGAATTTTCTCTTAGAAATTCTTGGTTTGGAATATTAAAATAAAGTCGACTATGAAATCATATTTGTTAACTCTATGTACACATATATAATTATATATTTTATATAATGCTATTATGTAGTATATTTAAAATCTATGACAAAACCCACCTGTCATGTAGAATGTCCCCTGATGAGACAGGAACACACGCCAATATTGGTGAAAAAACTGTAACCTTGGAAATGGATTTGTATCATGTGCCTCTCTCAGATATTTTCCTGAAATTCAGTTGGTAATCAATCAAAAACTCTTTGTCCTTATACATCTTGGGGAAAAGAGAGAGCGAGAGAAGGACTGGTCTGCTCGAGTGAGACTACACTCTGAACTGGTGGCCAGGAGCAGTGAGGCAGAGGCCCCGAATCTGTTCTTACCAGGAGTGGAAAGCCAGCTGCTTCACGCCCCATAGCTCCAGCCACATGCACGACTCATGTGATAGTTCATCAACTCAAAGGACTGAGTCATTAAGCTGATACTTATAAAATCCTTTAAAACAGTGCCAGCCAAGAGGAAATGCACAGAAAGTCGTCAGCATTATTATATTCATTATTAAATATGTTCCTAGAGTCACAAAAAAGTCCCCAGAGAGGGGTCTTGAGCCTCACATCTTCATTTGCGTGTCCGTAGATAACTGCTTCCGTCCATGCCCTGACGTCCAGCATGTTATTAAGTGCTCCCCAGGTGCCCGGCCAGTGCTGTGGAGGAGCTTCTGTCAGTAAGCTCACCCTGCCCACAGCTGCTGGAGGACACAGGAGTGCCACAGACACCAGCGGCAGTGAGGAGACCACACAGAGACTGCAGGAGAGGTGCAGAGGGAACCCCAAGTCTGCCCTCAAGAGAGCTACAGAAGATTTCTTAGAATAATGACAGTTTGCTGTGCTGCCTGCCCAGATCAAAGGTAACTGAACATTTGCTTATTAGAGAGGACTCTTTTTTGTTTTGTTCTATTTTGGTCATTATTTGTGAATTTGAGACATATATGGCACTTTAGAATTTCAGAAAGACAGGTATTTGGGGATCCCCCACACACATCCTGGGAACCAAAGAAAAGGGCACTCTGTCACTGAGCTACATCCACAGCGCTGTTAATTTTTTAGTTTACTTTAAAAGAGTTTCCAGTTGTTCAGACTGGCCTCAAACTTGTGATCCTCCTGCCTCAGACTCCTGGGTAGCTGGGATTAAGGCAAGTGCCACTCCACCTGGTGGAAAAAATATTTTTACTGAAGTGTTCTGCCTCTCTCTTCATCATTATTAGAGCCAATTACAAACTTTACAACCCCTCACCATGTTGCAAGTGAACAGGTATAAACTCCATTAACACAGTTATGCAGCCCTACATTTTCTGTGTGTGTGAATGCTGGTATTAGTGATGGATTAAAAACAACTAAGTGAATGAAAATGTAATGCAAATGTAACAGTGAATTTATGTCATAAAGTATTTAAACATTTACATTTGATATATGAGTACATTTGGGAAAAAGTCTAGCACATAATTAAGATATAATTATGAGCAAAAAATTCAAAAGGTTATGATAACACTTTAAAAAGGCAAGAATTTCTTTTGTGTGTGTGGTTTGTATGTATTTCATCTCCTTTTGTGGAAAAATTAGCCAGTGGTTAATCTGTGGCAATTTTTGTTTTATGTGGATATCAGTTTTAAGTTTGTTAGAACCCTTGTTCAAGATTACAAGATTATTGATAATATAATTTTCATGGTATCAATAAAGCCATGTTTAAATGCTGTATTTCTCCAAGTGAAATTTGTTGATAGATCTTACATCTCTAGTTGATTGGCGTTCAGAACTTAAAACTAGTGGGTCTTAATTCTTTCCAGGCTGCCTGTGAATCAAAAGCTATTTCATTGGGAAACCTATTAAAAACTGATGTTGCAATAATACCATTCTCACTTTGGAGCACACCAGACTGCTTGTATTTTAACAGAAACAAGGAGCAGGGTTAGGCTTTAATTTCTTCTTCTCACCATGAAAACAATTTTAAAGGAAAGTGATTTTACTTACTGATATTCTTCCTACATATTACATAGTACCAAATTGAGTAGTGGGGCGTTTTAAACAATTAAGTGTTCATTTCTCCTAACTCTGAAGAACATGATGGTTGTTCTTAGTGGGTGCAGACTTAGCTGTAGCATAAACCCTTCTCTCTGATGGGCTGTGGTGACCCAGTGCCGGCTACACTTCCCACCCTGGCTTCCAGGCAGGGGTGTGTGCATGACCAGGTTGACAATGTCAGGAAGCTTGGGAGTAACTTTGGTGGCATTGCTCTAAGACATAGCTGTTCCTCCTGGGCTGCTCTGTTCCCCTCCCTGACAGGGAGCAGCAGTGGCCAGAGCAGATTGGGAATCTGGTGGTGGAGATTGCAGAACCATTCCAGTGGAGGGACTGCCCAGACTGCCTGTTACACAGGAAGGTCCTTCCTCCCAGATCTGAGCACAGTGTTCTGTGCTTTCTTTGTCATAGCAGCTTAGCCTCTCCTCAACCTGACAGAAGATTCAAATACTATCACTAGAGGACAAAATCTCTATGAATATTTAGGGCACGTGGCATAAGACAATATCAATATCTCTAATTGCATAACACTGAAGTTTTGTCTACATTGGAAATATAGGTTGCCTTAGATGGAGGCCAGAAATGGAAAGGAAAAGAAGAAATAGAATTAGAGGAGGAAATTAAGAATTCAATTAGAAAGGAAGTTAGAAGATGTAGGATTTTGAATTTAGTAATAAGAGATAATCCAAAATATTGACATGTGACTATAAATCACTCAAATGAAAATTATTTTAATGAAATGTCCTTTATATACATTACACTCTCCATTCCACACAGGCAGAAATTTGCCTCCACATAGTTCAGAGAAAAAACATTGCACTTTGTTAATTTATATCAAATAATTAAATTAGTTAATGTGTATGAAAGCAAGCATATTGGCGTTGAGAAATGGATGTATATTTTCTTGAAAATATCTTCATTCAATTGATCATCAAGATAATATTTATTTTTTACTGTGTGTTGGAAATATTCATGTGTTCAATGGAAAGAACGAGCTTCTATGAGCTCTCTTTATAGTTTTTTAAATTTTAAATGAGCCTGAAAATACTAATTGTACCTATAAGTAAAAATTGGAAGTAAGAAACCAATGGGAGTCTTAGATGCCATTCCTTTCAGCCAAAATGAATATGCAGTTGTTTAAATAGGACAAGGAGATGAGCCCTTCAGACACTAAAATGCTCTCCTCTGCACACATATTTACTGCTGAAACCAAGCTTTTAAGAATCCTATTCTTTCTCTTTAAGATTTAATTTGCCATCAGATAATTTTTCATGAATATAACACTAAATTTCACAGCTCTGAGTTTCTTTTTATTTTTCTTGCAGAAAATTCATAAAATGAAACCACATTGCTTTAAAGAAGAACACATGGTTAGTTTTTAGGAGAGAAGTGAAAAATCTCTAGTTTGGCTACCACAGTAATTACTGACAGCCGCTAAATTCTATGTACAACATAAGGCACAAATTAGCTGATCACCAACATGTGTGTAGCCACAGGTAACAAAAATCAAACTTGGGGAGAAAAAGAGAAAACAAAATGGGTTAATATATGATGACAAAAAGATAAGACGAGTAGCTCTATGTGGACTGGCCTTCACATGTTGTTTGTTTTAGATCCTCAGTGTCAGCTGTAGTCAACATTTTTATGAAAAAAAAAAGAGCAATTTTATGATATCAGTTTTCATTTTTGTCATATTATTGCAAGGTACGCTTTTGAATTCAAGCCGGAGAAGAGAAAATAGAAACAAATGCAAATAGGGCAGCATTTTTCTCAAAGCATAAAACGAATGTAAGTCACCCTGTCAACGTAGATTCAGAGCCAGAGAGCAAGTGCCTCATGTGATTTGTTTCACTGTCTAATTTTACCGAGGACTCTAGTTCTACAGTTAGAAGCTGATGACAGTTAACCATATTTAACTTGAATCTGTAGGTCCTTTTAATGGGATTTGTGGGAAAAAGACCCTGATGAAGATTTTCACATTTCACAGAACACTATGCCCAATTCCTAAAATTTAGGGTATTCAATAAGAACAAAGGAAGATATCAAACAATGGATAATGTGCTATCTTTCATAGAGAAATCTAAAGCTAACATCCCACTGTCACTACAGCACCTGTTACTAGGGTTCCTTCAGTTTGTGATGATGGATTCACCTCATGACCTCACAACCTCTGTTCCCCCCAGTGGTCAGCCACACTCAAGATGGCTGGCTGGGGACAGAAACCCTGGAATTCACAGAGCCCCTGCATCTCTTCTGGCTTACCAGTTTGGTAGAGCAACCACCTTCAGAGCAAGCTGGGAAACAAACGAATTAACAGCAAATATCTCAAAAGCTGCATTTTAGCTCCTATAGTACCTGACATTGGTTTCATATTTGCAGTTTGCGAATTACATTATGTACATTTTTCTTCTTCAAAACTGAAAGTTCTTAGTAAATATGACTTGAAATCACAAGCATGTCACAGATATGAAGTTATGACCAGAAGGAGTTAGGGAGTTAAAAGTGAAATTCAGAAGATGGAATGAATTGGCAGCTAAGACTTAGCCTTGGTCTGACTTCAAATCCCAGGTCCACTTGACAAAGCTCTCTGGACCTTCCTTAATGTCACTCATAATCCCTGAGTTCCACTCTCTTCATCAGTGAAATAGGGATAACTTAAGGAGGATATTGAGAAAATTACAGAACATAATCTCATCAAATGCTTAATCCTGCCCCTGGTCTCATAAATGCTAATCTTATTACTATTAGTCTTATTGTTACCATTATCCAAATAGATGTGGCCATTTCAGTGTATTCTGCTTGAGAAGGAATAAGGGTGTTCATCTTAAATAAGATGATTTTACATAAAAAAATAATAATATCAAATTTCAGGTTTAATGAGCTTCAGTGGTGAATATTCTCATTCTTAGAAATCAAGAGATGGGTTCTAATGCTGGCCTAGCCACTTTCCACGACCATGTTAGGCCCATCAGTGAACATTCCCAAGTCTCCACATTTGTCACATGAGGTAAAAGAAATCTGCTCTGTTGAACTTACTGAGCTCTGAGAATCCTCTGCTAAGGGACTTTGTACAGCACTTGGAAGTATTATGAGCACTTGGGAAGTAATTAGGTGGAGTCTAGTCTCACCTTCTACAGCTCCTCTGGCTTCTCCACTATCTGGTATTCCCTTACCAATCTTCAACCTATTGAGCTTGATGCCAATTTCGTAAAAGGCAAAAGAAAGCAACTTTCACAGTCAGTAATTTGTGTTTGCAAATATTTTTCTCTCAAAGTGATTTAGCAAAATTAGAGAACCCAGTAGGTAACTATCAAACGAGACACTGATTCATCTGCTTCTTTCTATCACTTTCAGCATGATCCTGGGTCAAAGTGAGGACACACAATGGAACCTTTTAGCCAGCACATGTTTTTTGTTGTATGTGGAATTATAAAATCCTGATCTATAATTTTTTCAAGTAGATTCTCTTTTGACACTTTTCAACCAAAGTAAGATTGAACATGTGTTAAAGTGTAAATTAATACGATTTTGGAAGGGTTTGATTAATTCCAGTTTGCCTTGTGATCTGTTAACAAATATGTCAACTCCGTTTTGATTTGGTCTTTTCAATTGACAAGTGCTAAAGAGAAATGGCTTCAATTTTTAGTCTGCATAAGAAATTAAAGCTTCAATGAGAATACAAAATTGACCTTTCTACAGGACTGTGTTTGTTTGGGAGTTGCTCAAAAATATAGAGTTTACAGAAAGAGGAAACATAAAAACATAGCATCTATTAATGGATATTTATTCAACAAATACTGTTAGCTCATGCTCTGTATACTGAGAGAACAGCAGTGAACAAAGCAAGGAAAGTCTGTGTCTCTGTCAAGCATACATTCTCCATATTTTATGCAAAATACTAATGACAGAAAAACTTGATTAGGTGCGTTTATGTGGCTGCAGCTAAACACTTTAAACAACCCCTATGAATGTTTTCTCAGGGATGTTTATAAAAACACCATGAAAAATGAATGAAACAATTGATTTTACACGGAGAGTGCTAAAAGAAATATTTCTGTTGACCTCTTATAGAAGACAAAGTTAAGATATCTTCAGTAAATGTGGAACTCAAAAGTGCTGGTTAGTTTGGATACAGGGCCTTTACCACACACATGTTTTGCAAATATTTTCTCCCAGCTTGGAAGTTGCTACTCATTCTCTTAGCAGAGGCTTTTAAGAACATGAATTCTAGATTTTAATAAAATCGAATGCACCATTTTGTCCGTCTGTGAGTCACGCCCCTGGTGTATGTCTCTAAAACTCCTTGACAGTTTCACAGTCACTTAGACTTTGGCTTAAGACTTTCATTTTCATTGTTTTATTTTTTTTCTTTCCCTTTTAACAGGAATGTTAGAATCCATTTGACCATATCCACAGAATTACTTACTTGAATTCTGATTGGGATTTTGTTGAATCTATAGATAAACTGAGAAGAGCTGACAGCTAAAAAATGAGCCTTCCTGTCCACAAACATTGACAACTTCTCCATTTGTTTAGAATCTTTGATTTCTTTCAGCACACTTTTGTAATTTTACTCATGGAGATATTGTACATCTTTGTCAAATTTACACCTAATTTTTTCATTGGCTTTGGTATCAATGTCAATCGTGCTATCTTTAATTTCATATTTACATTATTTATTTGTGGTATTTGAGAAAGCTACTGGCTCCTGTATGTGTTCAGCCTGCAGCCCTCAACCTTGCTAAATAGCTCACTAGTTACCAGAGTTTTCTGGCCAGTTGTTTTGGGGGATCTTGCACTAACAGTCACGGCCTCTGCGGAGAGAGGCGTCCTACTCCTTCCTCTGCACCTCAATACTCCAGTTCCTTCTCACCATGGCTGCTTTGGCGAGGCCCTCCCTCCTGATGTTGAGTGACATCGACGGCGATGTCATGGGAATTCTTCCCTTGCTCCCCGTCCTGGGAGGAAGTTGCCTAGAAGTCCCCCACCAGGCATGATGCTGCTCCTACTCCTACTGGGCTTTCTCAGATGTCCTTTGCTCAATGAGGAAGTTCCCCTGGACACCCAGTTTTCCTGAGAGTTTGTATCATGACGAGGTGTTGGTATTTTTGCATCTTTCGATGTGATCATGTGGTTTATTCTATAGCCTCTTGACACGATGGATCTCATTAACTGACTTAAATGCTGGACTAGGTTTAACATGCCAGGGATAAATTTCACTGATTTATACATTATTGAAGTCACTTTGCCAATATTCTGTTAAGGATATCTACACCTACATCCTGCGGATCAAACTCAGAGACACTCTACCTTTAGAGACACTTTAGACACTCCACTTTGTTTTTTTAAGAGAGAGATGCTTTCGTGTAGTAAATGGCGTTGTCATTAATGTGAGCTACATCCTTGTTTTGAGTCAAGGTCGGCTAACTTGCCCAATTGTCCTGGATGTTACAGTCTTCCTGCCTCGGCCTCCCTGTCTGCTGAGTGGGCAGCACCTGCCTGGCCATTTCTGATCTTCGTTAAAGATTTTCATTATATTTAGAATGAAAACAAATACATAAAAAAACCCAGTGTCCTCAAAATAGAAAGCAAAGTACTGAACTTCACCCTGTGTCCTTTTCTCTGTTCTTAGGGCCAATGATTTCACAGTTCCCTTTGTCTCTATTGTACTTGTACCTCTAATGCCATGTTGGAGACTTTGATGGGTACTTTATATATATTCTTCTCAAAGCAGAATAAAACAATTAGGAAGAGAGAGAGAGAGAGAGAGAGAGAGAGAGAGAGAGAGAGAGAGAGAGAGAGAGCTTTCATGTAGTAAAACAATGGAAAATAATGTCTGCCCACCTAGAAAATTCATGTTGTTCTCTATGTGAGACCCCAAGAACATAGGGACAGAGTGCATGTCTCCTATTTCACATTGCCAGAATTCCTTCTGGATACATATCTAGTCCTGGAATGCTCCAATCTACCCAAAGCAGGATCTTGTACATTTGTTTCTGTAGTCTGAATGACATTGCCATTAATCTGTCACCCCAGCTGGAAACAAAAGCTATTTCCTGAACTTCATTTCTGAGCACCTCTCACATTCTATTATCTTTCCTGTCTCGTTGATTTTGCTTTTTAACGCTTTCCCACATCGACTGTGGCCACTGTTGAGGTTCTCAGCACGTCCTCCGGCCAGCGATAGCATTTCCTGCTGTTGGAACTGTTGTGTGATGTGGCTTCCATCTGATCTAGTGCCTTGTTCATGGCACAGCACAGTGACCACTCCCATCTCTGGGAGCTGTGCTCCCATCTCTCCTCTTAACCACTACACCTTGAGGTTCCTTTGGTGGCTGCCGTCTGTGTAAGCTTGTTTGGCCACGGTAATTGGATGAGAAAATAAAAACTGACCCAGTCCAAACCCACCACATGTGTTACATCCTTGATCACCACAATGAGTCCCTTGCAGGGTGGCCATAGAACCAGGTCAAATTCTTTCCTTTTGACTTTCCAACTTAACTTGAGCTCTCTCCTGATGGCTGAGCTATGGAGATACTGGTTTAGACACTGTTGTTCACCTTGATTCCTACCTTTTAGCAAAGATGGTGTGCAATGAGAGGAGCTGAAACCTGCATGCAGAGAATAGCAACAGAGATGCATTACAGTCTCTCAGTTCGCCCTCCTATGACCCTGTCTTAATATGACTTTCCATAAAGGATGGTTATAAGGGCAAGAATTTTTTGCTTAAATTATTCAAATTTGGTTTGTTCAACTTGCGACCAAACTGATCTCAATTAACATTATCTTATACTGAGGCCATGAATCCCCCTAAATTAACTCTACATATCGTTGGTAAAGTTGTCTGATTTCCTTAAAATTCAATTCTGCATTAAAATTGGTAAGATAAAGTTCCATTGCATGGCTCACAAAACTTCCAATATTTTACTGTATGCTCAGGTACACTTGCCCTAACATTTCACAGGTTCTCGTTTCCAAAATGCACTACACTATTTCACAACACAGTTTTGTTCTCTATTGCTATTATTTTTAATTAAAATATTAAAAGTGACTTTATGACTTTTGCTGGTAAATGCATAGAGCTGGATTATGCTAAGCAAAATAAGGCAATGCCAAAAATCCAAAGGTCGGATTCTTTCTCTGATTTGTGGATCTAACACACAGCACTGTGGGGTGGGGAGAATCCGTGGGCCTGGAACACTTGTGCTGTCCTGTGGGCAGCAGTTAGAGCTGCCCCATGTGGTGCTCGTGACACCTGGTATAGGAATAGAGTGGACAAAATGTCTCCTGGAGTGGCTGTGCCCTTGGGCCTTCCCTAACAAGAAGAGCTCCTGCAGCTTCCCCTGCCCATCCCAGGGTGGTGTCCATGCTGAGGTTCAAGCAGTGCTAATGGCCATGCAGTGTAGCTCCTGCTTCAATTTTCAGCAGCTTAAAACCAAGTGATGTTGGGCAGATTTTCCTAAAGTTTGCCTCCCCATGTATCTTCTTCAGAAAAGTGTCTGTCCAGTGCTTTTTGTATGTGTGTGTGTGGGGGATACTATGGATTGAACTCAGGAGCACTTGACCCCGGAGCCACATCCTCAGTCCTGTTTTGTATTTTATTTAGGGAGAGGGTCTCACTGAGTTGCTTAGTGTCTTGCCATTGCTGAGGCTGGCTTTGAACTTACGGCCTCCTGTGTCAGCCTCCTGAGCTGCTGGAATTAGAGGAGTGTGCCATTGGGCCTGGCTCTTTTGCACATTTTAATTGTTTGTTTGTTTGCACATTTTAAAATTGTTTATTGTTTTCATTGTTGTGCTGAGGTCCTTGTGTATTTTAGATACAGATTTTATAAGATACACATATTGCACATATTTTCTCCCAGACTGTGGCTTATTTTTTTATTTCATAAACAGTGTCTTTCACAGAAGAAAAAAAGTTAAAATTTAATAATGTCCAATTTATTAATTTTACCCATAGGCAGGGCTTTTAAGTATTCTCCAGAAATTCATCACCAAATCCAAGATCACCTTGATTCTCTCCTGTTTTTAGAAGTTTCATGGTTTTGTGTTTTACAATGGGCCTAGTATCCATTTTGAGTAAAAAAATTTAAGATCGGTGTCTACGCTCCTTTAGTGTGTGTGTGAATGTCAATTTTTCTATTCCTACCTTTTGACTTTATTGAATTTCTCTATTCATTTTCTCTTTAATTTCAATGATGTGAGGTTTAATTTTTTACTGTGTCTTCCACTTGCTTTAACTTCTTTTATGGTTTCTTAGGGGAAGGTTAGATTTTCAGATCTTAGGTTTTTTTTAATTATTATCTGCATTGATTATATAAATTCACCTCTAATCACTGGTGTTGCTGTATCCCACAGTATTTTTACACTGTATTTTCCCTTTCACTTGGTTCAAAATACTTATTTCATTTCTCTTGAGACATTGTCTTTAATCGGTGACTTATTAGTAATCATATTGTTTAATCTCCAAATACTTTGGGTAGTTTCCAGCTCTGTTATTGATTTCTAGTTCCATTTCGTCATGTGCAAGACCACACTCTTTTAAACTGATGATACGTGTCTGTAGTGCAATAATTTTCTGCTTTGTTTGTGTTTAGAACACAACGTGAGATGGGAAATATTTTAAATATACTTTTAAAAGATTGATACCTCTGTCCTTAATGAAAACTTACCATAGAATCCTTGTTTAATACAGGTCCATTCTAGCTTCTGCCTAGCACCAATCGCCATTCCCCAGACCATTACAGGTCCTAACATTATGTACTTAATAATCTCAAGTGTAATATGATACTAATTACAATGAAATATTGAAAATATTAATATAATAAAGAAATTTGCTATTAAATACATTGAAATACCTGTTATTAATTTTATTCAACTCAGATTTTAAAGAAAAAAATGTTCTCATTATCTCTGGTTGAAATGAAAGCATTAGAAGACTTTCTAAGGAGAGAATTTTTACAGGCAAATTCAAAATAGCCCATATTTTATTTAAGGGATCATTTTACTCACTTAAGATAAATTAAATCATGTTGAATGTAATTAATAGGTTAGTCTTCATAATTCAAAATTTTAATAATCTGCAAGGCTTAATATCTTTGGAAAACTGATTCCAAATGCATAGTAATTTTGGTATCTGCTCTAAATTTGCATTTATGTTTACTTCTAAAAGCATGGATCATCAGTGTCAAAATCCCTTTCACTGTGTTAACAAAGTTTAGGGATTTATTATAACTAATTTAAAAAAATATTTTACATGCAGTATTTCTTAATAAGCTCCATTTGTATAGGAAAAGGCCAGAAGGCTGTAAATGCTAGTCTTGCCAGTTTTCTTTGTTATGTTGGAACACATATTAACTGCTGAGTTCTCTATTTCTTCTGTAGAATGTAAGCGATATTATCTAATTTGTTATGATCTCATGAGGGCAAAGCAAAGAAGAATGTGTCAGAAGAATAGTGACCATGAAAAGGAAAATAAAAACAGACCTTTGCGGTCTGAAACACGAGGCGGAGTATTAGAGTTTCTCGACCCTGTGACTCTGGGCAAGTTGTGAGTCAATAAATGATCCATAACTATGCCTTCTGAGGGTGTTGGGAATATGTAACAGAGCTGGGAACCAGGAAGATGCCTTGTAAATCACAGCTTTCTTAAGAGTTTGGACTTTACAAAAATATGGAAAATGTGAATCATTTGTGAATAATGAGATGGCATGATCAGAGTTATATTTCAGGAAGACTTGTTTCTCAGAAATAGATAGTTTTAATTAAAAGAAAGTAAAAAACAGAGGCAGTAAGAATAAGGTGACTATGCCAGTTATCTAATTTAAAGTGTAGTCAGTGTTAAGTAAAATACAAAGAAGGTGCAGACATTGATGTTGTGAAATCAGTAAGACTCAGTGGTGGTAGGGTTTCCTTCAAAGGAAACATTGGAATTCATTCAAAAATACTGCACATGGGAATTTGAGAAGATGCTAAAATAGGAAAATCAGGGAGAGAATCAGACTTAGAAAGAAAATTCATGGAAATGTCGATTTATCAATATCAATATGTCTTAACAGGAATGCTTGGTAGGTATAAGGAAATGATCGTGTAAAACACTTATGTTTAGGGTAGAAGAGCACATTTTTTTAAAGGGAAATATTTCATTTGCATGTATCTATGAATGTGAGCACTGGAAATCTGAAGCATAGAATTCAGATGTTGAAAATGAGTTACTGTTCAGATCCTTGAGTTTTTCCTGAACAACAAAAAATGTTTATTCCAGCTGCAAGTTACACACACACATCAGAATGTTAAGAGAAGTTACTTTCAGTTACTGTAGGACTGGGGACAGACATCAATTTAATGATTCTTTGAGCACAAGTTTCTTTATTTGTAACTAATATTCTTTATTCATACAGAATATGGTAACATTCTAATCTCTAACTTTGGATCTACAACTGATCTAAATATTGGGGTTTAAAAATTCACTAGAACTAATATATGTGGGAAATACAGGAAATGCACAGGAAAGTAGAAGAAGAAACAGACAGTAGGACTTCAAAATGTGTCATGACTTACACACCTAGGAAATAAGGAGAAGAAATGGACAAAATGAAAGGAAAAACGAAGTCTCAACAGAAAATATTTTTAAAAAACTATAAAAATGTTGAATGGGCATTTTAGGAATCAAGTACATAAGGTCTGAAATTAGTAACTCAAAAAGATATAGAATGGCTAGCAGTCCAAAAGGAAGGTCATTGAATATATTTACACTGAAGGAGAGAAAAAAGAAAAGAAAGGTCCCTGGAGACAAGAGACCCCAAAGGCTCTGATGTACCACATCAGACACTTGATAGAACATCCATCAGTCACAGCCTCAGAGATACAAGGTGTGTCCGTCCAACACAAGGTACCTGATGTTTCACTTGTCTGAGATCTGAGTGCTATTTCTTTATATAGCAGCTAAATGTGCCTTTGGTAGGATATATTGTGAAGCTGTTCACTAATCTGAGAACAGCTTTGAAAATATCACTCTTTGGTTACCTTCCAAACTACCTTATAAACTCGGCCCTATCTTCGGTGACAGCAATTGAAGCCATGCTCTTATGAGATTGACACTGACCTCCTCTAACAGCAGCCTGATCAAGCTTGCTGGTTCTTCTTTGGTTTGTTCCTATTTGATCCAATAAACTTGATTTTATGTAATAGGCTGTTGTAATAGATGGGAACCTTCTGTTAACAGTATGTTTTTACATTTATTATTTTACTTAATCCATTTGCTTCAAAATCTGGGGCATTCACATAGTTTGTTGGAGAATTTCAAGAACTCTGTACAGAAAAACTATAGATCAAATGGCAAGAGATAAACTGGTTTTCCTAGCTCTATCAAGGTGGGAAAGGAGTAATCTGAGCAGATATGTCCTTTGGTAGAGTGCAGTGGGTCACTCCAAGTAAAGACTTGATCAAAAGTTTCTGCTGGAAAGTCAAATCTTTATTAGACATGACTATAAAACCACATGCAGCACTTCAGCTTTGCAAGGTTGTGTTCTGCTAGCTGTGGCATAGGTTACGCGTCCCCTCAGAGACGATGGGTCTCTCGACATGGTGAGTAAAGGAGACCAACCAAGCAGAGTGCTCTGGGGCCCGCAGACAGCTCTGAGCCCAGCCAGAGAAGGAGGTCGACCCGTGGCCGCTCCGCCTTCACAATCCAACCTTCAATTTGCTCAGCCAACCTACTTCAAAGGAGGGCACGCTCCTGCTCTACACTAGCTATTAAAACAAAGGGCAAATTAGATTCTAGTTGTTTCTTCTTTCCTAATCTAATTTCCAAAACAAAGTTTGAATTTCTTCATTTCCATGACTTAAAAGGAACTTATCTTTGGAGAGGGATTTCCAGAAATGCCAGAAACAAAAGCCTGCAGATCTGTGTGGACACAAAGCAAAATCAAATGAGGAGAACTCTCCCCTGGAGGACTGTTCTTCATCAGAGGTCCCGGGTGACAGGCATGGTGCTGATGTGCCTGGCAGCCACACGTAACTGAATCCCCCCCAGCGCCATCCTTCAGTCAGAGAAGCAAAGTTTTAGAAGGCAGAAAGTGAAAACACGTCAGGTGGCCCAACCCAGGGAGTACTCTCCCCAAGAAGAAATGGCTTCCTGCAGGGTGGAGAGTAGGCCACTTCCCTTGATGCGCATCAAGAGCAGGATTGGTTTTTTTTTTTTAAAGTTGGACTTGAGTCGCAGACTTAAGAATATAGATTCCTCAGCTATTTTCTAAGAATCTTTTTCTGTAAGAGAATAATAAATGCATATTTTCCTCTGCAGAATTTCTGAACTGACTTTGAAAAGCTTGCTTGAATAATCTACTCCTCAAAGAAACACAAATTCTTGCATCTCAGAATAAACTCTTGCATATTCTTGGTAAAAACTAGCTTCCAATAGCTGAATGTTTCCAGAGACTCTACATAATCGCCATCATTATTCTCAGCAACAAAATTTTAAAGGCTTACATTTAAATATTTCATTTCTTAATTACACTGATGAGGTGGATGAGGTTTGTGAGCCTAAGGCTGTGGGTCATTTTGTGGGCTTACATTCCTGATAGAGAAAGCCACAGGTAGCTAAACTCTCCTATTTTAAGAGTCTTCTTCAGAGAATGGCTATTGTTAATAGGTTAATATGAGATTCTACTTCATTAAGTTTATGTTTATATTTATAGTTTAAAAATCAATCCTTGGATGGGGAGAAAGGAAGGACAGTAGAATGAAACAGACATTATTATTGCTGTGTGCATATATGTGACTGCATGACCAATGTGATTCTGCAACCTGTACACTCAGAATAATGACAAATTATATCCCATCTGATTCAAATGTATGATATGTCAAGGTCATTGTACTGTCATGTGTAACTAATTAAAACAAATAAAAAAATCAGTGCTTGTCCTAATAACAACCAACTCTAGGCATTCTCTGTGTGTACCATCACTATCATAGGCGTCTGTGGATTGTTAAAACTGGATGTTTATCAGCCATAGAAACACTTGGTTGAGAAAGAGTCAGCAACTCAGCCTGGAGTAAGTGGCTGGCAGTTTGAGCCAGGAAGAGCTAAAGAACACTGTGCCAATTTCCTCTGTTCTGAAAACAAAGCACTGGCACAGAAATATTAGTTCAGTGAGAAATCTCACAAGCTACAAGAATTTTCAGATGTGTTTATGCATTTACACATGCTAATGCTTGTGATTTTATTTAATAAATGTTGCATGCTTATTGTAGAACAAGGGAAAAATAGAGAAAAAGCAAACATACAGATAAAAATCATTCTACTTCTGCTAGTAACATTTTTCTTTCTAGTTTTGTTTCTGTTTAGTTTAAAAATCCTCCTTAAGAGTTGTCTTGGAAAGGTACAGGAAGCTTGATTCACCACATTTTTAACTCTCTATTTTGGAATTGATTTATTTAAATAACACAGTGTTAGACAGTAGTTAGTAATGACCAGTATCATGCGAACTGATAACTAGCAGGGTCACAGGGTTTCTTTAAACTGCCTTTAAGACTCATGAATAATGGAGAAACTCCTAGGAAAACAACAGGTGTGCTAACTCTGAGAATAAACAGATGGAAAGAAGGGGAGTCAATTAAGAAATATATTAAGAAGGAAAGTTCAATGGGGATAACTCCTGACAGGGTCCCTTGGGATCATTGAGGAATAGGGTTTATGGCCACTGGATTGATTCTCAATGTAGTTCAGAAGGGAAGCCTTTCAGTAGCACAGGTGCACTAAGATGAGGTCTACCTGGGCACTGACTCAGGCACCTGCTTTAACAGAGGACTCACTTGAAGATGACCCCCCCCCGAAAACTTTGGTCCCCATGACAATTCTGGAAAGGACCCTGTGGGGTTAAAACCCCCACACCCAACCTGAGGGGGGAGTCAAACATCAGACTGGTGAGGACTACAGAAGATGGACCCCCGTTCTCACGGCAAGCATAAAGTGGTAACAAATTTGGAATTAGTATTAGGTTTCCTTTGTAGTGTTGGGCACAGAGAGGTCCCATAGTCTTTCTCCTGTGAGAACGCTTTGTACTTGAGCCTTACTTTTCATTTTAATAAAATTTTCTTGCTTGTCTTTTTTTGTGTCTGAGTCTAAATTTTCTTCTGTCAGGACACAGGACTGAGGCTTGGTGCTTCAGAGCCCCATTCGCCTCTGACACAGAGTGTTCTTGTACCCCCAAACACCCTTCACCCAGGCTTTCCCAGTGCTGGTGTCTTACCCAACCATGGCACATTTGTCCAAAGTAAGGATCAGTGCTGGTGCAATTCAAGCAACCGAAGCACAAGATTCACTCTATTTTCCCACCAGTGCCCTCTCTTTCAGTTCCAGGATCCAACAATAGGCACTGCCTTGAATTCTGCCAGCCTTTTTCTTTTCTTTCTTTTCCTTTTTTTTCTTTACAAATCTAACTTAAATTGTTTTTGTATATGATCTTTAAAAATAAAAACTCAGATATCTGGTCAGAAAAAAAAGATCTAGTACTGATTATATAACCAAAATAGTGTCATAGACAACTCCTGTCAGGGGCCTCTCAAAAAATTATGGTGAAAAAGCCAACTTTCATTAAATGGAAGAACCAAGTTTAACATGTGGAAATGAATGAATAAGAGGACACATAAAATTGGTCAACCTGAGAGTAACTTAGAGAGTTTCAGAAATTCTAATAAACTATTGGGTCTCTGCAAACTAATCTGAAGATAAACAAAGAAACTTGCATAAATCCTGGGATTACCCCAAAAGAGGAGAAAGGATGAAGAGAAGGACTTACATTGAAGTTGAGTTTGCATAGAACATTAAGAATTTTATCCCAAAATACTTTAAGATGAGGCCACAAGGTGTGTTAAATCCTGTCAATACCATTGCAAAATGGCTTTTTAATAATTCAGTTTGTCCCCAAATGAAATCCTATTGCAAACCCAATACTGTGAATTCTAAAGATTTGCCTCTTAGTGTATCCTTCATGCCAAACTCCATATTTTCAAGAAAACACGTTGTTGTTTTACTTTACCAGAATTATGACATTTCAAGATGCAAAACTCAGAATGAAAACCATGTTTCTCTCACCCTAATCAAAGGGGAAACAAAGTCTGACTGGCAGAACTAACAGCCTACATAAAGTTCAGAGTCTTGAGTTTACAATGAGATCAATCAAAATTATTGTGCTTGCATGTTTGTTTCTTACCACTTATTGGTGCAGTGTTAATCATACAGAGAACAGTACACAAATTATTAATGCACAGCTCAGTGAATTATCACAAAGTTAGCACTTTTACAACCAAAACCAGGTCAAAAAGCAAAATACTGATGGCATAGCATAAGCTTCACTTGTGCCGCCTCCCAACCACAGGCTCATTCCTTCAAAGCTGACTGCCATCATGGCTTCTAGTAGGTAATGTGCTTGCTTTGGAATTGATATAACTGCAAACAACCATATGAATTCTTCAGTGCCTGACTTCTTTCTCTCAAATTATATGACTAATGATGTTCACCTACACCATGAAATGTAGTTGTTATAAGTTCATATTCATCCCTGTGTAGTATTAATATTTTGCAAATATTCCCTATTTCCCATTCTGTTAGAGTGACTATCTGGAAAGCTACTAGTTTCAGTTATCTAATTACTACTTGAGATATATTTTTCCATATGTGTCTGGCTTTCTTGTGTGTATGTATTTCTGTTAGCATTTGTTCATTGGTGGGGTTTCTTTTTTATGCTATGACTATGTTTAGCTTAATAGAACATTTCAGACACTTTTCAAGAGGAAATATGCCAATTTGTTCTCCTACAAGGAATGTACAAAAGTGCCTGGTGAAAATTGGAAGCATTCCCTCTAAAAACTGGAACAAAACAGGGATGCCCTCTTTCACTACTTCTATTCAAAATAATCCTTGAAACCCTAACCAGAGTAATTAGACGAAAGAAATTAAGGGATATGAATAGGAAAAGAAAAGCTGAAACTATTCCTATTTGCCCACAACATGGTTCGATATGTAGAAGACCCAAAAACCTTCACCACAAAGCTTTGGATTCATAAAATTCAGCAAAGCAGCAGAATATAAAATCAGAAAAACTATCCAAATCACAATAGCCTAAAAAAAATAAAAATACTTGGGAATCAATCTAATGAAAGAGTAAAGGACCTCTCCAGTGAAAACCACAGAACACTAAAGAAAGAAATTGAAGAAGACCTTAGAAAATGAACGACCTTCCATGTTCTTGGATATGCAGAATTAATATTGTCAAAAAGGCCATACTACCAAAAGCACTACATAGATTGAATGCAATTCCCATTAAAACTACAGTGATATTCTTCAAACAATTTTTTAAAAAAAAAAACAGTCATGAAGTTCATTTGGAAAATAAAATCCCAGAATAACCAAAACAATCCTTAGTGAGAAAAGTGAAGCAGGAAGCATCATAGCACCAGATATTAAATTATACTTCAGAGTACAGTAACAAAAGTGACATGGTATTGACACAAAAATAGAACTGAAAACCAATGGAACAGAAAACACAGAGACATATGCACCCAAATACAGTTAAATATCCCAGATCCTGCATCCTCAAAAAAGGTGATTCTCAATTATTTCTTAGCCCTGAGTTTCCATTTTAACAATTTAAATGAAGTATCTCTGACCTTTAAAACTAAAAGAACATCTTATTTCCAATAAGAATTCCTTGTCTTCATTTAAAGAAATTGTTAGTCCATAAAAGTTTCTGCCTTATTTTAGCAAAATGGATTAGAAAACAAGTCTAACTATAGGCTGCCTGCAACAGAATCATTTTGTAGGCAGACATCCACAAGCTGAAAGTAAAGGAATGGAAAATATTCTATACAAATGGAGTCCAAAAACAAACAGGGTAGCTATTCTTATATGGGACAAAGCAGATTTCAAGCAAAAATTAATTAGAAGAGACAAGGAAGGCCACTACATGCTGACAAAGGGAACAAGACAATAAGAAGATATAGTGATAGTAAATATTTGTGGTCAAATGTCAATGCACCTAATTATATTAAAAAATACTTCTTAACAATAAATACCAGATTGACCCCAATATAATAACACAGGGTAAATCAACATACCCTTATCAGCAATAGACAGGTCATCAAAATATACAATAACTAAAAATATTTCTGAACTAGGTAATACTATAAATGAAATAGACCTAATATATTTCTACAGAATATTTCACCGCAAACAGCTGAATTTATATTCTTCTCATCAGCTCATTAAATATTTTCCAAAACAGATCACAATATAAGTCTTAGAAAATACAAAATAATTAATATAATTCTGTGCATCCTATCAGATCATAATGAAAATAAACTAGAAATTGATAGCAAGAAAAACAACAGAAACCACAGAAACACATGGAGATTGAATAACACTTTTTAAAAATAAAAATGAATCATAGAAGAAATCAGAAAAGACATTAAGAAATTCTTAGAAACAAATGAGAACAGAGATGCAACCTATCAAAGTTTCTGGGACAGGATGAAAGTAATTTTAAGAGGAACATTTATAGCCCTGAGTGCCTACATTACAAAAATTAGAGAAATTTTTTTAAAAAGCTACGCTCCACCTCAAGGCCTTAGAAGAGAAAGAACAAACTAATTCCAAAATCAGTAGAAAATAGGAAATAATTAAGATCAGAACTGAAATTAATTAAATTGAGAATTTTTTAAAAACACACACAAAAGTTCAAAGCAAAAAAAGAGTTGATTCTTTAAAGATAAATAGGAATGATAAATGCTTAGCCAATGTAACCAAAAGAAAGAAAAGACCCAATTAAACAAAATTAGATATAAAAAAGACAGTATTATCACAGATACATCTGAAATCAAGAGGACCATTAGAAATCATTTTTAAGAATATACACTCCAATAAACTGAAAAATTTAGAAGATACTAATAAATTTCCAGACACACATGACCTGCCCAAATTGAACCAGAAAGATATAGAAAATCTAAACAGACAAATATTAGGTAATGAAATTGAAGCAGTAATTAAAATCCTTCCAACAACAAAAAAGCCCAGTACCAGATGGATTCTCAGCTGTGTTCTACCAGACCTTTAAAGAAGAATTAACAAGAGTCTCTCAAATTAGTCCATGAAACTACAAGGGAGAGAACAATTTCAAGTATTTTCTATGTAGCCTGTCTAAACCTGACACCAAAACCAGACAATGAAATATCTAGGAAAGAAAACCATAGATCAATATCCCTGATAAACATAGATGCAAAAATTCTTAATAAAATATTTTCAAAATGCATTCTAAAAACATCAAGAAGATAATACCCAAAGATCAAATGGGTTTGATTCCAGGAATGTAAGGTTGTTTCAACATACATAAGTCAATAAATGCAATTCACCACCACATAGAATTGAGAGAAAGAATCATATCATCATCTCAATAGTGCAGAAAAGGTCTTTGATAAAACCTATCAACCAGTCATGTTAAAAATGCTGGTGAAACTCAGCATTACAAAAGCTATATATGACAAACCGAAGCCAACATCAAACTGAATGAAGAAAATCTGAAACTATTTCCTCTAAAATCAGGAACAAGACAAGGCTGTCCACTCTCCCCACTTCTACTCAATAAAGTTATTGAAACTCTAGCTACAACACTCAGGCAAAGGAAGAAAATTAAAGGGATAAATGAAAAAGGAATAGAAGAAGTCAAACAATCTGTTTGCTGATGACATGATCCTACATCTAGAAGACACAAAAAACTCCACTAGAAGATGTATAGAGCCGATAAATGAATTCAGCAAAGTAGCAGGATATAAGATCATCATTCATAAGTCAATCACATTCTTATGCTCCAAAAGTGATTCTGCTCAGAAAAGGAGGTAAAAGATCTCTACAATGAAGATCATAGAACACTGAAGGAAGACATTAAAGAACTGAAAAAAAAACATAGAAGATGGAATGATGTTCCGTGTTCTTGGATAGGCAGAATTAATATTGTCAAAGTTGTCATATTACCCAAAGTACTACATAGCTTAAATGCAACCTGTTGAGAGCCACAGCAGAAGGGGCCCCAGCAAACTTCCAGCTGCCAGCAAACTTCCAGCTGCCGGCTGATGATTGGCTTACAGCGCCCCAGCAACATCTAGCTGATTGGCTCCTCTGCAGTGATGTTCATTGGGCTGTTTCCCTGCCCTTCAGACTGCCAGCTGATGATTGGCTCACAGCGGCCCCAGCAACATCTAGCTGATTGGCTCCTCTGCGGTGATGCTCATTGGGCTGTTTCCCTGCCCTTTCAAACCATGGAGCTGCTCACTGGGGGACTTCTTTGGCTCCGCCCACATGACCCAGCCAATCAGCCTCAAGAGCAGGAGGATTGTGGGAGGTGGAGAGGCTGGTGTTGGGGTGAGAGGCTTGTGGGAAGCCAGTGGTGGCAGTTGGGCTCTGAGGGTTTTTCTTGAGGAGCTGTTTTGTTTGGCGTTTTTAGTTCTAAAAATAAAATTAGTTTATTTTGACAAATGACTCCTGAATTGTGCCCAGCCAGACTGCAGCAGCAACCCCCCAAAAAGTTCTGTGCAGGTTTAAATGGAAAGAAAGAAAAGGAAGGAAGGAAAGAAGATAGATTGATTCTTCACTGAACTAGGGAAAAAACAATTCTAAAATTCAAAAATTATAAGAGTAAAAGATCTGTATCATCCTCTGAGAGGTGTCTTGTTCAGGTCCTTGACCCATTTATTGATTGAGCTATTTGTTCTTTTAGTGTTCAGCTTTTTGAGTTCTTTATATACCCTAGAGATTAGTGCTCTATCTGATGTGTGAATGCTGAGAGCCATTGCCGCAGTCTGGCTGGGCACAATTCAGGAGCCACTTGTCAAAAGAAACGAACTTTATTTTTAGAACCACACACGCAAAACAAAACAGCTCCTCAGGAAAAAACCCTCAGAGCCCAACTGCCACCACCGGCTTCCCACAAGCCTCTCACACAAACACAATCCTCCTGCTCCTGAGGATGATTGGCTGGGTCGCGTGGGCGGAGCCAAAAAAGTCCCCCAATGAGCAGCTCCGTGGTCTGAAAGGGCAGGGAAACAGCCCAATAAGCATCACCACAGAGGAGCCAATCAGCTTGATGTTGCTATATATACTCCACTATGACCCACATTGGAACCCATATATCCCACTTCTTGGTATCTATCCAAAAGAACTAAAATAAGCATTCTATAGTGAAATAGCTACATCAGTATTTATAGCAGCAGAATTCACAATGGACAAGTTGTGGAACCTGCCCATGTGCCTGTCAATACATGAATGGATTAAGGAAATGTAGTATATATATAAAAAAATCATGGCATTTCCTGGTATAGGGATGAACTGGAGTACATCATGCTAAGTGAAATAAGCCAGAAACACAAAATCAAGGGTTGAATGTTTTCTCTCATATGTAGAAACTAGACTAAAATAAGGGGAGAAACGGAGGAAGAGGATGAGATACCAAAAAGATATAGGGAAGATCAATGGAATAGAAGGAGAAGTTCAAGATGAAGGAGAAACTAGGGAGTAAATGCATAAAAGTTAACAAAAATCCCACCATGTGCAAGTGTAGGTGTACCACAGTGAAACTTATGTATATGTATAAAGCCCAAGTCAAAAACAAATAAGCAAATGAAAGGAATATTAATAGAGGAAGCAGAATGGGGGGAGGAAAGGGTGGAAGGAATGGGGCCTGGGACCAAACTAGACAGAATCACAAGCATGGAATTTGCAGAATGAGCCCCACGACGATGCATAACTCCAATACTTGTTAATGCTTTCTGTGATCATATACTGGACACATTTCATCTACATTTGTGGACATTTTATATAATCTGATGACAAACTCTTTAGGTAAGACTTTTTGGCTCAGCACTAGAAAGAAAGTTGCCGCAGTCCGGCTGCAGCAAAATAGCCGGGGGGGGGGGGGTGTGTGACGAATAACTTCTGTAGATTGATACAGCAGGAATGGAAGCCGTTTATTGTAGGACAACAAAGCTATTTATACATTTTGCACAGCTTATCTAATTAGCATAAACTAGATACATCAGTCAACCAATAAGGAATCTCCACACTTAATGGCTTGCTTTTGTTATTTCTCAAACCACTCCCTCTGGCATTTTGCCAGGCACCATTCAGACTTGTTTACGAACTCTTAACATTTCTCTGGAAAAATACCACGTGTTATTTTGACTTGTTTACAGACCTTAACAGAAAGTTCCCTGAAGAAAAGGTGAATAAGTGTTCTTGTTCCCCAGAAGCTGAAAGAAGGCCTACTCTGTAATGAATGAAAAAATGAGTGGCACAAATAATAATATCTGCAGTTGTTGCATAAAATAAAAATGGTCTAAAGAAGGAAGCTCTTAACGAATAGATCAGGCCAAAACACATTGCTCTTTGAAGTGGGGAAATAACTTGAATAAAGGATTAAAATGGAATGCCTGCCCCCCAAAAGTGACTGGCCAAATTTCCTGGAGCAAAGATTTATTTGAAAATAGGTGGAAGGACACATCATGAGGTTAGAAATAAGTCTTGGAAGGAAGGCCTCAAATATAGTGTCCAGTAGGTGTGCAGAGAGGTCATAAAGCACGCTCAGGGAGGAGTGGTCGGAGGAGATGACAAGCAAAGTCCATTCGACACAACTCCAGGATCTCGGGTAAAGAGGTTCTAAGGGACTGTGGGTGTTGGGTCTCCACACTAACTTTGTGATTCATGGCCACCAGCACATCTGTGAGCTGAAGCTGACCCTACAGGTGCCTGTGATGGATTTTGCTGTCTAGTGGATTATACTGACTACATTTTCTTAAAAACAAAAACAAAACAAGCAAGCAAACAAACAAAAATACTGTCAATGGCTGTATATCCTCAAGAACAGTTCTCTCACAGTCAGTCAGCAACACCTAGAAATGTAGACAATATGCAGGGAATAAGCAGGAATAGCATACCTGTGGGACCCAGAGCTGTGCCTCTGACTTCCTCTCTACTGTTCTCCTGTCTGTGGGCAATTCAGGGAGGGGACATCATGGTTTGACTCTGACAGAGAGTCACTCTTAGAGACCGAGTTAGAAGAAACACTGGTGATAAAACTCACACAAAATACATGAATTATTGACACTTGTAGTTTTATACAGTTGATAGAATCTGGACTAAGGAGTGTTTACCTTGAACCACAAGCTTGCTATTATGTTACTGAAAATAATAATAACACTATGTAGTACTGTAGCAGAATATCAATATCCACAACTATAAGTGTTATTCATTGAAATTCCCTTGTATGTTTTAAAAAAATCTTGAGATCACTTTTGATGTCAAGGTATAGAGTTCACAAAAAGATGAAGCTGGAGGTCTTTCTCTGTCATGCACTCATTCTCTGTTAGAGGACTACACAGTGGTTTCTTGGTATGGACTAAAGGTTTTAAAATAGAGATCTAACTCTGAGGTGGGTGGTACAGGTAAAGAATGGCAGGAAAAGCACAGTGTGAAACAGGGGCCACTTGTGAGCTGTCCTTTCTCATTTGCCTCCAATAGAAAAATAAGCATGTTAATGAAACAACATCGTTTCCCTAAATAAAGATCATTCAAATGCATTTAAAATATGAGCTTACCAGGCCTTAAGAATATCTGATGATGTTGGAAACTGTTTGGACAATCTCAGTTCCTATTCCACCTTTGCTCTTTCCTCCCAGAGAAGGTGGCTCTGGTGTGTAAGGAGGTCTTAAAACGTTCACCTGCAGTGTGCTCACGTTGGTCTTAGGCCATATGTTCATTTGTAGATCCGAGATCAAGATATGAATCCATTTTTGTGCAACATGAAAGTCCAAGGGGGAAAGGGCTCTGCCCCATGGAGTCACGGTGGGCCTGAGGGTCTTCTATCCCATGGTGGCCCAAGGATGCTCACCTTTTCAACACTCCGCTCACTGAGAGGTTTGTTTAAATGGACATCAGGAGGTGTCCTTTCTTAACAATGATTAAGAAAGTCACATTAGCCAGGACCATCAGGGGTGGCCCCAGGTTGACCAGCACAGAGGAGGAAGAGGGGTGTCAGGTCTTCCCTGGGAGACCCCCCTCCACCCAGGCCACTCCAGTGTGCATCCACTGCCTGCCAGCCAGCCCTCGGCCGCCCTGAACCCCACCAGGTGTGTTCTGTGGGACTGCAGGTGCAGCTACAACTCCCTCCTCCAGGGAGAGCAGTGGGGCAGGAAGGGACCAGGTAGGGAGGGAGGGGGAGGCGCTAGGGAACAAAACTGACCCGATTGTGTGGGTGACCTGTGTGCAAGTAGGAGAAGAGAAGCACAAACCCCACTAGTATGTATGATCCTAATGCAGCAACATAAATATATTAAAAATAAAATTTAAAAATAAAAACAATAAGAAGACAACTTAATTTTTTTCCCAAAGGGAAAATGGATATGGGATGGTAACTGGCAGTATCTGCCCATCATTAAAAAATACCCATGGCCACATTCTGACAGGCTTTTTCCTCTGGAGCCGGCCACTCTGTGAGTTCCTTTCTAGGATTCCTCCTTGGCTGCTGTGCAGGTTTCTGTGCCACCCAGGTTCTGAAGGAGCCGAAGGGAGAATACCGAACACCCTGAAGGCCAGGAAGTCTCTCCTGATTGAAAGCACGGATATGAGATGAAGGTGGGATATTTTTGTGTGAATCATTTCAACACAGTGCTTTGCCTTGAAGCTGTGCTAGACTCAGACACAGGACTTCTGCACTAACACGAATCACTCACCACACACTGCCCACCAGTGGTCTGTTTGCCCGCCTTTTGCCTGCCCATGCTGGCCACCGGATGTCCACCTGCTGATTGCCCTCCATTTGCCAACATAAGGCCTGCAGGGTGCCCGCTACCCATTGCTACTTGGAAGTCCATTGGCAGAATACCTGTAAGTTTCGTGACACACAGCCGCCACCATCTTGGGACACTGGCCAGGGCCTAGGAGTCCAAGGCCCAGGGACCTGCAGGTTTGCCGCTGCCACTCCCACCATCTTGGGGCACAGCTGCCTCAGTCTGGGGACACAGGCCAGGTTCTGGAGATATATTGTTGGGGTACCTGCAGGTCTGGTTACACCTGAGGTTTTCCTGCTGCATGTGCTAGTGGCCACCACCTGGCTGCCTTATTGCAGGGTTACTCCTTTGGGTGAGGACATCCCTGGTGGTCTCTCCTCAAGTTGGAATGGCATTGAGATCTTGAGACTGCAGCAAGGCAGGGCCTGGGTAGCTGAAGCCCAGTGTCAGATGGCAGCTGGGTTGGCGTTGGCCAGTCTGGGTCCAGCAGGCCTGTGGAAAGCAGAGATGAGAGGCAGTTTCCCAGGGGAGCACAGGTGGAGTAACTGGAGAAAACTGGGCTTTCTCCAGCTGAGGGAGTCCTCAAGTGCCCAGGGACAGAGGGGCAAGCAACAATGAACTGGACAAGGGTATGAGAGCATCTCCCCAGCAGCTGGCCACCCCACCTGTCTGGCACCCACCTCACTGGAGCTATCATCAAACTTCAGACAACCCACCTGTCTGCAGAGAGGGGAAGCTGAGAAAGTTTTTGAAAGCCAAGAGGGCAACTGTTCAATTTTCCATTGAGACTTTCCTTAATTTCTCTCTCTCTCTCTCACATCTCTACCATCTTTGAATCCAAAAATTTTATTAAGGGATGAGATGTCTGAATAGTATACTACAGTTTTGTTGTGTATTCTTACATTTTTGCTTTTTTAAAAATCTGAATGTATTTTTCTTTCACCTACCTGTCTCCTTGGATTCTTTTTCTCACTTTTCTCATGCTAACAGCTAACTTCTATTAATTCCTCCTTCACTCTTACTACAAGTTATTTACCTCTATCTTTTCGCCTTATCCCTCATAAACATCTTACCCTACTTCTGTTCTCTCTTTGTCCATCATTTGAAATGGTAAGCCCTTTTAGCAAAGTTACTGTTTATATTGTAGACAATAAATGAACAGATCACTTCTGTTTATTGTGACAAAACTGTAGACACCTTAATAGGAGCTATTTGTTTCAGGTTGTATATTGTTTGAATTTGTTAGTGTTATTATTGGTCACCCCCCCCCTTAAAGGTGACATACTGAAAGCCCTCGGGACACTGTAAGACTACAAGTTAGAAACTGTGATGCCTAGATCCTTACCACTAGATGGGAAGACACAAAAACAACACCAAAAAACAAGGGAACAAAGTACCTCAAGCAAACCAAGATGTTTCAACAATAGAATCCAGAGACAACATAGTAGAAGAAATGTCAGAGAAGGAGTTTAGAAGGCACATAGACAGATCTTTGAAATAAAGGATGGTGTTGGAGAGAAAAATACAGAAAGTGAAAGATCACTTCAATAAAGAGACAGAGATTATAAAAAAAATCAAGCAAAAATCCTTAAAATGAAGGAAACAGTAAACCAAATTAAAATTAAAAATTCAATAGAAAGTATCACCAACAGAGCAGACCACTTGAAGGACAAAACATCAGACAATGAAGACAAAATATATACTCTGAAAAATAGAATCAACCCTGCAGAGAAGATGGTAAGAAACCATAAACAGAACTTCCAAGAAATATGGGATAACATGAAAAAATGAAATTTAAGATTTATCAGAATAGACAAAAACATGGAGATGCAATCCAAGGGAATGCACAATCTTTTCAATGACATATTATCACAAAATTTCCTAAACCTAAATAAGGAAATGAAAAATCAACTACAAGAGGCTTATGGGACCCCAAATATACAAAACTACAGCAGACCCTCACAAAGGTACATTATAAAGAGAATGACTAACATACAGAATAAGGATAGTTATTAAAGGCTGCAAGAGAAAAAAGTCAAATTACATATGGAGGAAACCAATTCAGATCTCAGCTGATTTCTCAACCCAAACCCTCAAAGCCAGGAGATCCTGGAACAACAGACACCAAGCTCTAAAAAAAGATGGATGCCAACCGAGAATTCTACACCCAGAAAAACTAAGCTTCAGACTTGAAGACGAAATAAAAACCTTCAATGATAAGCAAAAGTTAAAAGAACTCACAGCTAGAAAGCCTGCACTATAGAACATTTTCTGCAAAATATTCCATGAGGAGAAAATAGGGAAAAAAAATGACAACCAGCAAAGGGAGGAACTAACCTAAAGGGAAATTCAATCAAAGGAGAAACTAAGTCAAATTAAAATGCAAAAATATACCAAAATGACCAGGAATACGACTCATATCTCAATAATAACATTGAATGTTAATGGCCTAAACTCATCAATCAAAAGTCATAGACTGGCAGTTTGGATTTAAAAAAAAGACCCAACAATATGCTGTCTTCAAGAGAGTCACCTCCTAGGAAAAGATGACCACAGGCTGAAGGTGAAAGGTTGGGGAAAACTATGTCATGCACATGGAGTGTGTCAACAAGCAGGGGTGTCCCTCCTCATATCAGATAAAGTGGAGTTCAACCCAACGTTAGTCGGGAGTAATAAAGAAGGACATCCATACAGCTTAAGGGAATCATATATCAACAGGACATAACACTCATAAATACGTGTACCCCAAACAATGTAGCATCTATCTACGTATTTAAACAAACTCTTATCAATTTCAAGAATCAACACAATAATACTGGGTGACTTTAACACACCTCTCTCACCACTGGATAGATCTTCCAAATAAAAACTAAATAAGAAACTGTAGAATTAAATAACACAATCAATAATTTAGACTAAATGAACATATTTCATCCATCACCCAGTGAATACCCTTTCTCCTCAGCAGCACATAGATCCTTCTCTAAAATAAACTGTATGTTATGCCACAAAGTAACTATAGCAAATACAAAAAAAATAGAAGTACTACCCTGCATTTTATCAGATCATTAAAAAATGAAACTAGAAATCAATTATAAAATAAAAAATAGAAGCTACTTCAACACATGGAGAATAAATAACATGCTGCTGAATGATGAATTGAAAGCAAAATAAATCAGGGAGGAAATAAAAAATACTTAGAGGTAAATGAGAACACCAATCAACATATCAAAATCTCTGAGACACTACAAAGACAGTGTTAAGAGGAAAATTAATTGCATTGAGCTCATTCATTAAAAGAATAAAAACTCAAAAAATGAGTGACCTAAAGCCCTAGAAAAAGAAGAACAAATCAACACCAAAAGCAGTAGAAGATAGGAAATAATTAAAATCAGAGCTGAAATCAATGAAATTTAAACACAGAAAGGAATTTAAAAAATTGACAAAACAAGAAGTTAGTTTTTGCAAAAAAAAACCAAATAAACTTTATAAATGCCTAGTTACACTAATGAAGAGAAAGAGAGAGAAAACACAAATTTCTAAAATTCATGATGAAAAAGCAAATACCAAGGCGGTCACTACTGGAATATGGAAGATAATTAGAAACTATTCTGACAATTTATACTCCAATAAAACAGAAAATCTCAAAGACATTAACAAATTTCTAGAGACATATGACCTACCCACACTGAATCAGGAGGACACACCATTTAAACACATCAATTTCAAGTCATGAAACAGAAGACACCATCAAAGGCCTAGCAACCAAGAAAAGCCCAGGACCAGACGGATTCCCAGCCAAGTTCTCCAAGACCTTCCAAGAACCAACACCAGTACTCCTCAAATTATTCTATGAAACAGAAAAGTAGGGAACCCTTCCAAACTCATTCTATGAGGTTAGCATCAGCCTGATACCAAAACCAGACAAAGATACATCAAGGAAAGAAAAGAGATCAATGTCCATGATGAAGAATGATGCAAAAATTCTCAATAAAATTCTGGCAAATCACATGCAAAAACATAGTAAAAAGATACTGCACCCTTATCAAGTGGGGTTCGTTCCAGGGACAAAAGGTTGATTCAAAATACACAAATAAATATAGGTAATTCATCACCACAATAGACTTAAAGACAAGGATCAGATGACCATCACAATAGATACAGAAAAGGAATTTGACAAAATGTAACTCCTCTTCATGTTCAAAATACTAGAAAAACTAGAGATAGTAGGAACATACCTCAACACTGTAAAAACTATATATGCTAAACTCAAGGCCAACATCATTCTAAATGCAGAAAAATTGAAAGCATTCCCCCTAAAAACTGGAACAAGACATGGATGAGCTCTTTCACCACTTCTATTCAAAACAGTCCTTGAAATTCTAACCAAAACAATCAGATAGACAAAAGAAATTAAAGGGATATGCATAGGAAAGGAAGAACTCAAACTATCACTATTTGTCGATGACATAATTCTACATTTAAAAGATCTAAAAAATTCCACTAGAAAACTTCTAGAACTTATAAATGAATTCAGAAAATTATCAGGATATAAAATCAATATCCATAAATCAATTGCATTTCTATATATAAGTGGTGAATCCACTGAAATTGAAATTAGGAAAACTACTCCATTCAAAATAGTCACAGAAAATATAAAACACCCGGGAATTAATCTAACAAAAGAGGTTAAAGACCTCTACAATAAAAACTACAAGGCACTAAAGAAGGAAATTGAAGAAGACCTTAGAAGATGGGAAGATCTCCTATGCTCTTGGATAGGCAGAATTAATATTGTCAAAATACTACCAAAACTGTTATACAGATTTAATGCAATTCCGATTAAAACCCCAATGACATTATTTATAGAATTAGAAAAAGCAATCCTGAAAATCATTTGGAAAAGTAAGAGACCCAGGATAGCTAAAGCAATCCTTAGCAAGAAAAGTAAAGCAGGAGGCATCATAATACCAGACCTTACACTATACTACAGACTAACAGTAATGAAAATAGCATGGTATTGGCACCAAAATAGACGTGTAGACCAATAGTACAGAATAGAGGACACAGAGACTAACCCACAAAATTACAGTTATCTCATACCAGACAAAAGTGCTAAAACTATACAATGAAGAAAGGATAGCCTCTTCAACAAATGGTGCTGGGAGAATTAGATATCTATCTGTGGCAAAATGAAATTAAACCTCTATATCTCACCATGCACAAAACTCCAAGTGGATCAAAGACCCAGAAATTAGACCCAGAACCTGTACCTAATAGAAGAAACAGTAGGCCCAAAATTCATCATGTTGGATTAGGTTCCAACTTCTTTAACAAAAGTCCTAAAGCACATGAAATAAAATCAAGAATCAATAAATAGGATGGATTCAAACTCAAAAACTTCTTCTCAGCAAAAGAGACCATCACTGAGGGTAGGAGAGAGAGCCTGCAGGCTGTAGTATGGGAGCAAATTTTTACCACGCATACATCAGATAGGGCACTAATCTCCAGGATAGATAAAGAACTCAAAAAGCTCTATACCAAAACACACAACCCAATCAATAAATGGGCTAAGAACCTGAACAGACACTTCTCAGAAGAGGATACACATTCAATCAACAAATATATGAAAAAATGTTCAACATCTCTAGTAATTAGAGAAATGCAAATAAAAAACTAAGATTTCATCTCACCACAGTCAGAATTGCAGTTATCATAAATACAAATAGCAATATGTGTTGGCGAAGATGTGGGGGAAAAGGCAGTAATATATTGCTGGTGGGACTGCAAATTTGTATAATCACTTTGGAAAGCAGTGTAGAGATAACTCAGAAAACTTGGAATGGAACCAGCATTTGGTCCAGCTATCCCACTCCTCCATTCATATCCAAAGGACTTAAAATCAGCATACTATAGTGACATAGCCACACCATTGCTTATAACAGCTGAATTCACAATAGCTAAACCGTAGGACCAACCTAGATGTCCATCAATATATGAATGAATAAAGAAACTGTGGTATATATACACAATGGAATATTACTCAGCATTAAAAGAGAATAAAATTATGGTTTTTGCAGGTAAATGGGTGGAGTTGGAGAATATTATGCTAAGTGAAGTAAGCCAATCCCAAAATACTAAAGGCTGATGTTTTCTCTGATTAGTGGATGCTGATTTATAATGGATTGGGGCAGCACAAAAAGAATGGAAGAACTTTGGATTGGGCAAAGGGAGGGTGGGGAGGGGTTATAAGGACAGGAAAGATGGAGGAATGAGATGGACATCATTACCCTAGTTACATGTAGGATGGCACAAATGGTGCATCTCTAAATGCGTACAACTGGAGAATTGAAATGTTGCACTCCATTTGTGTACAATGAATTGAAATGCATTCTGCATTTCAAAAAAAGTTTTTTTTAAAAAAAAACTGGTGATTCAAGAACAAAAAAAAAATAAGTTTAAAAAATTACTTCCTTAACCAGACTCCTAAAGTTCAAGAAGTAAAATCAAGAATCAATAAATGGGATGGATTCAAACTAAAAAGCTTCTTCTCAGCAAAGGAAACACTCAATAACAGGAAGAGACAGCCTACTGAATGGGAGAAAATCTTTACCACATGAACCTAAGATAGAGCACTCATCTCCAGGATATATAAAGAACTCAAAACACTTAACACCAATGCCAGGGGCTTGACAGGCTGAGGCAAGATGATCGTGAGTTCAAAGCCAGTCTCAGCAAAAGCAAGGTGCTAAGCAACTAAGGGAGACCCTGTCTCTAAATAAAATAAAAAATAGGATGGCTCAGCAGTTCTGTGCCCCTGAGTTCAATGCCCAGTACCAAACAAAACAAAACTAAACTAAACTAAAGAAAACAAAACTTAACACAATAAGAACAAATATCTCAATCAATAAATGGGCACAGGAACTGAACAGACACTTCACAGAAGGAAAAATACAATTGATTAACATATAAAAAATGTTCATCATCTCTAGCAATTAGAGAAACACAAATCAAAACTACTCTAAGATTTAATCTCACTCCATTCAGAATGGCAATTATCAAGAATACAAGCAACAGTGTCAGTGAGAATGTGGGGGGGAAATGCACATTTATACATTGCTGGCAGCACTGAAGATTGGTGCAACCATTTTGTAAGCAATATGGAAATTCCAATCACCAGTTGACCTAGCTATTCCACCCCTTGGTCTATACCCAAAGGACTTAAAATCAGAATAGTACAGTGATTCAACCACATCAATTCAGAATAGCAGCTCAATTCACAATAGCTCAACTATGGAACTAACCTAAGTGGATGGATAACTAACCATAGATGGATGGATAAAGAAAGATTAGTACATATACAAAATGAAATATTACTCAGAAAAGTGAAATTATGGAATTTGCAGGTAAATGGATGGAGTACAAAATAAGATAATAACCCAAATAAGTCAGTCTTATAAAACCAAAGGCTGAATGTTTTCTCTAATAACAGGATGGTAATCCATAATGGGGGGCTGTGGAGAAGAATCAAGGAAATTTGGATAGTGTAGAGGGGAGTGAAGAGAGGGGAGGGGGTGAAGGGATGGAAAAGATGGTGGAATGAGATGGACATTATTGCCCCATATACATGTATGATTACACTACCATGTGAGTAAATAATGTTGAACCAGAGGAAGGAGAAGTTGTGCTCCATTTGTGTACAATGTGTCAAAATGCATTCTACTGTTGTGTATAACTAATTAGAACAAATTAAAAAATAAAATTAAAAAAAAATCTTTGTCTAATTGTCACTGCTTTAAAAAGTCCTCCAAAAATTTATTCTTTCCTCTTATGTTAAAGAAGTGACTTTACAAATACATATTTACAACTGATAATTTTCCTTTTCATTTTACTTTAAACTTTGTAAACTGGCTGGTGATTCAGGAATGTTTTATTAACATAAACAAGTATAACTATGAAAGTAGGGTTTTTTTTGTATTTTTATTTAGCGACAAGAGTCTCGCTGAGTTGCTTAGTGCCTCACTAAATTGCTCAGGCTGGTTTTATGCATTTCTATCAAGGATATTTCCAGTGGCCTGAGTGATATAAGAACATTTCACAGTTAGGTGATTATATCAAAATCATTTTGCTAAGAAAAAGAAGTAGAGATGATATATTATGTTTAAGACCAAGTTACACTGGTGTTAAAAAAGTTAATGAAATATTAAACCAAAAATTTTTCATAAAGAAATGAAAATACAGAAAATAATTTAGAGTTAAGTCTAATTTTTTCATGCTAGAGAGGGAAAAGGACAGGTTTCTGAAACCATATACCCATAATAGTGAAGGAGACCAAGGATAACTTGCCCTGGTCTTTGGTACCAAGGTCATGGACATGAATACATCACTAGGAACAATGATTCCATACTCAAGGTCTTCCTATGACTCTGCTCCCCATTCTGAGTCTTTCTTAATTTTGAGGTGAAATAAATTGCAGGATCAGAACATTAGACCACATCTGGAATCACCCTCATTTGTACTGTCTTTTTCAATTACCAAGGAATCAATTTTAAGTGATTTCCCAATTAACTGGTGACCTCCACTTGTTCTTTGTATGCAGAAGGACATCCATTCTGGTTAAAACTGTTCAGAAAATATGGAAGTTTAAACCTTAAGGCTGTGCTGTCAAAATGATATCATTAGTTCTATAGAAAAAAAAATATGTGAAAGAAAAACACTGGACCCTCTGCTGAAGTAGTTAGTTCTGTTAGGACAGTAGAGAATTGTCCAAGAAATAAAATAACAACCAAGGCTCCCTAATCAGCCAGGGCTGGGCATGGGATGTGCTGAGATCTGAGAATTTCATACAGGGTTTGAAATTCAATAGTAAAGACCATTATTAGCTTCTCCTGTAAGTTCCAAAAGTCCTGTTTAGGTTGTTTGTTCATGAAATCATACTTTGCAGGGGCACAGACGTGTTCTAAGGCCAGTTTCCCACTGTGGACACTTGGAGGCTGGTGACTCCTTTAGACACTAGTGTCCCCCTACTCCTGCACTCGGTGCTTTGAAGCCACCTGCTCTAACCCTTGGTTAACATTTTGGAAACTCCCAGGGCCCTATATGTGATCAAGAGGGTGACTCTGCGAAGTGGTCTGAACTGCCACTGGACACATGTAGGCTGGTCCAGGAGGGACGCGGTGAGACTGAAGAAGTGAGAATCAACCGTTAGGCTGAGGAGGATGGATTTATTTTTCTTGTCCCCAGTGGCCACAATGCATTTAAATTAACTTACTTTCATCATGAGGTTACATTATAAATGAGGTTACATTATAAACTGTAAGATTCATCAGTCCTCCTTTATCTGAGTCGTATTTCTGGACTCTCATTGCTGCATTTTTCACCCTGGTACACTTGCCGTTAAATTTTATATTCCTGCCGCAATCATGATCACAAGTTGTTACATATTAAAAATAAATAGTTGATACAATCTTTACAAATATTAAATTTAATGCCTCAAAAGTCCTGAAACCTACATTTACAGCCCTACTTTACGTATAGGAAAACTGAAGGCTTTCCAAGCTCAGGTGACTTGCTGACCTGTGAGGGCAGAGGAAGGGCTACTCAGCAAAGGGAGCAACTTGTGAAATCCAACCCTTTACTACAGACTGCTCCATACTCGTCTGGTAGCTCGATGGTTTGAGGGGGAAAGAAAGGAGGAGGACCTGCATTATTTATTGATGTGTTATTGCGGTGTTTGATTCAGAAGAGGGCACTTAGCAAACGACGAGACTCAGCTACCAAGATGACGGACGCTGAGAAGCAGCGTGGGTAGGAAGGGTGACTGGTATTCTGCTACGCCCATCACTCTAGCATTTAAATCATATGCCCATGTTTTCATTTGTCATGGTATTATCCCTCAGATTTCTTTGCCAGAAAGCTACTTTGACAGATTAATTTTTTAAAATGATAAAGATGAGAAATGCACTTTTGGCACTTACCAATATTTATTACCTGACTGGTTAAAAAAAGAAGTTTTCACATTTTTCATCTGTACTTCCCTGTTTTGCAAAATTTAATATTGCAAAATTTAAAAATTTAAAGTACTAATAAAAATATTTTAGAGTTTATAGTAGCAAAAGTATTATTTCTATCAGAACAATTTTTATAAAACAATATTTTGTATTAGAATGAAGGAAACAGTGTGTATTGATGCAATGTAATTTTGAAAACAGATTCTTCCACTTGGAGTAAAATATAATAAATAAATTCTCAACTTTATGAATGCAACCAAGGCTTTTTGTAAAGAAACAGCTTTATTTAAATAATTATATAATAATAAGAGGAATTCCATGATACTATTTTATATTAGCCAATAAAAACTCAACAAAATATTTTGTGATAATCTCTATAAAATGACACTATTATCCTCAAGTCTTGGGTATAGTTTCTAAACCCAGCACCCACATGTGCACACACACACAGCCCAGCCGTTCATTAGGAAAAGTGGATTGCTGAAGGGCTTCGTCTCCTGGACTGCACTGTGGTGGATTGCAATATAAAGCTTATATCTTTTCTTACTCAAAGCTTCCCTATACGAGAGGTGATATGGTAGGAGTTAGAACTCTAGCGATTGGATCTAATATTTCAGGTCCAACAGTTACTAACTGTGTAATTTGGGGCAATTTCTTAATCTCTCTGTGACTCTTTTCCCCCCCTATACAACAGGGGTAATAGTATCATTTAGTCACTATGAAGAATAAATTATATGTACATATCTATAAATACTAGGCTTTTCTTCATTGTGGTCACTCTATTTCTTCCAAGAAGGCTTCATAGATTACCTCAGCTACATTGACTTCCCTTGGTTGGTAATAGTATGTAATTTATATGAAGTATAAATAGATTTTTTAGGTATAAACACATATTTCCGTTTAAGTCTTCACATGATTGACATTAGCATTAGCAATGAAGGAGGGATTTAATAAGGAATATAATAGTTAGGCATACCACATACGTCTGTATTTCTTATCTTTGGCCCAGTATAAGAGATTTTGGCAGTTAGCTGCATTCCTTGGATAAAATTAAATAACTAGAGAGTTCTATGAAGTCCAAATTTACAACGGAAAAATCATCAACTGCTCACCAGAATGTTAGGCTGTAGAGTAAAACAATGATGGCTATGTGTGTATTTCCCTCCTTTGTGTAGTGACATCTATGGGAATAAAACACTTTTTCATTCTTGTATTCTTCTAATTCATTAAATTAATAAGCATAGTGTGGTCTACAGTAATGCAGGTAGTATGGTAATCCAGCACCCATGGGTATTCAATCAAGGTGCTCATTCTGTGTTTATATTTGAGCTAAATACAAAATATAAAAACAAATTTAGATATACAATAATGAAAAAATTATGTCAGAGCATAGGCAACATTTTATCATCTCCTCAAGTACAAAATATTCTTCATAAATGTACAGACTTTTTTTAAGAGAGAGAGGGGAGAGAGAGAGAATAGTTTTTGTAGATGGACACAACACAATGCCTTTATTTATTTATTTATTTATTTAATGAGCTGCTGAGAATTGAACCCGGGTCCCACCTGTGCAGCTCAACTGCTGAGCCACAATCCCAGCCCTGTACAGACATTTCTTATTCCCATGTGGTGTTCAAACCCAGAAGACCTCTCACAATCATAGAAATGAAAAGCTGTGCTGCAATTGTGTACAATGAGTCAAAATGCTGTCATCTATGCCTAATTAAAATAAATAAATTTAAAAAAATTCTTAATAAAAAATAGTCATATCTTCCCATGAAGATACTAAAACAGAAGTCCTCTCTCATTGAAACACTTTACAAACATATTGCAACATAAATAAAATTGCTATTTATGTTATTTCAAAATATACCAGAAACTCAGACATTGATTGTGTATGCTTTAAAATTAGACATACATCCTTTAGAATGCTTCAGAATACATGTGCACTTTAACTGAAAATACTAAGAAATAAGAAATGTTCTTTAAATTGCTGAATAATTGTTTCATTAACCTGCAGTTCTTTTAATCTATGTAAGTCTTTAGCCACAATCAAACATAGTTTCGTTTTACATTCATTCTTACTGTATGCAAGGTGTGATCTTTATCATTATAGCATATTTTTCCTGCCGATGGTCTTGTTGTGGGGAGAGGGTGACCTGGACCTAAATGAAAAGATTGACTTTTTCTTTGCAGCAAATATATAAACTTTACCAAGCTCATGAACAAAAATATCTCATGATAAGTTGAACTTAATGAAATTGTGAACCTCTATCATGAGTACACGACGAATAACAAGTTCGTTTTTTGCCACATAAACATAGTGGCCTGAAATTTAGGTCATACGGATATGACCCTGAAAAGCCAGAAATAGAACTTTCAGAAAATAAATTTTCACTTTCAAAAAAAATGACCATTAATTGAAGCTTTAAGAATTTTACCACATAAAGTAACTTTTACAACAAGCCACATACATATAATACAGTACATGAAAGATGTTTCACACAGACAGAGGCAAATATCACTGGTGAGAAATTAAAACATTTACCAACTTACAATATTTTAGAATCAATTTCAAATATCATCAGTGTTATTACGTGTTCATCTTACTATGATCTGTCAAATCATTTACACAGAATCTCTGCAGAATAGATAGCTAGAACAGTCAGTTCTGTTTTATGGAACGGAATGCTCATAATTCAAGTGACATGATTTAAAATGTCACATAGCATGCTAACTTCCTGCAACCCATGAACCGTACTTCTTCTCATCATTAAAAACAAAGAAGAATGGCACAAATTGCAATTTTCTATAATCAAAGACACTAAAATTGTTGCTAAGAAACCCCACCGTTTCAGTTCTCATTTTTTTTAATCCCAATATGGTAACAGTATGCTAAAGAATTTCACTTCCATGAAGAATTGAGGAGAACTCACTCCGAGGGAGCTGGTGCAATGGCTCGTGTTCCAGTGAAGACGCTACAGTATTCAGTTTTATAATAAATTCTTTCAAGCATATTCCTGGGAGTGGAGGAGAACAACTTGGTGTAAACAGTGCTGTAGTATCATCCATGGTACAGATTGCTGAGCACAGTTCTGGAATCCCCAGAAGCTGTGCCTTTTCTAAGGTGACTTAATGGATTTGCAAAGCCAAGTCCTCAGTGACATTACTCTTCTTGGACAGAAAGTTTAATTTTAAGCTTCTCCTGACTCAATGTAGTGGAAAATCTTGTTTGCATAATCACATAGATTCCCTTCATTGGAAATATCTTTTGTAAAACCAGTTATGTGAGTTTCTCTACATTTAGAATTGCCTGGAATATAAGTGAGGCACATTATTGGAATTACATCTAGCTGAGAGGCTTCAGAACTTCTCACTCTATAAGAATTAATTATACACACCGATAATCCCAGCAGCTCAGGAGGCTGAGGCATGAGAATTATGAGTTCAAACCTAGCCTCAGCAACTTAGCAAGACCCTGTCTCAAAATAAAAAATAAAAAGGGATGGGGATGTGGCTCAGTCATTAAGTACTACTGGGTTCAATCCCTGGTACAAAAACAAACAAATAAAAACCAATTTAAAGAGCATACATAGTGATATAAAGAGTTCTCAAAACTTTTTCAAAATGATGCTACCATGCATCTTTATTTACTCACTAGACATCTGTTGAAAGCCTACTTTCCATCAGACAACGCACTAGGGATTGGAACTATGAAGATGTGTGACACAGAAGTCCTAGGATTACATGTGCATGAACTATGTTATGGTTTTTGAAATTTTGCATACAGAAATTACAACTTTATTTTAAAGCACAACTTTATTTTTCAGCAGTAGTAATTTTATTATAATTAACTCAATTGTTTTCAAAATATGGAAAGTTAAAAATAAACTGTCAGCTAATACATGGAATACAAATATGTCTGAATCCAAATAGCACACACCCTGTCTTCTTTCCTTTGAAACCATTAAAATGGTAGAAGTGGATACAAATTGGGTCAATTTAAAAATCCTCACATAACCAGGCATAGATCTGAACAGGAGGCATTTGCTGAGGGAGGGTATATTTTCTTTTTCATGATTAGGTAAAGAAACAGGAGATGTACAGACTCTCCTACTAAATTACACTGAAACCAAAGGTGTCTTCTCTGAATGTAAAGCTGCGTATTAATGTCATTTTCTGCATAATGATATCCACTGTCCCTTCAGCATGGCTCCCAGGCTCCAGGCTGAGCCCACCTGGCCACAGAGCACTGTCTCTGTGACTCCTTCCTCTGCCTCCTCTCACACACCCTGTCTTCCAGCCACCAAAGCCCATGCTGCCCCCTCACTCTCACCTCAAGGGACGGCACATCTCCGTCCCACTGGTTCCTGTCCACCTGCCCTCAGCAGGGAGCTGGCTGGAGGGGTCAGCCCTGCTGGAGTGCTCTACTGGGAAGGGAAGGGCCTGTAAATGTGCTGATCACCTCCCTAACTCCTTAGAGAGTATTTTGTGTAATGAAAGCCGAAGAAAGGCTCATGAGTAAGTTAACTGGAGACAAACGCTTGCTTAGGTGACCCAGAAAGTAGAAAAACCAACCACTGTTTTCTGCCACCAATTTTCTCAATTGATTTTCTCTATTTCACAATTTTCAGAGACTAAAATACAAGTTTATATTGTGTGGTAAGATAAAATTATCCCTTGTGTTTTTGAGAAAACCATCCATTTCTTCCACACATTCAAATTAATTAAGAACAGATGAGTATTTCGGTTTTTTCCCATAATTTTCCTACTCTCTTTCTCTCTCAGTGTAAGAATTAATTACATAATTTTAGGTAAGAGGATTTTTTCTGATTATAACTATCACCAGTTATGTCCATGACTCTGAATCTTAACTTCTTAAAGGTCTCTTTAAGTATTCTTATTTAAGTATTCTTAAATAAGAATACTTAAATAAGTATTCTAAGTATTATTTAAGTATTCTTAGTATTATCAAATAGATGTATCAATCATTTTGTTATAATTGCTAATAGTGGGGGTTTTTTTTGGGGGGGGTGGTTGTTCTGTTTAAAAAGGTTCATAATCCCTAAAGCCAAAGAAATGGTTTTTATTCAATAGACATTGTTTCAACTTTTTATTTAGAGGTACAATCCATCTGACATTTTTGGTGTGTTTATGTTGCGATATAGACTTCAAGATTTATTTTTCCTCATAGAAGCTTGCAGCTTTGTTGAAAAGACTATTTTTGATCCACTTTCTTGTGATGGCAACATTATCACGAGTCCCATACAAATAGGAATGTTTATGAAAGTTATATTCTGTCCTTGACCATTGATCAAAAGGTCAACATTGTGCTTTATTTTAATGATTTAGTTATTACAGCTTTAAAATTAATCTTAATATATAGTAGTTTGAAGTTTTCCAGTTTTTTTTCTTGAAAATTGCTGTAGAAAACCCTAGTCTTTGGCATTTCCATATTAATTTCATGGTCAGTTCATTGATTTTCAGTAATAAATATGCTGTGATTTTGACTGAGATTACTCTGAATCTATAGATTAACTTGGGTGAGTTAATTCCTTTCATTTCCATTTCCAAAAAAACCAGACCTACTTTTATGTTAAGTATTTAATTTCTATGAGTAATGTTTTACGGAAGATCGTATCATTTTGATACATTTTCCCTATGTATTATATATTTTCTTTGTCATTTTCTACAGTGATTTATAAAAATCTTACTGAATTTTGTAGTTTTACTGGATAAAGCAACTTTATTAAATTCACGTATCAATTCTCATAAATTATCTGTACATCCTGTTTGACTCTTCCAAGGATATAATCATCTTTCTATAAATAATAGAAATTTTATTTCTGCCTTACAAAATAGATATCATTTGGTCCTTTATCATCCTCTCTTGGATTTGCAAGCAATGTTTAATGAAATGGATAATTATTGGATATATTAAAATTTGTGCTTTGTCTCACATTTTGAATATTCTACCATGAAAATTTTCAAATAGAAAAAAATTAAAAGAATTGCACTTAAAATACCAATATTCCACCTCTTAAACTGTCAGTTAACATTGTACTATATTTGCTTGTGAACACTTTATCCAATTCTAAACCCTCTTATCCAACTATTGGTTCATCTTATTATATTTTGAAGTAAATTGTAAAAGTAATCAATTTCACATATAATATGATTAAATCAGAATTAAATACATTGTTTCAAAATAAAATTTACTTGTGCAGTCCCATGCACAAATCTAAGTTTACCTTTAAATTCAGTTTGACAAGTGTCTACACCTGTGAAACACAAACTATTATCAAGAATAAATCCATCCCAACATTCCAGAAATGTATTCATTAATTTACTCAGTTGATGAGCACCCTCACCTTAACCCTGTGGAAGCCACTTCTCATTTTCCTCATCATAAATTATTTTTGCCTTTCCTACAAACGTATATAAATGTAATCAACAATAGATATTATCTTGTGTGTTGCCTTCTTTTACTCACTAATATATGTTGATCCACATTTGAGAATCCCATTACCTTTTATTGATGAATAATAGTCCATCATATGAATATAACAAAATGAAGGTGCAGGATGTGGTTCTGGGTTTGGTTATTATGAATACAGCATTCATGAATATCCTTGTGCAAATCACTTTCAGACACGTTTTTGTTTCTCTTTGGTAAGTAAGGAGAAGCCCAGCAATGCCATATATGGGCAGTATTGGAGCAAACCTTCTGAAGGAGTGTAAAATCACACTTATCCTCAAACACCTTTGTGCATACACAGACGTAGGTAAACCCCACTGACCAGCGAGAAGGAACGTGGAGGTCCTGGGGAATGAAACTGACCTGAGTACATTGTCTGCATGTGAGAATATGGAACAGCACATCCCATTGTTATGTATAATTACATGCACCAGTAAAACGTTTCTCAATATGGTTGAAATTAGTTGATAATTGGAGATTGACATGTTTATGTCTGCAGAGAAAGTTTCAGAATGACTATGGTTTTGAACTTCCCTAGATGTTTGTTCCCTCACTCCCAGACTGGTGATACACAACCTGGCCAGTTTTTTCATCACAGTCAGTCTGAGGAATTGTAAAGGATTTTCCTATAATTCTAAGTTCTCTGATGACTAATGAAATCACACACCTTTCTATGTACTTAGTGTTCTATGTCAAACAACGTCCTCTGTGAAGAGTCTGAATCTGGTTTTGTCACGAGGCAGCTTGTATTCCTGTCGTTGAGTTATCAGTTATTTATGTATCCTAGCTAGTTCATGGCCCTTTGTCAGATACCTGTCACATGAGTACTTCGGTGTCTGCTGTTTGCAGTCTTCTATCCCCTGCGTCATTCCAGTGAGCTGCGTCACCAGGATCCCCTTCCTTGGAGTCTATTTTACAAGTCAGTAAAGCCCAGGATTGGGTGTGTGTGTAAGTGTGCCTGTGAGTGGGATGGATGGGCATGGATGACACAGAATTATCTGCTCCCTTCAACTGTCCATCATCAGTGGCTCAGAACGTGGACCCCTCCAATATTTCCCCCAGCCCACCTGGTTTTTGCTGGCCTGACTTCCCCACAGTCGTAGTCTCTTCACACCTGCTGTTCCATGTTGTGACACCCAGGGACACTTCCACAACCGACACTTTTGTCTAGGTTATGGTTTCAAATAATGAATTTATTAGATAAAACATTTGAGACTTCTTTGTGCTTAAGAAGATGTATTGACATAAACGTGTTCTCTTTGAATTGTCTCTTCATTGGATATGTTTCCATGTATTTGATAGTTACTATTTTCTTTTTTGGTGCTTTTAAGAAAGAAAATGGGGAAGAAATACTTGTGTTCATCTTTCTTTCCACCTGAAAATCAGAAACAAGTTGAGTGTGGTGGTACACCCCTGCACACCCAGCTACTTGGGAGGCTGAGGCAGGAGGATCACAAGAAGTTCAAGATAATCCTGGGCAGTTTACCAAGATCCTATCTTAAAATAAGAAAGATAAAAGGACTGGAGAGGGAGATAAAGGGACCCTGGGTTTAATTTCCAGTACCAAAGAAACTAAATACTAAAAAAAAAAAAAAAAAGAAAGAAGAAAGAAAGAAAAAGAAAAGAAAAGACCAATTTTAAACCATGTCACTACATTTTTTTGTATCTAATTCAAAAAGTAAATGCAACTTCTGTTCATGGAAAAGGAGAGAGGAGAGAGTGTTAGAGTTACTTGTGTGTTTCTGTGCACCACATTCTTAAACATCAAAGGGCCTGGGAACAATGTTTCTCCTGTCAATCTCACTTAACTATTACTGAAGGCTCAGAGCACCTGTTCCAAGAGCAAGGCTAAGATGTTTCCTTCCAGGACACCCACACTTCCACTTGACTATGTAGGAGGACATCTGCAAACCTAACAGTAGTAAAGAAAAATTAACTCTTGACCAGCCATAGAAGTGGATGCATGGCTCAAACGAAAGGAGCATGTTTGAAGTTGGTGATTAAATGGCCTAATTCCTCTTCTCTTTCCCCAACACCAACAACCTCCTCAGTTCTCAGCTGGTGTGTGCCTTGTGCAACTTCAACACCTGTTCACCATTGCAAGTGCGTGTTTATTTGTTAGACTAAGAGACATCTCCCTGATGATGGGGCTTAGGCTGTTATAATGGATTCCCATGCCCTCTGCTCCTGTTTGTAGCCTAAGATGGTGCCGGGCATGTGGCAAAGGTGTTGAGGAAAGTACTGAATGGATGAAACTTATAATCCCTCTTTCCAAAGAAAGTCAAATGTCCACAAGCATCATTATTAATATCCTTAAACTAAACCTTCAAGGCTTCCAGAGTACTTCCTCCTTTTATTCAAATTCTTCAGATCATTTTCCATGATTTTTAACATCACTGCATGTATGTGTTTATAATTACAATATTGAATCCTTATCATTATCAGGGAAATAACCTCTTTTCCTAGCAAATGTCATGTTATTCTTAATTTTTTAAATTGAATCTGCTCATTTTCTTCCTTTATTTCCTGCCATGTCTCCAGTGTTAGGATTTCTTAATTTGATGGGATACTAATAAATAATAGTTCTGTAATTTTGGTGTCTGTACAGCACGATTTCTGCTATATTATGATACTTGCTTTTCCAAAAATTTTGTAGTATGCACACTTTACACTAAAAAACAATCTTTTGAGAAAGACATTTATGAAATAAAAAATGTATTCCACTTTGTGACCTGAGAACTAAATAAAATTATAGCCATGTAAATAATTTAATATAGTAAGCTGTGCTTTTAAGAAGGTGGAGAGAGTTTGAATTAAGGAGATAAAAGAAAAGACTGAATTAATGAGAAAACAAAAACCTAAAAAAGTTAAAGGAGCATGGAAGATCACACTAGGTCTAAATGTGCTGACCTCCTACACTGTGTGAACAAGCAGATTTGCATTTAACTGCTAGCATGGAAGTTAGAGAACACTGCCGGGAAACTCAGAGGTTCTATTCTTAGCCAATGTAGGCAGTGCAATCCTGCCCACAGTGCATTGTTTTCTCAGGGTGATAGTCTTTGTTTTCATCTAGAACACCAGGCAAGGTATTTCCACTAAGGAATACGGCAGAGACTATAGGAAGAAATGCCGAGGAACACCGTGGACACACAGTGCTAGGTGTAGAGAAAGCCGGGCAGAAGGGGCCAGATAAAGTAGTGGAGAATGTGTCCTGCAAGTGAGGAACTCCACGAAAAGAAGCTCAAGAGCAGGCTTGGTCGCATACGCCTGTAAGCCCAGTCACGGGTGAGTGTGACGCAGTAGGATGACAAGTTCAAGGCCAGCCTGAGCTAAGACCCTCATCAACTTGGCAAGACCCTGTCTCAAAATTAAAAAAAAAAAAATCTTAAAAAGCTCCAGGGATGTAGCTCAGGGATAGAGTGCCCCAATACCACAGCATGCACCTCCCGCTCCACATGGAGCTGAAGAATTCAGACAAGGTCCAGGAGAGAAAGGAGAGAGGAACTGAAACTTGCCTTTGGCATCTCAACATGCTTCCTGGGATTATGCCAGCTAAACCCGGTGGACGTACTTCTTATTTTTGGCAGTTGACTCCGTTGTTGTCCTCAGTACGTCCTGCAGATGCCCCCTAGGTGCCAAGATGGCTGCTGCTTTGGGCTGCTCCACATGCTGCATCTCTCCACGCCCCTAGATCACTGAGCCCGACCACCAGGAGGGTGTGTGACACCTAGGATCCCCTGCACAGGGCTTCGTAAAGGAAGGCCTGTACCTGGACCCTGATGACTTAGTACCATTTCCCAGGGGAAAGGGCCCTTCTTCAGGAGTCACAGTCAGGGTGACCCACCCGTCCCCTACTTGGCCCAAAGAGGAAAAGCTCATCTGGGCAAAGTCAAAGGCAGATGAAGACAGGAGAAGGGAGGGGTACAGGAGGGAGAGGAAGAAGAGGGAGAGATGGGGAAGAAGGGAAGAAAGGCCAAGGAGGAGAGGAGAGGAGAGAAGAGGAGTGGAGGGGAGAAGGGAGGGAAGGGGAGGAGGGGAAGGGAGAGGAGGGGAGGGGAGAGGTGGGGAGGGGAGAAGGGAGGGAAGGGAAGGAGGGGAAGGGAGAGGAGGGGAGGGGAGAGAAGGGGAGGGGAGAGAGAAGAAGGGGTAAGAGAGGGACAGACCAAGAGAGAAGTTGGCAGAAATTTCTCTCTCCCTAGATCTCAAAGCTGCCCAAGATCATCCTGTTGCCTACTGTGGGCTTTCCATGGTCTTTTTACGCTTACACTAATTTAATTTGGGTTTCTTTCAGTTGAATTCAATGGCCTCGATGATCCCAAGTGAAACACCTCCTTAGTTCATGGGTGACTTCTAGGTCGGATGAAAAACAGAACAAATAAACAACAACAACAAACAGCCACCAAAGCAGAGGGGAAAGAGTCGACTATAAATGGACTCTGACCAGATGTGCTTTTAGGTGTCAGTCTTGTCCTCCTTCCAGATACACTGGCTCTTATCCTTGGGATGGGAGCAGGTTCTATGTTCAACTCCCAGGGACTCACCTCTGACTCATGCTGCAGTTACCTTGTGACTCACCCATGAGGCTGCCATTGCCTCCCCTGGGAAGAAGCTCATCAGAACAGTGTTTCTTCACAAGAATTACTTAGGGTGCCTATGATTTTTATAATATGCTACACAATCTAGTTAAGAGTTACAACATTTCAAGATCCAACAAAATGAATTTTCCTCAAATTTCTCATATCACTACTTCACATATTGTTAATAGTGAAACAAAATGATCTGAAAACAAATATCTAGTTCTTGTCTGGCGAAGGAAATAAGATATAAAGCATCTTAAGTGTGGTAGAAAATATAGTAAATTATTACCAAAGAAATGCAATTTATCAAAACTTAATGCCACACGGCTGTGGTAAACAAATATGGAGTTATAATAAAAATTAACTGAGTTTAATAAAATGGTCTAATCCTCCAATGTGTCCTTCCCTGAAAGACCCCAGGGCTTAACTGTCACTCAAACAAAGCATGAAACCCCTGGGTTAGGTCCACCACGTGAATCGCAGACTTCCGGCTCCTTCAGAGCCCGCACTCCGCTCCCCACGGGCCTCTGGAGTGCCACCTAAGTGCAGGTCTCTTCTGCTCCTCCTGTGAACAGTGCCCTGGGTATCTGGCAGTGTCACTCACGGCTGATGACCGTACAAGTCACTGCTTTCTACATGAAGCAGCGAGTGCCAAAGGCCTACTGTTGTACTTCACTGACTCTCAGACACACCTGGTTTGATAGTTTATTCAGAATGGGCCTGCATCTGAAAATTGCTGTTGGCCTGGAAGAGTTATGAGTAGCTGGCATTGCCTGAGGTCTCATGAACTCCATCCCTTAAAAGATAATCTCATGGAGCAATTTGGAGGTTTTCCTAGAAGCCTTACCCAGTGAGGGCAAGCCCTCCGTATGACATAAACAGTTACTTAAGGCACGCCCTGGACTGTGGAGCCATGCTTTGGTTTGAAAAGCTTCTGTTAACAACTCCCAAGAAGAAATCAGAATGTGACAGGATTGGATTATTATCAAATTGCAGACTTGGAAGAAATTAACAGAGATAACAGGACAGCAGTCTCCAGGGGACTGCAGGTGCCGAGGACGGCACCATGGGAGAAACCAGAGACGTGCATGGTTCAGAGCAGAGAGCCTTCAGAATACCACTTCCTGTGAGAACTGTGAAGCGTCTTGCACATGTTCAAGATATTTTATCTATAATTTCTTTCTTTTATTTTTTTACAGGTTTTAAAAAAATGTATTTAGAATCTTATGTTCATTGTTGTTTTTAGGAGCCTCTACTTCTATATACAGCATCTGGGATACAACCAACAATATCTAGATAGGCCAAGGGGCAAGGGGTGAATGGAAATAAAGAGACAGCAACAAGAACAATGACAGATAAACAGACTCCAGAAGCAGACAAAACTATTGGGATTAGAATGTAGGAACATTGAAATGATGTTCAAGAAAAGAGAGATGGAAACAACAGATGAAAATATGGAAAATATCAGTTTTTTGTATGTAAACAAGAGAGAGTTGATGACAACATGAATAAGTAAATGTTCAGAACTCTGCATGTGAATGTGCATGTACATATGTAAGGTATAATATACTACACTGCATATATTGATATATAAAGCATAGAATTTCTGAATTAGGACAAAATATGATATCTAATTTAATAAACAGATTTTAAAAATTTACTTGTTGGTTTATAAAATAAGGATATATATTAACTTCAACCAAGGTCACCTTAATTTCAAATCAATACAGTAGGATCACAAATTGCCTTGACTTCTTTGATTTGTTCCTTTATTTTTCAGCAAATATTTTTAAAAAGATACCATTACGTCAGACATTACTTTAAGCATGGTATTTTAGGAGTGAAAAAGAGAAAATATCTGCAATTATACTTTTTGGCTTTCCAATAAAAAGGTCCTCTTCCTTCCTATCTCAAATCTATCAGCCTTGAAGAGCACAGTGAATCAGTCCTCACCCCTGTCGCTCCAGAAACAACAATAACAACAAAACTTCATTTTGTGTGTGTGTTTTGCTGAAAAACTGTTTATATCCACATCTCTCTAGCACTCTAGAACTGATCTAACAGGAACGGGGAGAGAACAATTCTGATGGCTGAACGTCCTTCAGATGATCACAGCACTGTGCTCAAGTCGACCTGCACCTCTCTGTAGAGAGACATTTGAGAGGTTCCTGAATGACACAGGAGAAGCCTGTGAAAAGGTGGTCCTAATTAGGTTCTGGGGACCCACAAATCAGCCACAGAGTCTTGGCTATATGTCCTTTACCCACCCAATGAGAAGGAGCCCCCACAAGATAAACTCCATGTGAGTTACACCGTAACCATGTGAGACAATTCCACTGTGTTCTATAATTATCTAAATGTGACCCAATTAATAAATTTTAAGAAATGTTTAGGAATTCATGAACTAGCATATATATACATATATATTGCTGCTTTGTGAGTTTATAAAATTAAATTTTTTGAATATTCACAACATAAAGTAAAAAATGGAAAATATATATGAATAAGAGTAAGTCCTGACACGTAGAAAAACGGACTCCCTGATCCAAGTTATCATGAAACAATCCCAGAGCCATGATTCCAAGGCAGAATAATTTCAGTGTGAAGAAAACCCATCTTTAAAATTTAGGTTAGGATAATAATTGGATTTCAAATGTCTAATAATAAAAGAAAATATTGTCATTTATGATGAAATCTTGAAGAATCAATTTTAAAAAAGCTTATTTCATGATGCCAAATAACTGTATCAAAGGAAAAACTTTTAGGGAGAAATCAAGATTCAGGATCCTAGTAACAACTAATAATTTTGGAACTTTAATTTTCCACTTGAAATGATTTCCTGACAGATTTTTTAAATGCCATTTCTAGATTTATATTTTCAGATTTATATCCTGACAGATTTTTTTAAATGCCATTTCTAGATTTATATTTTCAGATTTATAACTAGTGTTGGGAGTCACCCCGGCTCCAAAGACTAACTTCCCCATCCCCCAAGAAGAGCCGTCCAATGGTGAGCCCTGCTGGCTCACATGATCCTTACCCACCAATTAGAGCCCTGCTGGCTCACATGATCCTTACCCACCAATTAGAGCCCTACTGGCTCACATGATCCTTACCCACCAATCAGAGCCCTGCTGACTCACCTGATCCTACCCATCAATCAGACTAGACCTGCTGGTTCACCTGATCCTTACCCTCCAATCAAAAAGCACCCCATGCCAATTGTCAAACCACCCCTGGCTCTATAAATATGCAGAGCTGTTCCTCAATAAACGGGCATTTGCTCCGATGACAAGCCTTGTTCCTTCTTTCATCTAGGATGTTAATATTAAATGACATGTTATGGTTTTAAGTAGCACCAACCCTGATTTCCATTCCAAGTTAAGGTTGTTAAATTAATAAACCACAACACCCTTGCAGGTGGTTGATTTTAAATTCAAAGAAAGAACATCTAATCTCTTCTGATTTTCCAGATGGGAACCCCTGCAGAAGAAAATGGAATGTTCTTGAAAGAAACCCACTATTTTTATTGGTTTCTCTGAATGTAAAGTATAAGAAATTTCAGGAGAAGAACTTGAGGAATGAGCGTAGCAGTGAGACCCTTGGAGCTCCCACACCCAGGGAAGAGCCCAGGCCCCAGTCCCACACAGTGCCCGCTCCCTGTCCCTTACCTCTCTCTTGCCTTCCACAACAGCTTGGAAAACTCGTAAAAATATTCACACACACACACACACACACCTACACACACACACACATATCTATAGAAATGTCAGACATAAATGATGACTTTGGTATTGTATTTAACTCTGTTTCTTTTCTAAATCATATTAAAATAAGACATGTATCTCCTAAATAAAGAGAAGCCTCTCTTCCCAATACACACTTTCTTGCATCCTGAATTGTCAGGAATGGTGCAATCTAATGTCTTTAAACTCTTTCAAGAGTCAAAGAGACTAAAATTAAGCAGAAGTGTATGAGGCAAAGAATAGGAGGTGACTGATCTTCCTGTGCTCACGCTCACCAGGGAAAGGAGCAAGACAATGAGGCAGGATGAGGGGGCTCTCCTGAGGGGGCCTACTGGGGCGAGAGGCCAGCCCCACCATGGGGGGGGGGTTCTATTCTTAAGGATAATCAGCACAGGAATGTTTTCTTAAGGTAAACAGGTTATAGGGGCAATGTGATAATTAAGGAGAAAATACAAGATGGAATTTTTCCTACTTAAGAATGGAGATTTAGCAAACAATATTCAATAAACATATCTTGAATAAACATCTGTATCAATTCAGGCAAAATTAAAAAGGAACAAATATCATAAAATAATTTTACTAATTCTTAAATCCTATGCTAAGGAAACTAATTGGAGCAGTTCAGATCCAGCAGTATTTTTTCTACTAAACAGTTCCCTGACACAGGCATTTTAATCTTGCTAGCTCCTCTTGACCATGTTAGCACACTCTGAAGCAAAGCTTTGATGCAGAACAAGAATAATAAGTGCTTATTTACATATTGGTATAAATTGGTTTGATAAAACACTCACTTGTAACTCAGAAGGGGATTCAGTCCAATAGAACAAACAAGAAGTGTGTATGCTGGGAATCAAAGGAAGTTCAATCTTACGAAATTATTAATGCTCTCAAATGAATGCATCTGAGAAGAAAAAAATATTTACAAAAGTTAACAAATGAGGATAAAATAAAATAAGGCTTAAAGCCACTACTGATTTTTAAACTTTTCATGGGAGAGGGTGCTGGCACTTAGTACTCTAACCTACTTCCTCAAGCCCTCAGATGAGCCTCCACAGCAATAGAAGGTGGCCTGTCTAGGACAGAGCACAGGCAGGTGCAGCTGGTAGAAGTGGGAGCTGGAAGCGATGCAAATAAACAGGGAGCCTCTTTTATTTCTTTCTTTCTTTTTTGCTAACAAACAAATAAAGGTAAAATCAAAACGCACATAAATTATTAGCTTGAATGTCACAAGGCCAGTTTGGAATGGAAATATGCTGGAATTCTGGGGTGGAGTAACTACACGCCATTAAAAGTGAATGCAGCTGTAGTGGAAATTATTACAATAAATTCAGCGCGGGTATCTGAAGTACAATTCAAGGCTCTTAAAATTCCATTGATTCTGAGCTTGGCATCCACTTGTACAGGCCCGCCTTGAGGACACAGTGTTGACTGCAAGGACTTGTTCACAGCTGGGTCTCACAACAAGTGTGAATGGGAAAATAGAAATAGTGTCAATGGCGCATCTGAAGCGCACCCATCCTTTGAAGTGCTATGTTCTCATGGTGGAATGTTTATTGTCACTGTGTCTTTATGGTCCTAAATAATTAATAAAATTAAATGCTCATCGTGTATTACAGAATGCAAGACTCTTCCACATTCTTGAACAGTACAAGCACAGCATTCAAAACAGAAGCAGAATACACTTATGGACAAAAACACGTAGAAAATACAAGTGGAACTCGAAAACATCAAGATAACGAGAGCTTTTGAATACATGCAAGACAGTACATAATTTGTTCTTCTTTGAAAAAATTTTCTGCAAAAAAACTTACTTTGATAAACAGATAAATGTTTATTCATTAAAATAACTTGTGCTTTAAATTTTATTAAATATTATTCTATGATATTATGAAATATATAGAACACCAATAATTTAAAAGGCTAAATGGATATCTTGAATGGGTGCAATAAAATTTAACTATTATGCAGAATGTTTTGGTGCATGAAATTCTAACTTTTCTTTCCTAGTGAGTACTGAAACCAATGGTGTAATTTAGCTGAAAGTCTCTTCTGAACTGCTCTCAACTTTTCTTTCTCCTGCTGTTTCTGCATATCTTAATGGCCTTTCTGCTGTCTGTTACATACTTACCCATTGACACACTTGCTTGTTTCAATACAATTACTACTGATAGAAGACATATTTGTATTTGCCTGAATTCTAATAGGAGATGACCAAAACAAAACAGCCCTTCAAATTCCATTAACTTGAGCAATGATGATGGACAGGAGAGAGTGTACCCCACTTTCCTGGCTGATCTCCTTATCTGGGGAAGTTGCACATGGGAAGCTGGACTACTGAGATGGGTGTTGAAGTTCAAGTATAAGCACTGAAAGTGATCGACAGGCCTGAGTTCTAAGTGCAATTTCCTTCCAAGTCCTTCAGATTTTCAAAGAAATTATACACACATGACAGGTGTGGTGAGATTAGACTCCTTAAGAAAGTGAGGAAGATCAAAAGTTTGGCTTCCAAGTGGGTCCTTATTTGATCTCTGAATAACTCATGGAGTCACAGAGCAGAGACAGAGAAGTGAAGCCAGGGATCACAAATAATGAGGGGAGGAGTTTTAGCCATGCCTAGTCTGTGACTTGAGGGGTTCAGGCCAAGTTTCCTTAAATTACTGAAGTCAGGTAAATTTATAAGTGACATTTGTTTTAATTTACTGAGAGTAATTTCACAGTATCTAAAAACACATTTGTTCAAATTCTAAAGAACAATAATTTCCTAAACAATACTGTAAGATGTTTTTCTCCAGTACTCTTTGCAGTCTATCTTTTCCCAGGTAGCTGTATGTTCATAGCAACTTTTTCTATTTGCTCAATGCACTGTCTCCTGAAATTAAGACTTGCGCTCTGTTCGTGAAAACTTTTCATCATTGATTTGGTTTATCAACAAATGCCAGTGGAGCTTTGTGTTTTGTCATGTGTCAGCTGCTCAGACCTCACAGGGTCACAGGGGAATGGATTTTATACTCCACATGTTGCTGGAAACTGACTTTCTAGTAAGCCCAATTACAAAAGAACTCATTACTAAGTAGAAACAGACTCATTAACTGACCCTCTGTGGTAGCCAATAAATACTTGTTGCATGACATTTGAATTGCAGATTTTTTTTTAACATCGAATCAAATCTGGCTGAGTGTACACTTACCATGTCTGGTGGGGAGTGGATTTTAAGCCACTGTGGAGGACAGAGCCCTTGACCCTCTCTTGCAAAGACGTGAGAACCTTAGGGTGGGGGAAGGCCTGGAGGACTTCGTTCCATTGTGGACACCTTGTAACTGCTGACTTTCTAAAATCCATGGCTGTCTGGAGGTAGATTCTGCTGTCCCTGGCACCTAGTTTCTCTTTGCCAGGATTACCCACCTAAAGCTTTTTGACTGGTTACTCTTCAAGGTTAAGGCATTGCTTCATTGGAGGTGGGGCAGCTGCTTTCCTAGGACGCTCCTGGGAGCAGAACCCAGGTGTCTAGCTGTCCTAAAAGCCATCTGCCCTCTGTCCTGTCACATGGAGTGTAACCATACAGTCTTTCCCTTTACTTCAAACAATTCTCTTTCCCTTCTGGGACAAAATGCCTGCTGTTGTAAGCCTGGCTTCTGAAAAATCAGAGGCTTGTTACTCCTCTCCTAGGAAAACACAAAAGCAAAGCCCAGATCCAGAGAGCTCCGCTGCAGTTAAGGTTCAGATGCTACTCAAAGGAGAACAGAAGACAGTGGTCATTCGGGAAGGTCATGCTGTTCCCATGACCTTCAGCCACAGTGGTCCAGGGCTGTTCTCCAGCCTCCCCTTCCTCACCACTCTGACCCCTGATACTACAGCAGGCCTGCTAATCCTTTTTGAGTGTGTCTATCTGTCCACTCTCTCCAGAAACTGACACTCCATCCTTCACCAGGAACACTGCAGGCGCCCCCACATCCACTCTTGTCCTGCTGCTATTCCTCCTTCACAGAGCAGGCGATTATGAAATGCACTTCTGACCACAGCTGCTCTTCCACCCTCCTGCACACATCACTTGAAGTCTTTCAATGGCTTCTTGATTCTCTAAGAATGTGGTCCAACATCTAGCCTGAAGCGTGTGGCCCCTCTCTAACGCTCCCCAAACACTGTGCAGTAGCCTCTGGATCTGTGTCCAGCAGCAGCTTGCTGCCACTCACTCCTTCTTGGGTCCGGGTCCTTGTCCCTGCCAACCCCCTCCAGCCCTTCCCTGCAGAACCCTGCACAGATGACTCTTTCCCCTGCTTACTTGGAAGTCAATTTCCCCCCAAGATTGCTTATTGTGACCACTCCTTCCTAGACCACATGAGAAATGATTTATAAACCACTTGTGATAGTTGGTGGATGTCCTGAGGCAGATGCAGGCTCCGTGAGAGCAGGGCTCTGCTGTCTCATGTTCACTGTGATATCTCCAGTGCGAAATACGGCATCTGACATCATCTAAGGGCTGAGTAAGGATTTCTAAAAGGAAATACTGCTCACAATTATGTAAAGTACAATAGCTCTTTGGGTGATTTTTTATTATTATATTTATACAAATAGTTTTTTCTTCTTCAGGGGCTAGGGTGTGGAGAATGTAGAATGAGTAAAAACTAAAACAAGTATACACTATTATGGGAACAGTCTTAAAGAATATTGTTGAAAATGACTTCCATTGGATTATAGAATATTATTATAAATATGCCTTATCTTTATATATTAAATACATTTTAGTTCAAAATGAAAAATATAAATATGGTATTTGTAGCCTCTTGTCTTTAAAACAGGTTCCTTTTCCATATGAAAGATACAGTTATTTTGCATTTATTAGATCCTAACTTCTCTTTCAGATGTTGGGAAAAAACATGCTAATGAGAAATCTGATTTTATCTTCCAGGTCATGATATGGAAAGAGAGATATGCTTAAAGAGAATCTGATTCTGCTTTGACTTTAACTTGAAGTGCCTCTTCACTAAACAATTCAGAATACTTGGATTGAGCTACTAAGCTGTTTAACTCATACTTAAGAGACTCTCAAACTTGTTGCAGAGACAAAAGTCGAAGCTCTTTACACAGCTACACCAGGGTGAAAAAAACAACACCACCAAGAGCCAATGATAAGAAGCACTGGTATTTCCACTGTCCCACAGAAGTAGGGGCATGTTTGGGCATGAGTGTGTTCTAAGGCAGGACAGCAGGGGAGATGGCAGAGTGTTGTACTTGGCATAGCCACCCTCCGTCCCCAGTATTCAATGATCAAGTGGGATTTCCTTTCAGAGGTGCTAAACGGGGCTAATTCACGTGGGAAGCTAGGTATAGTGACTGTAAGTGTGCAGGTTGTGGATCCGACACAGGTTGAAGTGTTGACTCCACCTATTTCTAAATTATGCCACCTGGGCACCTAATAATACCATGTTCTCTCCTATGAATGGGTTACGTAGCATTTCCTACTTCATCAGATTTTTTTGTTGTTGTTGGTGCCAGGGATTGAACTCAGTGGTGCTTACTCACTGAGCCATATCTCCAGCCTTTTTTTTTTTATTTTTTTTTCCTTTTTTTAAATTTAGAGACAGGATCTCACTAAGTTGCTTAGGTCCTCACTAAGTTGCTGAGGCTGGCTTTGAACTTGTGATCTCTGCCTCTGCCTCCTGAGCTGCTGGATCACAGGCATGAACCACTCTATCTGGGTCTTCATCAAGAATTTAAATGAGAAAAATTTGTACTTACTGTTTTGTATAATGCTTGGCTCAAGCTAAAACAGTCAACAAACTGTAGTCATTTTTATTGTCATAAAGCATATCACTAACATAATGAATTTAATTTACGAGTGAGTTTTTGACAGTAGAATAAATGTGATTTTAAAACAACACATTTTTGATATTTTGGTAGATATTTTCCTAATTAAAAAAAACAGATTTTGCAGACTGAACTACAATTAAATAATAATGAACTGAATTTATATTAAGTTGGCATTTGTTTGAATAATATACCTATAAATTTAACCCAAATATAAAAGTTTCCTAAAATAGTATTTGGAAAAATTAGCCATGTTATTGAACTTATAAATATATTGTATAGGAAATAGTGAAGGAGTTACAAAATCACAAAAATAATATGAAACTTTCCATTATCAAATCTTCTGGTTGGTAAAATTACTAGTTACTTTGATTAACTTATTTTTGAATACTTCAGTACTCTATAACTGTTATTCCAAAAAAGAAAATAGTCTTTAAACATAAATTTGAAATTTTATTCTTTCCTTTATATATAAGAACAAAGTTTAAAAGGAGAGGGCTGGGGATGTGGCTCAAGTGGTAGTGTGCTCGCCTGGCATGCGTGCGGCCTGGGTTCGAACCTCAGCACCACATACCAACAAAGATGTTGTGTCTGCCGAGAACTAAAAAATAAATATGAAAAATTCTCTCTCTCTCTCTCTCTCCTCTTAAAAAAAGTTTAAAAGAAGAAAAGTTTATATACTGTCATGAAACTGTTATTTTATTAATACATTTTATATTTTCAATTATTTCTCAAGTATATCCCTTTTCAAGAAATTTTATGTTCAAGGGCAGAATCACGAGTATCTTAATTGGCAGTATACAATGGGAAATACACAATTAGGTAATTACAAATAATACATGATAAATAACAAACAGCTAATGAATTAATTAATGGATCAACAAGCTCATGGTCTTTATGAGATCATTTGGCAATCCATGTTAATTAGATGGATTCTGTTGTCATCCGAGGAGGTGGTGATCTAGAGTGTAGCACGAGGTGACCAGGAAAGAGTATGAACTGGTTGATCAGGTCCCCACTCAATCTGATTTTTATTTCTAGACATAGTTTTTAAAATGAAACTTACTCATCATTATTTTAATCATGTTATGATTTCAAATGAACTGTAAGCTGGTGATGGAGTCCCCAGGTTTGGTAGGCAAGACCAGTGTTTTGAAAATGATATGTAGTTAGCATTGAAATAAATGAAGACCTCATGCCTTGAAATACTGTTGCTGCCTCTCTTGAAATACTACTAGTGTTGTACGTGAATCTCTGAGAAAGAATCCCTGATTTTTGTTTATTCAAGGAAAACAAAACTGCAAGCCCTGGAGCACCAGCTTCCTCTATGTCCATAAAGCGTTGAAGCAGATGCCAACTGGAAACTCAAGCTATAAAACGACTGTTACACGAAGGAGCTTCATCTCTCTTCACAGAAACAATCCAGATAGGAGTGGAAGAAAAATACTCTACCTATTTTTAGCAAACTAAAAAATCTGCTATAATAGCAAGTATACTCATGCACACATCATCCAGGGAGAAATGTAAGTGGAGGAAAACCGGTCCTAACGGAGGCGGTGGTCAGTGTGAAAGATGTATTTGAAATTGCTTGGGTAGCCTGAGAAGCAAAAGGCAGGAAGCTGAGACAAACCGGTCAGGACAGGAAACCCTGGTCTAAGTTTCAGAGAAACAGGAGTATCAGAGGTACCCGTGAGAGAAAACAAAACAGACAAATAAAAACAAAATGCACACAATAAACTGAACAAATGAAAAATGGAACAAAGCAAAAAGACAATCATTCCCACAGCACTCTTAGCAGAAAGGAGCTTGACTTTGTTATAGCTAAGAACAAACAGGATCATCTTAAAATACTAGCATGACCACTCCCCCACAGTAGGAATAACTTAAAATAGTTGGTCCAAAGATTCTGAAACATGCTTTTAATAAGAATTGTTTTTTAAAAGCATAGCAAAAAAAGGAAACAGGAAAAAATTATGATAAAATAAAAAACACTAATGAAAAAATTAAATGCATTAAAATAGAGTAGGAGGAAAATTATAGAACAAAAATAGAAACATTCAAGGAAATAATGAAGAGATTAGACAATGTGATGAAACATGATGCAGATAAACTCAGATTTGTTTAAATGAAATTGGAAGTGATACAAAATGAAGAGACAATGTAGAAAACAAAGAAGACAGAAAATAAAATTAAGAAAAATAAATGAAATCAAACATTAAAAAATATATTAAAGGCAACCAAAGATGTTCCAGCATATATACAATTGAAATGTTTAAAAAGAAAATCAAAATAATGTTGCAGAACAAATATGTGATTGTGTAATCATGGAAAATATTCCCAAAGTAAAAGAATGAGTCTATACCCAAAATGGGTATATACCATAAAAATCATTCCATTATTGCCGACATTAGGAAGAACATTAACAAAGTCACAGAATATCAAGATAAAGAAATGGCTCTCTGGTTAGGAAGTCTAAAAATAACTTACTAATAGAAAAATAAAGTGAAGTGATGATGATCTCAAATTTCTCTGAAGCAATATAAAATTCCTGAAAACAATTAATAAACATCTTTAAAATATTCAAAGAGATCAAATATGAGACCAAATTTAATCAAGACAAATGCTTTAAGTATCAAATCTAAAAGCAATTTTGGACACGCAGGATGTCAGGAACTGTTTCCTTCAATTGAGGGGAAAGAGTATAGGAAAATGCAGCTTTCAAAAGAATGATGGGAAATTAAAGGAAAATGCTGGTTGTGAGTTTTGAATAAAATTAATAATAGAATCAAGACTATAATTACGGGGATGAGTCACAGAAGACAATGCAAAATCAATCTATAATAATAGTGTAACACACCAATAACAAAAATTATGTGTGGAAAAGGAATAAGTTAGATAAATAATAATACATATTATTATATCTCGTTCTGTGATGAAAATAAATATGAAGTATATTTATTACCTTTGCCTAAAATGTGGTAATGGGGAAAAAGATTAAAGGAAGAAAGAATGCAGCAGACTGATAAATATTGAACCAAGGGCATGATATAGTCACAATTTAAAAAGCAAACAGAAAACAAAATCACAATATTTCCAAAGTATCAGAAATATACACATCAAAGAATGGAATGAGTCCATCTGGTAACTAAAGAAAAAAAAATTGTGGATAGGAAAAAAAAACCAGTTTTGTTGGAAATTAGAAAAAATATGAAAAAGCATGACTCAATTAATGAAAGAAAGGGTTTCCAACCATCTAGAAAAATTCATAAAAAAAGGAACAGCAGATGAACTTTGGTAAGGCTGAACTTGGGAGCCTTTCCCCTGTCCCATGCCCATCCTCTCTCCATGGTTCTCTGGCCTCAGGGAGGAGAAAGACCGCAGCTCCAGTTCTGCCCAGAGTCAGTGCAGGACAAACATCCCACAAATGCAGAATGCAGAAAACTGCCATTGTTCGACCTCCCTGGAAGCTCCATCGGAAACCTGCCTGTCTTTATTTTTTGGATTCAGAGGTTTTCCATTGGGAAAAAAAAGCCTTTTTTTCCTAAGAACATTGGTTTAAAAAAAAAAGAGAGGAAAAAAATTGACAGTAGGTGGTTTTGAAAAGCTCAATATATTCCTAAGAATCTGCAAGGGCTTCAGGCATGATGAGAGGAATGGTAAAAGGGCCCTAAGCTTTTACCTCTGCCTGCTGGTAGTTCAGGGAAGCAGGAAGTAAAGTCCTAGGCAGAGTTGTGTCCTGAGTCCAGGCCACAGGCCCACCAAGCTCTCTCCACAAAGGTTGGAGATCCACTGGTCTAAGGCACATGAGGAAATGTCTGTTCCATCTTTAAGGGGCCCTAAGCAAAGTCACCACACGTGGCAAAATACACACAGGTCACAGATTTAACCCAAGAAAATTACCAAAAATATAGTGAGAACGGAACAAAATCGAACCAAAGTAACAACAAATCTTATTGATTCAGGACACACAGACATAAGGAGTGAGAACATGAAGTTAAGGAATAATTCTGTAAAATGGGCCCACAGAGCTGACCCCCACATGCTTTCTTTTCCAAGAAGCAATTTACCTGCAGCCTGCCTGGCTTAAGTGGACAGATACGTTACATTCCCCAGCAAACTATCTGTTATCTAGGGAAACGCAGGCCTGCAACAATGCCAATAAGAACACCAGTCACCTGGAAGGGGAGTCTTCCATGGCCCTTCCACATTGTGTCCATCAGCAGATTTCTAATTATTGCTTTGTGCAGTTTTCTTTTAAATAATACAGGTGAAAAATAGTAGTGATAGAAAGTGTACATTAATACTGTATTTTATATTTAACTATTCACTTTACCAACCTTATTTATGTTTCAATTTGGATTTGTGTTATTATCTCTTCATATCAAAAATAAAGACAGCCTTTACTTTAGTTTTTTTTGCAGAGAATATCTGCTAAACATAGATGTCTCAGTTTTTGTTTATGTCTTCATTTCACCATCATTTTGAAGTTTAGTTTCATTGAATACAGGATTGTTGGTTAATAGGCTTTCTTTTTCAGTACATTGAACATATCTTTCCACTGCTTTCTGTCCCAATGGTTTATTATTTAAAATGAGCTGTTATTCTTGTTAAGGCTCTTTTGTATATAATGATTTTTTTCTATTGATGATTTCAACATTCTTATTTTATCTGTCCTTCAAAAGTTTGGTTATTTTGTAATTGTGAATGAAATTTTTTATCATTCTTGGGCATTTGTGATGTATATATCAATAATTCTCAGCAAATTCTTGAAAATTTTTATCTTTTTTTTGAAAAATTTTGGCCTATTGTTTTATTGTCTCCTGCCACCCCCATTTCATGTACAGTGACATATCTGACCATGTCCCATCAGGCTCTGATGTTGTGTTTGTTTTTCTTTTTTCTTTTTGTTCCTCAGATTGGATATTCTTTTTTATTTTTTAGTTGTAGTCGGACACAATACCTTTGTTTTATTTATTTATTTTTATGTGGTGCTGAGGATCGAACCCAGGGCCCCGCGTGTGCTAGGCAAGCGCTCTACCGCTGAGCACAATCCCAGTCCCTGGATATTCTTTATTGACTTGTCTTCACATTTTTTATGGCTTCTTTTGTTTCTTAAAATCTGTTTTTGATCCACACTAATGAATTTTTCACTTTGAGTTATGCTTTTCAACATCAGAGACTATTTCATTTTGATAATCATTTCTAAATCTTTATTAATAGTCTCTATATGATGAAATACTGCTCTCATACCTTCCTATAGATCTTTAGGCATGATTTCCTTTCCTTTACTTCTTAGAAAATACTTAAATACCTGAGTTAAAGTCTTTCTCTATCAACCCAGTAAGACTGGTTTTCATCAGAGACAATATCCATAATTTTTTTCACTTATGTAACATAAAAATTTATTTTGTGTAACAATGTGGCAAATATGAGGGAAGGATTGCAGACACACACCCACCCACCCACACATACATAATGGGCAATGTTTTGTGTACTATTTAGTGTAAGCTAGTATTAATTTGAACTAGATTTATCTAAGATGCCATTATAATCTCCAGGTGAACCACCAAACAGTAATTTAAAAAGCAGAGTGGGAGAAACAAAAAGGCAATTAAAGTAGTGAATCATCTGTTATCTATTCTCACAAAAGTGGCAGTAATGAAAGAATAGATGAATAAAAAGTAGAAATGCAGAAAACAGGTGGTTAAATCACTCACTACACGTGACTTTGGATATTAATCCAAAGCTATCATTAATTTATTAAATAAAGGAGATTAAATATTCCATTCAAAAGCAGAAATGATGAAATGATTTAAAAATACGACCCAAATATATGCTGCCTAAATGAGATGCATTTTAGGTTCAAAGACACAAACAGGGTGAAAGTACAAGTTGGAGAAAGATTCCACAAGGGACCAGGGAGTCCAATAATACCAGGCAAAGCAGAGTCTAAGGCAAGAAGACAGTTTCATGTTCCTCAGAAAATCACAGCTAATGGAATAATGAATATTTCTACTCTTATATGTATTTCTGGGAGAACTGAAATGTATTCTCACATAAAAAACTGAACACTAGCATTAGCCTCAAGGGGACTAATAGACACATTTTTAAAAAAACAAGGTATAAGACCATGATCATCTTCTGTTTACTTAACACGGTGCTGTGATCCAATCAAGGAAATTAGACAGGGCAATAAAATGACCATCATAAAGTGGGAAAAGAAGAGATACACTGTCAGTATTTTTTGAGGATGTAGCTCCATATCTGTGGAAAATCTCAAAATAATAAATAATAATAAAATGTCAAAATTGAAAACAATAAAAAATGGTTTTGCACACTTGTTATAAATTAACAAGCTTTATATATTGAAGCAACCATGAATTAAAAGATATAATGAAATAGAGAACTTATTTATAAATGCCACACAATAAATAACATCTACATAAAATTTAACCAGAAGGGAAAATTTATAACAAAAACTTGGAAACTATTTGGACTTCCCAAAAGCAGACGTAGACAGACGATGACTCTAATTTTGGATAGAATATTCACTATCAGAACGGCATAAATCTTCCTGATGTATGTTATAAATTCAGTATGACTCTAATAAATTCATCAACATGTGATTTTTCTGTAACTAAAGTAATTCTAATGTTTACATAGAAAAATTAAAACTTAGGAAACAATCCAAGAGGAGTGACCTACCAGCTGCTAGAACACGCTGTAAAGTTTACTCATTGAGATGACCTTAAGTGACAGCGGGAGTAAGCAGACAAACCAATGGAACAGAATAAAAAGTTCAGGGACTTTGGCCCATGATGAAAGGGATCTTCAAAATACGTGATAAAAGCATTTACCTGTTCCATAAAAATTGTGATAGGACAATTGGAAAACCATCTGTTAAAAAAACAAAAAGTACTTTGATCCATACCTTCCAAGGATGAATTTGAAAAGAATCAAAGATTTATATCTTAAAAAGGAAATACAATAATGAATCAAGGGGAGACTATTTTGTAACTTTGGAGAGCAGAATATATTTCTAACTAAAATCTAGAAATCAGAAAAAAGAATTTTTATATTTATTGCATTACAAAATAACTCGTGCACCACAATGAAACAAACAACATAGAAATACTAAGAAAATCCCAAACAAATAATAGTGGGAAAAACACATGCCACTCATGTGGTATAAAGTAGACTTTCCTAAAATACACATACATGTTAAAACTTTGCAAGAAATATTTTCTATAAAGTCACAGCAACAATTATTCAAAGAACATGAACATAGTGGTGAGGAGGCTCCTTTTAAAACACAAGTCACCTCATGCCAGTCTTCCCATTAATCATCTCTGTAAAATCCTAAGCACTGAAGCCTAAAGGTTTTGCAATATTCAAAACCGCTTTTTGTCTTTCTTCTCACTTCTATTTTGTTCCCTTTTTTAAGTTTTACTTATTATTCATTATTTTATTTTATTTTTGGTACTGGGGATTGAACCCAGGGGGCTTTACTATTGAGCTACATGCCCAGCCCTTTTGAATTTCATTTATTTTTTCTCTGACATACTGTTCTTTGTTGATTCTTCAGCAAGTGTACTCTGCAACAGGATCTTTGTATTTGCTGTTTCCAATACCCACATGGCTCACCTTTCACTTCTGTCCCATGCTCCCTGATTCTAATTTTATAACTGCAAACCACCTTCATCCTTCTTAGCCACCCAGCTCTGTCCTAATTCATTATTCCCCATGACACTAATCCTGCCTCAGATACTCGCGGGTTGTTAATCAGCGTCTTTTTATTCTGTACCTTCAAAAATGGCAAATTTCATTATGGATAATTTTTATTTGTTCAGTTTATGTCCAGTTTCTATACCGCCTAGAATTATGGCTGTTACAAGGTGTTAAAAGAAGCTGTTGAATGGATGAAAGAAGAGACAGTTCACATAAAAGGACATGAATGGCTTTAAATTCCCGAACAAATATTTAATTTTGTTCATCATGAGTAAAGTAAAAATTAAAACTCCACTGATCCCATTTTAAAAATATCTACCTGATTGGCAAAAGCAACGAGAAAATCAATGAAAATTGAGAAAATTGGCAAGACTGTTTCTGTAGGCATGTGCTTTGGTAAACCCCCATGTAAGGCAATCTGGAAGTTTTTGTCTGTGTGAGAAGCGATAGCTCAGGGTCTAAAACAACAAAGGTATTTCTCCTTTTCCTCAGGAGGAAGCAAGAAGGCTCTAGATCTCACTCGAGGGTCTGGGAAGCACAGTCTGATTTGAGCTGAGGAGAAAAACAAAATATCAGTGGACAAATCTATTAACATTTGCACTATGTATGACATTTGCTTTGCTGTTTTCAAATATGTCATCATGCCAGGTGTGTGCGAGGAGGGGTTGTGAGTTCATGCCTCCCAGCACATTTGCCCTAAGCGAACCTCAGTAGTGATGGAACACACCATGACGTAGCCACACAGTGCCACGAGGTGGAGCTGGAAAAACTCCAGGCACAAAGAAAACCCCAGAAGCTCTCTATGCTTGGTTTAGGAACATCTTTAGCATCTTTTGTAAATTCAAGCAACCAAAATGCAGAAGAAGTGTACAGTATGCTACAATTTTTTTTTTTGTAAAAACAGGAGGCAGGGGGAATAGTATACATGGTCCTGCCTTGACTTCTCTATGCAAATACAATTCTCCAGAAAATAAACAAGTCGGAGTTGGTAGCAATAATGGAGAGCAGTGATGATGAAAGGATCATTCTCTACACCTACGCATCTTACCTTCAGGTCAAGGGAACAGCTGCCCATGTTTTAACAAAATAAACTGTCAGTTCTAGAAGTTTAACCACTGACTCACTTCTGAATTCTCAGTGGTGCAAAACCATCTGTGTACTTCTACCTTTTCCATACTTTATCAGCTCCTTGAAGACAGGGGTCATGTCCTATTATCTGCCTCAATATTTATGCAATAAAGTGCCTGGCACACAATGTTTAAAAAGATGTGTATTTAAAATCCACTGAACTGGATTGAATTAAATGGCTTTCTACATAAATAGCCTTCTCCTACTCTGTGTCCTTTCTTTTCTCTTGCTGATCTCTCAAAGTAAACAGAAGTTTCTCCAAGTATGTCATGTCTGAAACTCCCACTCTTTCTCTGAACCCAAATAACTCATGTGAAGACACCTATCACTATAGTTATATTAGACTCTAGTCTCAAATACACCCTGACTGTGGGTATATTTGTATGATTTAATCTTCATGTGAAATTGCTAAACTCAACATGGTATTAGAGTGTGCATATCTATTATCATTATTTGGGAAATTTTAATTGCTTGATTTTTTTTATATGAGGAAAAAGGCCCCTGTCCTCTTCCTTCAGTCCTCTAAAATATTGTCCATAATGGACTTATAGTCACATTAGTGCTTTTAGAAAAAGCTTATATCACAAGAACCAGCATTTGATTTCTCTCACAAGCATTAAAACATAGTTTAAACATTTAAAACAAACAAAGGCACTGCAAATAAAACAAACGATCCTAGAAATTCTAGCACGAGAGTCCCCACTTATGAAAACTGACTCACAAAGCTGTGCATGCCAGCATGGTGCGTGTAGCCTCTCTCTTTGTTTAGACACACTGTACATTCTCAGGATATCAGACAGGACCATATTAAAGATAAATATATAAAGCATATTATAAAAATAATTTTAGATGAGTTTTATTTATATAACTTTAGGGGTTTACAGAACCACTCATTTCTTTTAATGAGTTGGAAGGACTAAGGTTTCATTATACTCAGGACAGAAATAAGAGACAAGCAATCTGATAAAGTCAAAAGCAGGGTTTTTCCTGGGTTGACTTCCAGATTGATGCCATTTAATTCTAACAGATTTAAGAGTCATTGGAACTCAAGTCAGGATGAAAAGTAGAATTTATCAAGTACTAGCCTTCTCCTTCTGAGTTCAGGGGCCTATTGCTGTCTGTCTCTTGGCTACCCTCTGTGTAATAAATGTGGGTTTGAGGAATAATGAAAACCAGCTGAGTGGTTGAAGGTACAGAGGCTTCTTTTCTTCTTATTCCAACTCAGATCAGTCTTACTCTTCATAATCTCTCACAGCTGCCAAAAATCCATTTTGTCTTTGCATGAGGGGAAGTTTCCATTAACAACTATTAGAGCAGCCGAGGTCAGACACCCAGGGTCAAAGTGCGACTAACAAGAAGTTCCAAGGAAGGACGGGTCTACCTAGAGGGGAAGGAAATCCACTCAGAAGCACTGGAACTTAGAGAAGCCCCTCGCACTTCTCTCATTCCATTGCCTTTAGTGCTGGCAAGATGACTTCAGAAGAAAAAGCAGTATAATTTATGCATGAACTCATCAATTATGGTGGCTGAAAAAGATTAATTGAGTTAGGAACTTACCTTGTGCAATTTGCCATTAGGGTTGCTGATATCTTCAGGCTATCAACTGTTGCCATTCTTTCTCTGGATGTAAATAAGGTAGTGATACTAACTCTTGGTCCTGAGGGAAGATTTCTATAGTTCAACTCATAACATATTTAAAAGGAAAGAGGAACCTTCATTTCTTATTTATTAATACGTACTAAAATATGTACGTAAACATAACTCAGCACATACACATGTATATATTCAGCATCCACTATGAGCATGTGTATGTCAGTGATATTATTTCATTTCATACATTTATTTATTCTTCCATTCATTCGAGCTTTGAATTCCATTCATTCACCAATATTTACCAGGTATTAGACATACCAATTGAAATTGTCTGAAGAAATGTGCATGGTTAAATTTTAAGATTAAATTCCAATTTATTATGATTCAACAATTTTAAAACAATGATCTTGAAAGCAAGGTCTAAACTTTACTTAAATACATTTTATTGTGGGGCTGAAGGAAAATGGAACTAGAAACTTGTGGAATTAAGAACTGGGCAACAGGGTTCAGAGAACTTTCTCCATATGTTTAGCTGTAATGTTTTTCTTCTTGTGTTTCACAACTGTATCAATCCCAGTATGTTCATAATTGAACTCCTAATTTTTTGACTGAAATGCATTCCTTCAGTATTTACTTTCATGTGTATCAGTGAATAATCTCAAGTGAACTGCTAATTGTTGACTAACTGGGCTGATTTTGGGGGGAAAGCATGGGATAGGCTAAGCAGGAATCTTGTCCTAAAGGTCACTTCAAGACTGGAGAAATATAAACTAGAATTCTGCAGCTTCATTAATTAATTAATCGAAATTTGAATTGTATTGAAAAAACAACCCCCTCCTGGCTGTGTGCAAGTGAAGGTGAGCTCAGGGCTGAGTCTAATGTATTAAAACTGGAGTCTGATCACGCTCATTATCTGGGATAATTTTAATTGCTTGATTTATTTATATGGGTACAGGGCCCCTGTCTTCCTCCTTCAGTCTTCTACAATATCGCCCATAATGGACTTTAATTAATTAATTAATTTATTTATTTATTTATTTATTAATGTTATTGTGAATGGGATAGTGTTTCTGATTTCTCTTTCAGCAGATTCACCATTGATATACAGGAACACAAATGATTTATGAGTGTTAATTTTATATCCTGCTACTTTGCTGAATTTCTTTATTCAAAGTTTAGTGGAGTTTTGGGGGTATTCTAAATATAGAGTCATTTTGTTGGCAAATAGGGATAGTTTGAGCTTTTCTTTTCCTATTCATATCCCTTTAATTTCTTCTCATTTCTGTGGCTAGGGTTTAAAAGACTATGTTGAATAGAAGTGGTGAAAGAGGGCATCCCTGCCTGTCTTGTTCCAATTTTTAGAGGGAATGCTTTCAATTTTTGTCTATTTAGAATGATGTTGGCCTTGAATTTAGCATATAAAGCTAAATATCCTTAATATTCTTAATATCCCTAGTTTTCTAGTGTTTTGAGCATGAATGGGTGATGTGTTTTGTTGAATGCTTTTTTTTTTTTTGCATCCAATGAGTAATCATGTGGTCCTTGTCTTTAAATCTATTGATGGGATGAATTACAGTTATTGATTTCTGTATTTTGAACCAAATTTTCACCCCTGGAATAAACCCCAGTTGATTACTGTGCACTATCGTTTTAACATGTTTTTGTATGCAATTTTCCATCTATGTTCATTAAAGATATTGGTCTAGACTTTTCTTTCCTTGATGTGTCTTTGTCTAGTTTTGGTATCAGGTGATACTTCAGAGAATGAAAGGGAAGGTTCCTTCCTTTTCTATTTCATAGAATAATTTGAGGAGTATTAGAGTAAATTCTTCTTTGAAAGTCTGGTAGAACTCAGCTGAGAATCCATCTTGTCCTGGGCTTTTCTTTGTTGGTAGGCTTTTTATTTTGTCTTCAATTTCATTCCTTAGTGTTGATCTTTTTAAATTTTCTGTGTCCTCCTGTTTCAATTTGTATATCTCATATGTCTCTAGAAATCTGTTAATATCTACATGATTTTCTATTTTATTGGAGTTTTAGATTTTCAAAGTAATTTTTGATTATTGTCTATATTTCAATAGTGTCTGTGATAATAGTTCCTTTTTCATTACAAATTTTAGTGATTTAAGTTTTTTCTCTCTTTTTCTTTGTTAGCTTGACTGTTAATCCATTTTATTTATTTTTTTCAAATAACCAACTTTTTCTTTTTCTAGTCTTTGAATTGATTTTGTTTTTTCAATTTCATTGATTTTAGCTCTGATTTTAATTATTTCCTGTCTTCTACTGCTTCTAGTGTTGATTTGTTCTTTTTCTAGGGCTTGAGGTGTAATTCTCTCATCAGTAGATAGATCCTCCAAACAAAAACTATAGAACTAATAAACACAATTAATAATTTAAACTTAACATGTATATGTAGAATATTGCATCCATCAAGGACCATATCTTAGACCATCAAGTAAGTCTTAGCAAATACAATAAGACAAATATAATACCTTGTGTTCTAACAGATCATAATGGAATACAATTAGAAATCAATGACAAAATAAAAAGTAGAAGCCATTGTACCACCTGGAGACTAAGTAGTATGCTATTGAATGATCAATGGATAGTAGAAGAAATCTGGAATAAAATTAAAAAATACTTAGTGGTAAATGAGAACCACAAAACAATTTATCAAAATCTCTGAGACACTATGCAGGCACTTCTAAGAGGAAGTTCATTGCACTGATTGCATTCTTTAAAAGAAAAAAGTCACCAAATAAATAACTAACGAAATGATTATTTCTTCCAAAATGAACTCTGTGTTTTGGTGAGTAAAGACTCAGCTTTTCAATTCATCATGATAATTCACAATGTCATGCCAAATAATGTGATATAATAAAAAGAGATGAATGGAAATGTTTATTATTTGGAAATATTTATTACATTATCGTATTTATTACATATTTTTATTTATTTTATAGTAAAATGACAAATCAGTAATATTGGTCTTTAGAAAATTATATTTCCTTAGTCCTACTGCCTTTGAGTGTTTATGATATCTTTTTGGAAAGAACATGTATTTTAGAGAGACTATAGAGTATACAGTATACTCAAAGTGGATATTCTGTGAGAAGTTTAGTTTACAAGCAAGTATTTAGTTGAATCTTCTATCCGTTCTTAGTGCAATACACATTCATCGCTGGCTCCTCAGTTCAGCTCTCTATACTTCACATCCTGCCCTTTCATACTTATTATTAGTTCCCTTTTTATTTAACTTCTAATTAGTTTGGATGTTGAGAAAATGTTAGGCTACCAAAATATTTGGACAGTTTGATTTGTGATTCCAGCTGTCAATGAAAAACGTTAAATCCCCAATTAAATGTTTCAACTTCCCTACTTTAAGAAATTTCATACCATGAACAGCAATTGAAACACTATGGCTGCAAACTGCTCAAAGCCGACCTTGTCCATGGTGAGCAGCAGGCGACTCCCTGACGTCACTCACCCTAGGGTTGGTGGCCCAGGGTGGCTGGTTCAACAACCCACCGGAAGCATCAATGGTGTGACTTCTTGACTCTTCCCTGTGCCATTCTGACTATGTGGCCTAGTGTAAGGACACAGACCTCCTCTCAGGGTGACTGCCACCTCTCTAGGAGGAACGTAGAGAGGGGAACTCATATACCCTGTGATACAGGACTTTTTCTTCCTACATCCTCCTTTAAAGGGAATGGAATCTCTGGGAAGCTCCCCAGGAGACCTCCTCTCATGTCACCAGGGTGACCTGGAGGACAGAAGGGCACGTCAGCTCAGGCCCACAGGGGCGCAGGTCTGAAGCAGTGGGAAAGACTCAGTTATGAACTGAGGCACGGTCACTATGATGAAGTGGTGAATGGCACTGGGGCAGGGGGCAGGGGGCAGGGGGCAGGCAGCTCCCACTCTGGGTAGCTAGCTGTGTTCCTCATGACACCACATCACTCAAGTATTAATGTAATGATTACATCAAAACATTCTCCACCATATCATGAGGCATGGTTATGCAGCGTCCACTGGACAACTCCTGTGTGAAGTGGCCCGGATTGCACACACAGAGCTCTACCTGGACAATGAAGGGCTGTGACTGGCAGCTCCACCAAGACCATATGCCTCAGGTGAGGTTGAATCCCCAGGGAAGAATCTGGGGCCAACAAAGCAATAGATGTCCACCTTTGTTCTTTTATTCTCTTACCAGTCTGTAAGAAGCTTTGTATTTACTTTGTGCAGATACTGCATGAAACACTATGGATCAAAAATAGATCTGGATAGGACACTGCTCTCAAGTGGATCCTAGCAGCCCAGTGAAAAACAAAGAAACAATCATAATAAGAGGAGCGTGTAAATTGGACATGGATTTTGGAGTCAAATAAGTGTTCCCACCAGCCATAGATGGTGCTGTCAAGAAGAAAAAAATCAGTCTTAAAATGTTAAGAGAGTCAGCTGAGTGAAATGGGGGAAGTAATTGTGTTCCAATAAAGAATCTCACAAATACAAAGGGCATGTGTGTTTGTGTGTAGGTGCATATGAGAGAAAGACAGGAAAAGAGCGAGAGAAGGGTCTGAGAGCTGAGCAGCGCTGAACACCAAACCCAACCCTGAAAGCCCTGCTGTTGAGCAGCTGGGCCAAATCACATCGGGCTTTGTCTAGCAGACTTCTGCTCTTGAAACGGAGCCTTACATGTAAATTTGAGGATTTAAGCAGGACAATGGCACAGTTAGAGTTGCAATTCAAGGCTCATCTGGCTCAAATGTAAAAGATAATCACGCTAGAAATCGAGGTTGCTGAAGAGGCTGCTTTAAGTCACAGGCAGGAGGAATCAGACCCGTCGGAGGGAGAGGTTGGAAAGAAAGGGACACGTGGAGAAACACGAAGATAAACTTGACAGGGCGTGGTGACAGAAGCGTGGCAGGGGAACAATCCCCAATGAGAGAGGCGTCCGGGGGTGTGTGAGCTTTCTGATTGGGAAGATTCCTCAGCAGAGTTGTCATTCCTTAGGAAGAGGGAGGAAGAGGAAGAGGTTTGGGAGTGATCCAAGACCAGCCGAGCACTCAACACCGACACGCCCAAACCAAGCAGACTGCCTTGATCAGCTGCGTCCACTATGAGGTGGAAGTCCTTCCTCACATCCCATCTATGTTGGATCACCTGAGTGCACAGGTGCTCACAACCCACCCGTCCCATCCTCAGTACCACTCTCGACCTGAGGCACTTCCCGCAGTGACGTCCACCCCAGCTGTGCATGCTCTGTCTGGCCCACCAGCTCCTGAGTCTCTGGTAGACATAATACTGTGTTATCGTGCTGAAAACTCCCCAGGTGGAGCAAACAAACAAACAAACAAACAAACGCCCATGTAATAAGCACTCGATAAACGCTTTCTGAGTTGAACTGAGAAATACTATTCTTCATGGAATTCCTTTAAGATGAAACAATAGCTGCTTTGGGTCACCCTGTTGAGTTGAAGGTGAGGTCATTTTCTGCCAGCGAGTCTGACTGACTTTAATTAAACATTTTATACCCTTCATCTGCTGCTGGGTAACATGCCTTTTCAAACACAGGAAACATTAATCTGCAGATGAATAGTGTAAAATCTTTTTACAATATTTTCTTCGGTAACAAGTAGATTATAATGCTAACCACAATATTTCTATTCCATTCTAGAATCGTGGAAGAATGCATGCTATCAATAGACACCTACAGCGAGGGTAATGATATGCATATGGTGCATTATAGCATCCTTATGCTAGTTTCAGAAACTGAGAAAACAAAAAGTCAGGAGTAGAGAATGTTATGACTTAAACTATGCGAGCATGTGCGTGAAATTGGGCTTGAAAGGGAAGGTTTCCCATGTGGGAAGCACAAGTAGAAGCCCGAGGGGTTTCCCTGAGCAGTAGCCATGTCCGCCCTCACTTGGCTGACCCTGTCTCAGCACTGTGGGAGTCCAACCCTGCTCTAGGTGGGAGTGACGTGAAGAAGGGAAGGAAGGCCACATGTGACCAGGCAGCAGACAGAGCCAGACCAGAGGGACAGGGTGGCACAGCTCTGCCCAGGACCTAAGTGTGAGGGTGCAACCCAGGTGGCCAGGTGGATCCACAAACACAGCTATGACCAAGAAGTACTGGAACAAAAGTATCAGAAAGTCGAAGGTTAGATAACGGAACAACAGCTGCTTCCATCAGCAATAAGACCTGTTTCCTTCAACACTCACGTAGTTGTTTCCACCAGAGAATGTGCAGGAGTGATGGTGGAGTGCTGGGGTTACTTCCCCAAATGTTAGGAAGACTAGCAATTTATATTTGTTCTGAATTCACTATCAGTCACTGGTGCTAGAAATATAACTATTCTAAAATTAGCATGATGTAAAGTATAGAAATACAAGGGGTTATATTTGGTCTTCTTGTTAATGTTCATGAGTTGGGAAGGGTGATAAAAATACAGATATTTTAAAAATGAGAGACTTCCATTTACTCCAGTAGCTTCCTTGATAATGTTTAAATTTTGAAATTACCAGTGGAAATGTGCTTTCTCCCCGGTGAGCTCTTACATTTTTGTCTACTTAGGTATTCATTTTCCTGTTAAGAAAAGTTTTTATAATGTCTTTTTGATTCTGATTTTATATCAAAACTTAATGATTAAAAATAAATAAATAACTGCACAAGAAAATAAGCCACAAATGAATGGTTCTGGAGCAGAATGACTGTCTTGAGTTTTAATCCCTTCTTTTAGTGGAGGGCAAGAGGAAGTGGTGGGTCTGTCTTGAAGAACTAGATGTACCAAGAGAAATGTATGTGGGGTCTCTACCACTTCTCACACCTTCCTTATCTGCCTGTGACACCACTCAGGATAAAGCTTTCCCATTCTATCTTAGTGAGAAGTGTTGGTAGGTCTGTGTTGGAGGATCTGGCTCAATTTAAATTTCTGCACACTGCCAAGGTTGGCAGTGAAGAGCTTCATATTTTCTGAAGACCACAGAGCTCCACATGACAGAACCCCTCATTTTCCCAAAAGTTTTCTCTATTAACATTCAAAGGTTGTGAAATGTGCCTTTTTTATATGCTACATCCATTTTTCATTCAATAGTTTCTGGCTAAGAAATTTTGCCCATATTTACTATCTACTGTTCTTTCAGAGCTCAACGTGTGCATGAGCTAAATATTTGACTTCTCTACAAGGCAGCATGCCAGGAATCTCAAATTTGCATGATTTAATCTTTTATTTCTCTCCTGCATTTCACTCATGATTTACACTCTGTCGTCTCCCTTATAAAAACTAATTCCAAATTTTCAGTATTTAACCTACAAAATACTCCTCAAATGCACTTGCATATTTTCGTCCACATTGATCCACTGGGATCCCAGCCACTGTATTAGTCCTCTAAATTATTTGAAAGAGTCTCCCACTTATGTCCTAGCTTTATGTTTCACACAACCAAATCCACCATCCACTTTATTTATAAAAGCAAAAATGAATTTTTAAAAGGATGCATTATATATTTTCACCATTCAGTTTAGAATCTATTTCTGTATATCCTTTTCATTTAAAATGATCTTGAATCCTGCACCCCCTGGCCCATCCCTCTGCTTGCCCACTGACCACCTCCCACATGGGACTTGTAGCAGTTCTAGGACGTTCTACACTCTTCCAGATCGCAGATTTTTAACATGATTTTTGCATATGCTAATTTTCCTGCCTAGAATGTGCTCCTCCCACTTTTCTTTGCCAACTCTTCTCAATTTTCATGTGGACAATAAAACACTCTTTCATCCTACTGTCCATCATTATTTCCTTTCAGAACACTAATTAACTTACTTCATTTTAATAAGTTTATTTTTTATTTGTTCAATGTCAGTCTCATTTGCTAAAATAGGCTCCACAGTAACAGGGACACCAAGTGACCAGTTATGATTGGTGCCCCAGAAACCTACACATGCCTTGATGTTATGGGGCACCAGCCACCTGTGATAGGATAACGAGATCACTTTGTGTCCTTTAATATGATCAGAGTCTATTAATTTAATTTATTACTTCATGAAACACTTCAAACAAGATTATAAATTAAAGAACACTGGAAATTGTTGCAAAATACACTATTTCATTTAATAATTTTTTTCTTTACATATTTTATTAGAAACATTCTGCTTTTTTCCTGCTTCATATGCAATCTCCATGTACACTCAAAAAGACACTGAAAATTATACTGTAAATATGACCAACATACCATTTTTAAAATCAAAAACCTATCAGGTGCTGTGTTAATTACACACTAACCAGTTAAATGCTGGGAGTGCCCAAAGGACACAAGACTCTGATTTGCACTCCCAGATCTCCTATAGTAGAGACAAAAAGCAGTGAACAGCACCAAAACAGAGCTATGCTTCAAGAAGTTTCCAGAGACTGCAGGGGCAGCTGGTGCTTTCACAACTGGGCCAGGTTACACAGAGACACTTCCATCTGTCCCCAAATCCTCTGCAGAAGACCTTAGTACCAGGATACCCACAGTAGACTTGTGCTAAGGATCTCCATGGTGAATGGATCACATAGATACATTCTGTGCCAAGAGTCCTAATTACTGAATTCCTCCCACCCCAAGGCTCCAAGGAAACCAGGTGCTAATCATAAATTCCTGTTATCATAACTAAACAATGCCAGCAGAATCCAAATAGTTGGGTCAACAATTTTATGGTTTGATTACAAGCCAATAGTTGTGAAGTCAGGCATGTAGTCAGTATAGAATAGCTAGGATAGCTTTACTTACAGTCTGCTTGTGCAAATGGAACATAGCATGCTAAATGTTTTAAAAAATTCTTCCATGCACAATCATAATAAGAGGGCACTATAGATTCTGTTTTACTACACAGTGGGTATCAAACTCAGAGAAGATAAGTGATTTATTTAGAATCAAATAATTTAGGAAACAGGAACCCAGGAAATCAAATATGTGCCTTTGGATGCTAAGTCCAGAGCCTTTTTTTTCTATTTCTTTAAAACTGGCTCTATAGCGATTTATTTTCTCCATATTTTTCTGTAATACCTTTTAAATAGCTGACAAATATACTTGTCAAATTTTGATATTTACGTTCTCTCTGTATCTATTATCTATTCTCAGTACATTGTGAAAATTTGCCCTATAAATGTTCAAATGTCTTATCTATTTCCTATTTCTGTTCCCCTTATTTCAAAAGTGAATGATTAATTTCAGGTCCATCGATCAACTAATGATCTTCATACACCCACAAGCTGAAGTATTTTATGGGCTTTTGTTATTCCCCTGAAGATCAACTTTGAGAGAATGTGTGGAGTTGCCTTATCATTTACTATCTGGGAGAACAGAATAAATGCACACCACATTATGGTACCAGATTTACAAGATCCTGCAAAACTCCCCACAGTGGGTGATGCTAAGTGTCCATCTAGGAGTTTCCCCTAATTTGTTGACTTCTCTTTTTCTCCCCTTCTCCTCCTTAACAGACCTGCACTGAAAATCCTTACAGTCCAACACCTTCTAGTATAGCAATCTTCATGAGTTATTCTCTGATTACTTAGTCATGAAGAATCGATAATAAAGATTTGCATTTAATTTCATCCAACCAACCATTGTTTATTATCCCTTCTTGGGGTTCAAGGAAATAATAGCATAATTTTTTTAATCTCTTTGTTTTGATTCGAAAATTAAGCATCATAAAATAGAAAAAAGCACAGAATTCAGAATTAGAAATTATGAGTTTGAGTCCTTTCTTACATTTCATCCATTCATTAACCTGTTAATTCCTTTTTATAAAAATGAGCAAAAATTTTATCTGTTTATATGAAAAAGAAATTAGGTTGTGAAAGTAGAGATATTTTATAAACTAAATTGTACTGCTAGCTTTCAGCTTCATTTGGTACATTTCAGCTACATTTCAGTGACATCTGAGCTCCACTTTATGATGGGACACAGGATAGACTGAGCAAGCCCTTCTCCCTCACCTGCTAAAGCTCCAAGAGAAGGCCAAGGATGCAAAGGCTAAGTAAGAAGAGATGAGGGGCATGCAAAAATGTGAGGTTTGCACCCACTTCTGGAAAGTCAGATGGACAATGTAGGGGTGGGAGTAAGAGGTAAAAATACAGAAATAACAAAAATAATGTAGAATATGAACAAAGAAGGGAACAGGCAAATGGGGAGTTGTTTTCCCAGAGAGCCTGGCCATCTGTAGAGGTCGGGAATAAATATAGCCAGGTGGGTATAAATGGGGGGATGCCACACAAAGCCAGGGTGGGAAGTCTCGCCCTGTCCACCTTCTCACTGCACTTCCAATTCCTACTTTTTTATCCCAGGGGATATACTGGAGCCCCCCTCTATACAGAGACCCAACAAACCATCTTGTGATGAGGAGGTGCTTGTGCTGCAGGCTACAAGGTGCAAGCCCTGCCCCATCAGTCCTGCTCCTCCATACCATCTCCTGGTCACTTGTCCTGTCTTGTTCATGAATATGCATGGTAAATCAGAGATCAACAGATGTTTAAGGTGAATGGATGACAAATAATTGATGAGAAAAACAATAAGCAAAGTTGTCCCCAGAAGAAATACACATAATTCAGGAAACAGAAGGAAAAAAATTCTAAGAGAATTTTTTCACAAAAAGAGAACAAATGGAGAATGAATCTTCAAAGCTGGGCGGGGAAACAATCAGGTTAATGCGGTTTTGAAACTTTAGAGATATCAGTTCACTTTCAGAGACATCAGCTAGCCTCATAAAATATTAAATAAAGCAATTATCTAATACTAGAAATATGAAACAGTTGTTTGAAATAAAACATTTAAGATATAGACGATAAATTCAGATACTCATAACATGGCCTCCTTTATTACAAGGATTATTGCATTTCTCATCTCCTTCAACACAGGACGTGAACACCTTCACAAAAAGCAATGATATGAAAAACTGTGGGCAGCAGTAGGAAGCGGCCGGGTAGTGGCCAAGGGAGGGGGTCCCAGCACCATCCTGCCTGGGCTCCACATGGATGACACTCAGGAGTACAACTAAGAAAGAAACTGCTTTTTTAGGATTGCCCTGTGGTTCTAGGATATCCTCTCCCTTTTCATTTTTCCCCTGTGCATCTCCAGTTTACAAGTTTCTTTCCCCAGGTCTTCAAGTTCACTGATGCTGGGTCATGTCCAGCCTACTGAGGATCCATGGCACATGTTCCCCATTTCTGTCACGGTGTCGGATACCTGGCCCTTCCTTTAGGTTTTCCTTTAGCGGTCCGGCCCCTGTGCTGCCATGCTCATCTCTGCCCTCTTCGTTAGCGTTCTCACATATTAATCTGGTTTTTGGTAATTCCAATGTCTCTGCCATATCCAATGTGGTTTCTGAGGTAGCCTTGTCCCTTAAGATGGAGCTCTGCGTTTTTCTAAAGCCAGGACGATGGGCTGAGTAAGCAGACCTAGTTTCACAGCCTTTATATTGTGATGAGTCAGGCTGTGCCTACTATTTGTTGTCATTATTATGTTAGGGGCTAAAATTTTCTCTAATGACATTTCTGCTTACCTTATTGTCCCTGAATTGTCCTAGATGCTCCTAAAATGGCACTTGAAGGTTACAGTGCCACTACCGGTAATCCCCTGTTCTTGTGCAGGAGAGAGTGGGGAAGGGGAAGGGCCTGACCATTGGGTCCCAGTCTTTACTGAACCTGGGGCTAGAAGAGCTGGTGCTCTCCCTTCACCAGATGGCTTTTGTCAACTCTTTTGGTCTCTTGTACAATCCCTTAAATACAGACTTTTTAAGAAGAAAGGAGAACTCTTGCATTATTTCAAAATTACTACTTCTGCACCCTCCTACCTCCCGCCGTGCACCTGACTGGGCTGGAAGCAGAGGGGATTTTTCTTAGCTCTTCTTGGGGAGAGTCTGGTGGGTCTCCTAGGAATAAAGGGAAACTGGGGTGTTCTGAGGAAAGAGCCTTCTTGGGTCCAGTGCACAGGAATTCCAGATGGACTGCTCACCAGGTTTGGGGGCCGTACAATCCTGCTTCTGCTCCCTGTAGGCTATGAGGCCAGGTACCATCCACAGAGGCATTTGTTCTGTGAATCAACTATATAAGGAATCTAAGAAGAGTTGTTTGTTGATTCTTAGTTTGTTTTGACTTCTGTCTAGTTGTGAGGTCAGGAGTGATGATTTCTAGGGTCTTCGCATGTTGAACCAGAAACCGGAACTTCAGGAATCAGTTAAAAAATCTCTGCCTAGCATAGGTATCCACCTAGTCCATCACTGCAGACCCTTTGGCAAAGTCAAAATAAGGATCTAGCAAGTTAGAAAACAAAACCATGTAGGATTGAGAGTAAAAGAAGAAAAAGATGAATATACTTCCTGACAGATTGAATATTAAACCATCTATCTAATAGCAAATTCATAAAGGGGTCTTCATTTGCCTACTTTGTTCAAAAAACAGTCTTTTTTCCCTTCCTGCAATATGCATTTTTCTGTGGCCTTTATTTATAGTTATGTTACCTGCTGTTCTCTTTATGGACCAATTTACATCTTTGGGAAGCAGACAAGGAGAATTTCACAATGATTTAGGAACCAGCTGGATCCAGTAACTTGCCGTGTTTTTTCTGTGCCTGGGAAGAGAACATCTGCTAGATGTGCTGGGCTGAAGTACACTTTGTCTTCACGGTGGAGGACACATCCTCTTGTATGTCCATTCTCAACAGAAAATGATGCTACGGTGGTTTGAAAAAAAATCCGGCCTATAAATAACAATTAGCTGAGCCACCCTGTAGGAATCAGGGGCTGTGTTCAGGCCTTGAAGGGAAAGCACGGGCCTGCACAGTCGGGGAAGCCACATGAGAGGAGACCCTGGCTGCCATGGTCCTCCCCAGCTGGGTGAGGCTCCTGCTGAGGAAACACAGGAAGCATTAATATCTGACAACTGTGGAGGGTCCCATGGTGGTCTCATGCCAAGCAGACTGAGGATACCTGAAGGAAAATAAGCCTGAACCAGCTGGAGAGAAACCTAACTCTAAAATTGTTACCATTTAAAAGCCATTCTTCAACAGTGAGAAATCATAATGCCTACCAACACCTAAAGTGCCAATTCCTTGTCTCCCTGGTATGGCATGTTATTAATAATTGACTATCTCTCGCTTCAATTCTGATAGATGGTATATAAGAGATGGAACATTAAAACACATACATATATGACACACATAAAATTCTCATTTTAGAAATTTAAAAATTGACCTTGCTTGGGATCAGCTATATTACATTACTTCTATAGACCCTTCCCCCTTAATGGGTCAATACCACATCTGGCCAAATATATGCTCTGACATTAAGGAGATTGTGCCTGATGGCAATAACCACCATCATTCATATCTTTGGTTATCTCTCCTTTGCTTTAAAATAAAAAAGAATTTTTAATCTAACATATGTAAGTTCTCATCTATAAGTATTTCCTCATTTGGAACATCCTTAAGACTCATGCAAATGAGAATATAATAAAATTACATACACTTCAGTTATATGTACCAGGTCTGCTTGATCTCCATCTGCTCCAGTCTGTTCTTTATTGAATCCACCACCATCACCTTCCCAGTGATTTGTCCACACCCATTCCTGCTCCCTTTGGTCACTTATTCACACAGTATACTGATAGACCTTTTCAAAAACCCTGCTGCCCTCTGCTGAGAACACACCCTGTCTCTCCATGGCTCTGCACAACCTGATCCTCGGCCTCGTTTCCCTCCTTCTCAGGTGAGGCTCACATCACCAGAAGGTCTGTGCATCTGGATTCCACTGCTCAGAGCCTTCTTTCTCCCAAACGTTGTCCTCCGTTAACTCCTACTCATCCTGCACAGAAGCATTTCTTGTTCCACCTTGTCCCCCTTAGCACCAGGTTAGGACTCCTATGGGCCACTGTCGGTTCCACATACCTTCCCTCCATGGAAGTCACCACTGGGGACTACCAGACCATGACACAGCATGCACCAAACAGATGCATTCTAGTCTGTCTGACATTCAACTCCAGAAGGCATGTGGGTGCTGAGAAATGTATTCCTGGCACATTTTAGACACACGGACACACACAAGCATACATTAAGAAGACCAAAGAGAAAGGTTGAAAGAGCCCATATGAGCTGACACCTTATAATCAACTACACTTTTTCAAGAAGTTAAAAATATCCTGGCATTGGAACTGAAATTCAGATGGTGATGTTTATTGTTGTTGGCATGTGATATAATACTGTGATTATGTAAATTGCCCCATATTTGTTTTAAAAATCAATGTAGTTAATCCTTATAAATCACATACTCTATATTTGCAAATTTGTTTACTTGCTAAAAAGTATTGGTCACACAAAAATCAATACTCAATGCACTTCCATGTCATTATGGACATGTATGTATAGAGCAGCAAAAAATTTGAGTAGCCCAACATGAACCTTCCAACTGAGACAAAACAAGAAGACCCCGAGCTTTCTTGTTTCTGGTCTCCTATAGAGAAGGCCAGAGGTTGAGATCAGGAGAAATGCAGAGCACGGGTTTGCAACCCAACCCAGGTCCCTGACATTGGGGTGTCCCTAGACAAGACACTCAAGACTGTATTAAATAAAGGGGAGAATCCAGTAGACTGAGTTGCCATGACTTGAGATGATATGTGCAAGGTCTGAATACTGACATGTGTACCCATCTCTCTCTATACCTGCTCCCCTAGGAGCAGTGGCCACTCCTTAGTATTTCTAGTGATATTTTCCTGTATAAATAATGTGAATAAAAAAATTTTAAAATTAAATGTGATTTGATATTACCAGGTCTCTGAACAACAAGGCCAGAGACCACACATTAAAAATGGATAGTTTTAATGGATAGTGCTTCAAGTTAAAATGAAAAAATTTATATCCTAAGATTAAAATAACTTTCTGAAGCCGCACAGTATTCTTTGAAATAAACAAATCTTAGAGCTCAGATATGCTAGTTATTTTAGAAAGTCGCACTTTTCACAATAGTATATGGATTCTGTCTTTCTATCTCTGTCTTCAAGAAAGTAACCTCCAAAAGTAAAGCTGAATTAAGAGAGCCAGGACAGAGAGAGAACAGGGGCCAGGACTTGAGAGGAAGCCGTTTGCCGTGGCGGGATCTTCGGTTTCTCATCCTTTTAAAGTTCTATCTGTTCTACATAATAGAGGTAAGAGATCTGCCTTCAAGGGAACAGAGGGATGGTTTGATTACTTAAAGGAGATCTCTGAATGATGCTGGAGAAAGGACAGACTATCTCCTGCTTATGAATGGAAACATTTGGATCGTAATAGAACTTAAAATCTTGCAACTCATCTTGGAAGGTAATCAGACAAGGTTTTTATCAAAAGCAATTGGAACTATCAGTGGGAATATTAAAATGAAATAAGCAATTGGAATATTAAAATGAAATGTCTGCTTCTGGGAAGTCTCAAAAGACAAGGGATATAGGTCCTCTGACCCTTCTCTTCTTCCTGCAACTTACAACCACTTTCCTCATTGAAAGTGGACAGAGGAGGAGGAGCAACTCCAGGGCTCTCGGCAGTGGACTCCCAGGGATGTTTCTGCTTGGCTCCCACACCCACGAGGGCTCAGGCCTGGTCCATTGCCTGCTGTAGCCTTCTTGACATTCTTAGTAGTTTCATCCTTGAACTTGTGTTTTGCAGGTGAAGTGCTCTGGAGAAGGGAGCTCATGCTTGATGAGGACAGACACATGCAGTGAGCTCCAGACAGCCCACGCTTCCCAAAGCATTCTCAAGGCCCCATGGGGTCACAGGTACAGTGCCCAATGTGCGGGAGCCCAGGAAGAGTGGCAGTAGCACCGGCCAACATGCACGTGGCGTTCAGCTGAACAGGCAGGTTGCCGTCAGTCCAGCAGCCTACACATTGAAAAACAGGCTTCTGGTTCCAGAAACACCACGGACTGAGGAGCCCGATCTAGTCTTTCCTGCCCATGTCACTGCCTCAGTTAGCCCCTGACCTCTTAGATGAGACTGATGATGTCCACAGGAGAGAGTCAGGCCGCCCAAGCTTCTCTCCTTCCTTTCCTTCCTCACTCGCCACTAAGAAGGAAGGTAGAGAGTGAGGGCAGATTGTGGGCATTTAAAAACAGAAACAAAACCACTACTGTTAGTTTGGTTCATGTTTCCTCTGCTCTGGATGTATGAGCTATGAAATATGAACGGTCTCATAAGTAAAATTAGCTCTATGGGTGAAACATTTTTATATGTGAACTTAACTCAAGTATATGCAATAACAAACAAATGGTAAAATTAATGTGACTGATTTAAAATTTTAACTTCTGTTTACTTAGAATATTTTAAATTTGTTCTTGTTAATTATATATGACGGCAGAATGTGCTTTGATTCACTGTACACAAATGGGGCACAACTTTTCACTTCTCTGGCTCTACACAAAGTAGAGTGACACGATTCCTGCACTCATACATGTGTCTAGGGGAACGATGTCAGTCCCATTCCACCCTCTTTCCTACACCCACTCCCCTTCTCTACTCCTCCCTCCTCTTTGCCCAATCCGAAGTTCCTCTCCATTCATCCCATGCCTCCTCCGCCATCATGGATTATTATCCACAAATCAGAAAACATTTGGCCTTTGGTTTTTTGGGATTGGCTTACTTTGCTTAACATGATGTTCTCCAACTCCATCCATTTACCTGCAAATGCCTTAATTTTATTCTGTTTTAATGCTGAGTAATATTCTGGTGTGTATATATATATACATCATAGTTTCTTTATCCATTCATCTGTTGAAGGGCATCTAGGTTGGTTCCACAGTTTAGATATTGTGAATTGTGATTTTATAAACATTGATGTGGCTGTGTCACTATAGTATGCTGATTTTAAGTCCTATTGGTATAGACCGAGGGTGGGTAGCTGGGTCAAATGGTGGTTCCATCTCAAGTTTTCTGAGGACTCTCCACACTGCTTTCCATATTGGCTGCACCAATTTGCAGTCCCACCAGCAGTGTATGAGTGTACCTTTTCCCCCACATCCTTGTCAATATTTATTTTTGCTTGTATTCTTGATAATTGCCATTCTGCCTGGCAAGAGAGAAAATCTTAGAGTAGTTTTGATTTGCATTTATCTAATTACTAGAGATATTAAACATGTTTTCAAATATTTGTTCATCAATTGTATATCTTATTCAGAGAAGTATCTGTTCAGTTCCTTAGCCCATTTATTTTTTGGGTTATGTGTGTGTGTGTGTGTGTGTGTGTGTGTGTGTGTGTGTGTGTGTATGTGTTTTGAGCTCTTTATAAATCCTGGAGATTAGTGCTCTATCTCAAATGCATGTGGTAAAAATTATTCCCTTTCTGTAGGGTATCTCTTCACTTGACTGTTTCTTTTACTGAGAAGAAGCTTTTTGTTTGAATTCATCCCATTTATTAATTCTTGATTTTATTTCTTGCTCCTAAAGAGTCTTGTTAAGGAATTCATCCAACATGATGAAGATTGGTGTTATATCCTCGAACTTGTGTTTTGCAGGTGAAGTGCTATGGAGAATGGAGCGCATGTTTGAGCAGAACAGACACTATTATGTGTAGGATCTTCGGTCTAATTCCCAAGTCCTTGATCCACTTTGAGTTGAGTTTGTGCATGGTGAGAGATAGGGGTTTAATTTCATTTTGCTGCATATGGCTATCCAGTTCTTCCAGCACCATTTGTTGAAGAGGTTATCTTTTCCCCAATGTATGTTTTTGGTTCCTTTGTCTAGTATGAGATAACTGTATTTATGTGGGTTTTTTTCTGTGTCTTCTATTCTATACTATTGGTCTACATGTCTATTTTGGTGCTAGTACCATGCCACTTTTGGTACAATAGCTTTGTAGTATAGGTTAAAGTCTGATATTGAGATGCCTCCTGTTTTACTCTTCTTGCTAAGAAATACTTTAGCGATTCATTTTCCAAATGAATTCATCATTGCTTTTTGTTTCTATGAGGAATGATGCTGGGAATCACATTGAATCTATACAGTGCTTTTGGCAGTATGGCCATTTTGACAATAGTTATTCTTCCTATCCAAGAACATGGGAGATCTTTCCATTCTCTAAGGTCTTCTTCAATTTCTTTTTTTAGTGTTCTGTAGTTTTCATAGTAGAGGTCTTTCTTTGATTTCCATATATCGAAACAATCTTGCATCTCTGGGATGAACCTCACTGGATCAGGGTGCACTATCTTTTTAATATGTTTTTATGTGTGATTTTCCATGATTTTGTTAAGAATTTTTGCATCAATGTTTACCAGGAATATTGGTCTGAATTTTTCTTTCTTTGATGTGTCTTGTCTGATTTTAGTATCAAGGGGATGAAAGCCTCATAGGATGAGTTCAGAAGGGTTTCCTCCTTTTCTATTTCATGGAATAATTTGAAGAGTTTTGGTATTATTTATTCTCTGAGGTCTTGTAGAACTTGGCTAAGAATCCATCTGGTCCTGAGTTTTTCTTGGTTGATAGGATTTTAATGGCATCTTCTATTTCATTGCTCAAAACTGATCTCTTTGAATTGTATATGCTTTTCTGATTCAGTTAATTGTTGGTGTCTTTGAGAGTTTCTATTTTATTCGAGTATAAATTTTCAGAATAGTTTCTAATTGTCTTCTGTATGTCAGTTGTGTCTGTCATAATATTTCATTTTTTATCATGAATTGCAGTAATTTCAGTTTTCTCTCTCCTTTTTGTTAGGGTGGCTTTTATTTATTCTTTAAAAGAATCAGCTTTTTGTTTTGTCATTTTTTTAGTTATTTCTTCTGTTTAAATTTCATTGATTTCAGCCCTGATTTTATTTATTTCCTGTCTTCTACTACTTTTGATGTTGATTTGTTCTTCATTTTCTAGGGCTTTGAGATGTAATGTCAGGCTGTTTGTTGACTTTTTATTCTTCTAATGAATGAGTTTAATGCAATGAACTCCTTTTAGAACTACTTTATAGAGTCCCACAGATTTTGAAATGCTCTCTTGGAGTTCACATTTGCCCCTATGAATGTTTTTATCTCCTCCCCGATGTTGTCTTTTATCCATGCATCATTCAATAGCATATTATTTAGTCCAGGTGTTGAAGTAACTTCTGTTTTTTATTTTATCATTGGTTTCTAATTTCATTATGTTATGATCTGATAGAATGTAGGATAGTATCTCTATTTTTTAACATTTGCTAAGCCTTGCTTTGTGGCATAACATGTGGTCTAATTTAGTGAAGGATCCATGTGTTGCTGAGAAACAAGTGTATTTGCTTGTTGATGGGTGGAATGTTCTATATATGTCTGTTAAATCTAAATTATTGATTATATTATGGAGTTCTATAGTTTCTTTGTTTAGTTTTTGTTTTGAAGATCTATCCAGTGCTGAGAAAGGTGTGTTAAAGTCACCCAGAATTATTATGTTGTGGTCTATTTTATTCTTGAAGTTGAGAAGGGTGTTTAATATATGAGATGCTCCATTGTTTGAGGCATGGATTGTTATGTCTTGTTGGTGTATGGTTCCCTTGATCAGTATACAATGTCCTTCCTTCTCACTTCTGAATCATGTTAGCCTGAGTCCACTTTATCTGAGGATGGAAACCCCTGTTTTTTTACACAGTCCATGGTAGTGGTATGTTTTTTCCAATCCTTTCACCTTCAGTCTGTGGATGTCTTTTCCTGTGAGATGAGTCTCTTGAAGGCAGCATATTGTTGCTTTTTTTTTTTAATCCAGTCTGCCAGTCTATGCTTTTTGATTGTAAAGTTTAGGCCATTGACGTTCAGGGTTATTACTGAAATATGGTTTGTATTCCTGGTCATTTTGGTTTATTTTTGGTTTTTAACGTGGCTTGGTTTCTCCTTTGATTGGCCTTTCCTTTAGTGTAGTTTCTCCCTTTGCTGATTTCTGTTGTTGTTTTTCATTTCCTCTTCATGGAATATTTTGCTGAGACTGTTCCATAAATGCTCATTGTAAATTCTTTTAACTTTTGTTTATCATGGAAGGTTTGTATTTCATCATCAAATCTGGAACTTAATTTTGGTGGGCATAAGATTCTTGGTTGACATCCATTTTCTTTCAGGTCTTGGTATATGCTGTTCCAGGATAGACTGGCTTTGAGGGTCTGGGTTGAAAAACTCTGCTGAGATCCGAATTAGTCTTCCCTTCTATGTAATCTGACTCCTCTCTCTTGCTGCCTTAAGTAATGTTTTGCTATCTTTATTTGTTCCTTCTCTCTCTCTCTCTCTCTCTCTCTCTCTCTCTCTCTCTCTCTCTCTCTCTCTCTCTCAGTGATCCATGTTGCCTGTATTTGCCCTCTTAAGTCATTCTTCCATTTGCAGATCATTTTAATGATGTGCATTCTGAACTCCTCTGACATTTCTACCACTGTGCTGTCAATCGGCTCTGTTATCATTATTATAGCATCTTGGTTTGTTTGGGGCAATTTCTTCCCCTTTTTTCATGTTGTCCATGTGTCTTCCCCTCTAGCAGTACAGAGCTGGGGTATTTCAGTTTCTACATTATAATCTTACAGTGTTAGTGCAGGTTACTACCTTGCCTTTAATGGGGAGATCAATATTTGTAGCACTCAATGCAAACAATATGCAGCCTTAAGTCAAATAATTCCTATTTAGACAATTATTGTTTTGTTGTAATAAACAGAAATGATGTGTTTGATTTTATTTACAACATAGACAGTAGGATTGCATAAGGGTTCACAGTTTCTAATGGTGGACAGAGAGAGAATGAGGTATGTGGAGGATGTGATGTTTATGAGGTAGGATGTGAGAATATTGAGGCATTAGATTATAGGGGAGTGAATGGGGATCAAAAGAAATTGGCTGTTATAGCAGGAGAAAAGGAGAAAGAGGTGACCCCGTGTGAGGCTCTCTTTTGCCTCTGCAACAGGAAGATATCTATCAGCACACGTAGGAGGGACACCTCTGGTACAACCAGACCTGCAGGGACCTTGGTGATGGCTTCCAGGTCCTAGTTGTTGTCCCTAATTGGTGGTAGTCGTAGTGTCAAACCTGTAGGTCCCTTGATGTTGGCCCCAGCCAGTAACCCAGGGTGGAAGCTGCCCCAACTAACATGCTAACTAACTGACACTCTGAGCTAGTACTGTCGGTGGCAGAGGTGGCAGCAGAAGTGACCCAAGATGGTGGTGGAGGTGTCCCAAGATGGAGGCAAGCACTTTCAGAGAAGGGGTTGAAGGATGGTCTGTTTGGGGATGCAGCGCTGTGATGGCAGTGCTGTGGCAGGTGGCTGATTCAGGAGCCCGTCCAATGTCCCACAGAAGAGGCTACTATGTGAGAAGGACTATGGCAGCAGCTGTAGTATCCCAAGATGGAGTCAGTCTTGGGGGAGCCACACACTGGCAGATGGGGACCTGCAGCATAGATGTCCTCTTGCAAGGCAGCGCAGGGCAGGCTCTCCCACCTCCAGGGAGTTGGCGCTGTGGGGCGGGCTCTCCTGTATCCCTTACTTAGAATACTGATAGCAAAGAAGAAGTTCCATGAATTTGACAAAGAAACTGTGAAATTTATCTGCACTTCTCTACCTTTGACAGCATCTATTTCCATGCTTGTGAAAAAGGTGTCCAGTATTTTCATTTCACAGACATGGTCCTGCCAGAGGTGATGGCTAGAGATCATTCTGTCCATGAGATGAAGGGCCAGACCCTAAGAACAGCAGAAAGGAAAGCTGGAGGCAGGCTGAGGTGCACATGCCCGCGAGACCCAGGGCCCAGCTGGGGGCTGCTCATGCCCTGATTTGTCAGACAGGGAAGTGAAGTTCTGTCATGTTTAACCAACCATTCAGACAGGCTCTTACCACAGCCCCACCTAACCTAACTCCTACAAGTACTGAGTTAAACAACAGAAGCTTTAAGAGGAGGAGTTCTGTGTTACACGTTTCTCATTATACACACCATCCTGAAGATTTTCTTAAGAAACCTGGTCAAAGAAATGAGTGACCAGATTTGTAATGAGTCCTAAGTGAGTAGCTGATTAATGATCTTGAATTGGTTCTGTTACGCATTAATTTATTTCTCAATTTATAATATCTAAATAGCCATGCACAAGGGGATTTGCTTGGATGTAGATCTTTGAATGTTAGTAAATTAAGTCTATTTCTTAGTCCTTTTTATGTTGCTAGAACAGAATACCTGAAACTGGGTAGATTTATAAAAAATAAAGGTTGATTTGGGCTCATGGCTTTGGAGATGGGAAAGCCCCATGAGCATGGCACCAGTGGGGAGGGCCTCCTGCTGCCTCCGAAAGTGACAAGGGAGCAGGCAACTTTTTCTCAGAGCGAAAACCTCAAGAGGAGACTCACCTTATGACCACCTGCTCTGAAAGCAACTAATTCAGTTCTGCAAGAGCTGGAACTCAACCACATGAGAATGAGAGGAACACGCTCCCAGGGCTCAGTCCCTGCTACCCAAACGCCTACCACTGAATCCACCTGCCAACACTGCCTGCAACCAAATGTCCACGGATGTTCAGAGGGGACCAGCCATATTCAAGCCACACAGCAGCTTTACATCCTATCTCTCTCTCTATCTATATCAATACATTATGTACCTATAAATATGTCTATATGTTTCTGTATTTCTGGAGTATTCAGATATATTTCAGATATAGGAAAATGTCATCATCAAAAGAAATGATGACATCTAAGATTTTGTCCTGATGCTGATAGGAAAATTGTGTAAGAAAGAGATATGCAAGAAACCTAGTGGTATATGTGAAACTGAATGTAATATTTCAGTATTTGTTAGTCTACTATACAGGAGCACGTGGGAGGAATGTTCTTACTAATGGACTCAGGTTGTTAGAGGTGAGAACTACAGGATCAGTAAGGTACTAGAGGAGAGGAAGAAAGGAAGGACAGAATGGAGGGAGGGAGGAGGAGAATATCCAGATTAAGGAAAATAAGGAACCAGATGATATATAGATGTGTATTTGAAAACCAGAGCAAGTCTGATGATAGTTACACAAATAGTTCTGATTTATGTGTTTAATGTTTTCTGCAACCTCAGTGCAGATAGGTTACTAAATCATTTTTCATGTAGAAAGTAGTGAAATTTGGAAATTGGAAGATTTAGAAAAGATAAAATATCTGGCTAGGAGTAGAAACTAAAATAAGAAGCTAGATATTTTGGATTTCGTTTTCATAAGGAAATGTGCTTTCATTAAAATAAAATAAACATCAACATTGAATGAGGCAGAAAGATGCTATAATAGTGTACCCCATGTCCCTTTAAGGAGAGAAAGACCATCATCCAATAACACTAGCAGAAATAGCCCTGAAGTATTATTTAAAATAAATTAGGAAGGAATGGGAATAAAGCCAATTAGGCTGTAACCCAGATAAGAGATGATGGGGGTTGGCTCACAGCACTGCAATGCAAATAAAGTAGTGAGAATAAAATGTAACAGAATCCAGAGCAACAGAATAGACTTTGAAAGGGATGTAGGTTTAGGAAAATGAATGTATTCATGGAGTGACTGCTATCTCCTCTTTCCTGGAAATATGCTGTAACTGCTACCTTACACTGAGTGATCAAACATGTTTCCTAACACAATAAAGAAGGATGACCAATGAATCATCAATGATCAGTTTTTCTCTGCAATATCAATTTCTCTTCCCTAAGATAACTATGCTTGGAATATTTATTTTCTCAGCTAACAGTACATTGCAAAATAGAGGCCCAAGTGCGTGTGTCAAAGGACTTTATTTTGCCACTAGGCCAATGACAATAGTGGCACTCTGTGTTCTGTAAAAATACACACCATGCACTTCCAGTAACACTAGTGGGGAGACTCAAATTCCACTCTGGCAGTAGGGACATGACTGGGGTGTCAGACAGTGACACTGAGTTGCTGCTTGTGCCAGGCCTGCAGTTGCACTTCATATTATTACTTTTAATCCTCCCAGAAACTCTGAGGAGGTACTGAGCACCATTGTTCTAAAGGCCAGAGGTAATGATGCAGTACATAGTCAGGTTCTCAAGTCACCTCGTGAAGGAAGAGAGTTCAATGCAACTCCATTATGGTCAACAGCAGAAAGGAGCAACGGAGGGGCTCTCCAGCAGATTGCTGCACTGACCGTGTGTGGAAGTTGGTGATGTCTTCTGTGGATCAAGTTTGCAAAGATTAAAAAGGTCCTGTTATTTCATGGACAACAGAAATCAAGTTGCAGTGTGCACTACTGACCCAGCCACCGAGAGCTGCAGATGAAGCCAATGGAAAAAGAGATTGTAAAGACAGATGGAGCCCTTGGATCCAGGCACAACTACTGCCTTATGTTCTTTTATATGATCCCCGTAAAAGTAGGTCAGCTTAGCTGTCTTACGCAGATGAAAATGTAATAAATGTTTACACAATTCATCACTTAAAGAATCTAAATTTAATTTCCTACTTGGACTTCTGTCTGTAATAAAAATATGGAAGAAACAGCATGTATTATTTACCACTTAAAGAATAAGTTATAACAGAGGATCTTTGAGACAGGAAAAATAGATGTTTCTATAGCAATTTACCAGTAGGAGTAAGTTATAAAGTAGGATTTTGAGACAGGAAAGTACATATTTCTATAGTTTGTTGTTCAAATCACCACAGCTGTCATTGTCATCAATATAGATAGATTTGGCCACGTGATTGATCTTGCCTATTCACCAATCAGCTTCATTTGAAAAGGTCATAACCACCACCTGGTTTGTCATCCTGTGGCCTTATTCTCACATCTCATGGAAATGTCATTTAACTGACCTTTAAAGGGGCAGCAAGCTTTGGAAACTGATGAATATAATTTCAATTTTTTTTTAGGGGTGAGAATATTAGAATCAGACCTCTGTGAAGTCTTTCATTATTTAAATGTCATTCACTGGCAACATGTCATGATGAATCCTGAGGGGTTCCCTGCCTTTCAGAGATCCTTATCTGTTTCCCACTTACTGAAATCTCAATGTTTAAGTTTTATTCTTTTCCTGTACTGTGATTTAACCTTTGCCCTATAAACATAGTCCTTGAATGTTGATGTATTCATATAAGAATGTAAGTTACTCCTTCCCAAGAGCGACAGTGGTGAGCAGTTAGATAAGCAGTAGAAAGATCATTTAGAACTCCAACAGATAGATTAAAAGTAGAGATATAACATTGATGAATATTTTTAAAAAAATATTATTAAAGGCAAACTTTATCCATTTCATGATTTTTCAAGAGTCACTGCATTTTTTTATCGAGAGAATGCAAATATTTCTAAGTATTCCCTTCTTAAACTTTATTTTAACAAAGTTAGTAGCCTAGTTCAGAATAACTGACAGATAACTGCATGTATACAGTTATGATTATATGGGTGCTTCTGAAGGAAATACGTTTTCCTTTTGCTTGGACATATTTTTGTGGCAAATACACATATTCATGGTTACATCTATGTGAATGTTGTAAGCATTAGCAGCAGTTGCCTTGAAAAGTAAACTTTGGCTATGTAATCAACATGAAAGAGAAGAAAATAAGAACTGTCGTTGGAATTAGGAACTCACTGAGGCTGAAGTCAAAGTCAGGATTATTCTACTCTGGACTAGAAATGCAAAATCAAATCAACAGAACTAAGATGGGGGTGAGGCTCAGAAGAAAATGTACTCTTTCTGTTAGAATCTCTTTGATTTCTGTTTCCTACAGTGTCTCTTCACCTGTCATATTATAATCTTTGTTAGAAGAGTGTAATATAGTGTGTACATAAAACAGGCTTTTTTGCTTGTCAAAAGCTTTGAGGATCTTGATTTGCTCCCTCTTCTTGCTTGAGTGGAGGGTTTAGGTGAAACCAGGATATAAAAGTGAAATCCTGTCCAAGGATGTCAGTGATGGCATTGGGGTCCTTCTTCAATTTTAAACAAAAGCAAAACCAGAAACTTCAAACTGTCACTTATTCTAGTAAATTCAAAATTTCCTGTATTTAAATATTATTGATATTTCAGATACAAGAGTCAGAAAGCAATAAGATAGTTTCATTTCTGACAGATTAGCTGACACTAGTTTCTGAGTCTTCCTAGTTTCCAAATTAAAGAAAAGTTTGATCCTGATTCATATTTAAGTGTTGTCTTTTTAACTATTACCTATTTACCTCTTTTTTTTTTTTGGTACTGTGAATTGAGCCCAGGAGTACTTTACCACTGAGTAACATCCTTAGCCCTTTTTATTTTTTATTTTGAGACAGGATCTTGCTAGGTCACTGAGTCTGGCCTTTTGATCCTTTTTGATTAGAGGTATATGCCACTATGCTCAATTTATTCATCAATTTTTACACAAATATGTACCAGTAACAAGAGATTAAAAATGTGAATAAATCAAAGGTAATTTATTTAAAATATGTAGTGCAATTTTTACTAGTACAGACAGGAATGCTCTAACCATATCTGCCATCAAGACTTGGTATAGTTATATCACTAGCTTTTTACCTATCTTAAGTATTTCCAAGTATGGTAGTCACCTTAACATGTAAGATCTAAGGATATTTTTCTTGTCAACCTGATCTAGTACTTTTTTGTTTCCCTTCAAAAATAAGGTAAACTCTTTTCTCCAAAACCTTTCACTAATTTTTTTTTCTTTTCCATTCAGGAAAACTTAGGATATTTCCTTATAATTAACACATGTGTTAATATTTGAAAATAACACATTTGAATGTTACCTGGCTTTTCAAAAATAGTTATTTAAAGTCAATTTCACTCAGAAATTTAAAGATTTTGTTTTGTTTTGCCTTCTGGGAATCATGCCAATTATTGGAGCACTGATTTCATCAATGAAATAATTTGTCTTCTTATTTTTTTTGCTTTTCTTCTAGAAGTTTCCAGAATGTTACATTTATCTTTGATGCATTAAACTTGCTCAACTCGTAGAGAAATACGTCTACATGCAGAGTGCTTTGCTGTTTTATTTTTCATTCTTCTCTGCCTTGGAGAAATGTTTTCACTTTCCAGTTGCCTCTGTCTCTCCATCTCTCCCAAATACTTTTCTATTATTTGTTAATCTTCCTCATCTATTTTCTCTATTAGCTTCTTTTTGAAATTCCTTTTAAAATTCTTTCAGTCCATGGAGTTATTCCTCGACAGAGGCTTTTTCTGTCATTTATTATGACTTTAAGTAGAAAGGATTGATGTCTAAGCATTTGTACTCAGCTTCTTATCTCTAGGGCCATTTTCCTGAATCTTAACATGCAGCTCATTTTAAGAATTCTCATTAGTGCAAGAATATGAGCTTTGGCTGTCAAAGGGGCTCCTGTTGGCTGGAATCCAGGGTGAGTCAAGGGTACCTGTAACAGGACTCAGTTTCGTCATGTATGGGAATAGAGCTGATAATGCCACGTACCTCAGAGGATTTTGTGAAAAGTAAGTGGATTAGGGCTAGGCAGCTGGCTAGCTAGACAGATGTTACATGTGGACTAGTTTTGGACATTGACATAGTAAGAGAGGCAAACTTTTACCTTTGCCGTTTTAGGTTTTCAACAGAGCTTGAGAATTGCATTAACATAAACAGGTCCACAGGAGAATATGACAATTCATTTCATATAAGCTTTACATGGATGGGTGCCCTCCAATGAGGACCTAAAGAAGCAGCTGCGTAACGGGCAGGTGGACACTAACACACTGAGTCGGAGGACAGGGGGTTTGGGTGAGGAGAGGGGGCTTGGGCGAGGACAGCTGTCAGCTATCGTGGACAAGTGACAGGGATATCAGGAGACTGGTTTGTGCTGATTTCTCACAAGTCACAGGGTCTTGCCTCCCGGCCCAGGTGACAGGAACCTGACTTTCCCCCTGGCATACCAACCACATCTTCACGTGGGGATTTTCTCTCTTACTTTTAGGAAGCGAAATGGGATTCAGAGAGACCTTCTTGTACCTGGTTTTTTCCAGGTTCTTTCACCCCAAATGTTCCTGATGTCAAAGTGGCATGTTGTGAGATAAACATTCTCCTGCCCTTCGATGTAGAAAAGCTGTAGTTACAGGAACGGCGGTGTGGATATGGATTCTGTCATGGATCTGAGTAGGTGGAGCCTCATAGTGAGGTATCAGCACGCGGCACTCATTCCCTTTTTTACTTGTCTGGCAGTGCTGGGAGTCAAACCAGGGTCCTTGTACGTGCTAGGCAGGTGCTGTCCCTCTAAGGTATACTCCCAGCCCTCTGTCATTATATTTTACCTATGGAATAAAGAGAAACTTCTTGGTTCAATTTCACATATCTACGAAATGGAGGATTGAATCCAGGACAATCCTACCACCAAGCTACAACCTCAGTCCTTTTTACTTTTTTTTTGAGTTAGGCCTCCCTATGTTGCTGAAGCTATCTGTCCTCAAACTTGTGATCCTCCTGTCTCAGCCTCCTGAGTTGCTGGGTTTGCAGGCATATGCCACTGCACCTGGCTCCTTGTATTAATTTTAATGACACTGATATTGGTATTCATTTTCATCCATTGTTTTCTTATAATTTTGAGGTTTAATGTGTCCAAATTCTCATTTGTAATTGCACTGTCTTCCTGCTTCACATTAAAGCACATTTATTCTAAACTTTGCAACTTTCTTTTCTTGGTGTTACTTTCTCTATTCTGGGACTTTCTGTGCCTCTAGAGAATGCTTTCCACAAATGTTCTGGGACACATTTTGTCCACAAATCCCAGCTCATCCTTCTGCCATCCTTACTGTTGAGCCTTATGATAATCACTCAGGCAAGGGCGGGTGACAGCTTTCTATGGTGGTTCCAAGGTGCCCCAGTACTTGAAGCAAACCTGCTGCTTTGGACTCTGCTGTGCTTCTCCAGCTCCGGAATAATGACTTGAACTTGAACTTGAAGGATGAGCTTGCAAGGTTGTCCAGCCAGTTTCCAAGGCAGGGGAAGAGGATGGCAGAGTCCCAGCTGGACCAGGGGCCACTCCCAGCCCATTACAGAGTGCCCAGCTCTGGGGTCAGTGCTTCCACCAATCTCTGCTGCCTGAGCTGGGTTTTTTTTTTGTGACTAGATATTGTTTTGCTTATTTTTGGATATGGCTTTATTGACCTAAACATCCCATAGCCCCATTCCCTCTTTCTCTCTTTCTTTTGTTCCTCAGTCTTTCAGCCCATGGAGTTATCCTCAACAGAGGCTTTTCCTGTCATTTATTATGATTTTAAGTAGAGAGGATTGATGTCTAAGCATTTGTACTCAGCTTCGTATCTCTAGGCCATTTTAAAACAAAAATAAAGCTCATGAGGGTTATTTGCAGTTCTTTAGAGTGCCAGAGTCTCCTACTTCTATTCTTACTAACCTTTTGTTTTATTTAGTCTTACTTCCCACATCTACCCCTAAAATACATTTTAAAGTTAGTAAATAGTGAAGAGAAATTTGAAAGATTTAAACATCTAAAACTTCCTTCTATCTTCACAGAACATTTTCAAAATAACATACAGTAAGGGAAAACATTATTTGAAATATAGCTAATTTTAGGATAACTGAACTGGTGGACTCTACCAATTTGTTCTGATTTTGGTTTTTAATAGATTAAATTATAACATATACTGTCTTACCCTTAAGTACAACACAATGACTCACTTGGTTCAGCCAACTGGCCCAAGCCTCCAATGGCTGCCTAAGCCCTGGGAGGGGCTGCCAATCATGACCTGCTGCTGCTTTCAAGGTTGTCTTTGGCTTTCTGAGCAATTTTCCACTTCATCCTCAATTATAGCACAGGGCTTTGCAAACAGCTGACTCTGTAAATGTAAGGGCAAGAATAGGTGATATATCAATTGAAGAAAGAAAAAAAAAGAGAAAGAAAATAAAATTTTAAAGGGAAGCTTATCATAGAAAGATATCTAAACTAAGTGAGAGTTCTCTATATTAAAATGAAAAGAAAACTTGTAATTTTTATATTTTCTTATTTTGCAGCATCAAAATATCTGATCTCTTTATTATCAAGTATATTGATTGTGAATACATGAAAGCTTCCTCCAAGATCTCATTAGAGAGGAATACAGACACACAAAAACTATCCTGGAAGTTATTGTCAAAAAATCATTACATGTATCACCACTGGCCACTGAGGCGTGGAGTTCCATGATCCCAGTGTTCAATATGCCTATTATCTTATAAGTTGGGAGTAAGTAAAAAAAAAATGCTTTTACAATATGTGTGTGGAATTTGCATGAGAACTAACTTCAGTTAAAAAGGTTAATAATAACTCTCCCTATTTACTCAGGGACATTGATATTCCTTTTAAAACAACAATGGTGTCCTTGTGCAGAGGAGGGTTATTAGTCATGGAGGTGGCCTTGGGTACCCAGCCAACTAGAGTCATTCTCACCTGGCACAATTAACTAAATGAATTAAAGGAAGGATATGGGAGATCAAGCCGGGAGTTTTTTTGGTGACTCTTTCTGGTTTAGTCTGCAGTGCATGTGCAAGCATTCTATAGCCCCCAGATATGCACATTGTGCAACTCAAAGTCTGAACTTGCCATATGTGTGCAATTCAGAATTAAAACTAAGTTTCTTACCAATGGCCTTGGATTTTACCTCCAGCATTTGCCAGAATTGAGTGTAAATTAAGGGAAAAGATTAGCATAGACTCTTTCATTCTAACTCCTCTCCAAATCCTGAAGTTAAAGTCTATGAATTGAAAACATTTACTGTTGCTAGAACTGGTTGTCACTTTGTAAGAGTGATAGAGAGAAAACTGCAGATAAGTCATACAATTTGAAGATGTCATGAAGATCTAGTTTTTGCTTGGCATCTAGATGTACATATATCATACATTTTCTCTAAAATTAGAATGAAAGTAAAAAAGCTGCTTTATTCACAAAGCAGCTCGATTTCAGCCAGGCAGGGTAGAATTGAGCCATAAGGTCTCATTGATCATGCAGAATTTTGTTTCCTTTTACAATTTAACTATATAAACGCCAAATTTAGTTTCATATGGGGAAATAAGTCTGAGGTTCTGACTGGACAACAGGAGTCAGTCAAGAGGAAATCTGGAGGAACAGCAAGTTTCTCCTCCATGTTTTAGCATATCTTATCTTTTCAGAAAAACACATTTGTAACAGTGCATTCTGTCATACTTGGCAATGGGTCCCTTTGACACCATCATATATGCACAAAATAAAATTGGTCGCTCAGTCCCCCATGTATCTTTGATCATCCCATGCCCCCCACCCCCACTCTCTTTCTCTTCTCTCCTGGTCTTCCTCTTATTTATTTATTTTTAACTGATGCTTTATAGGCGTGCACCAAGGTGAAACTCACTGTCATATGTTCACATTTCATACAGCATAATCTGGTCAAATTTATTCCACAATTTCTCCCTTTACTCGTCCCTCCTCCCACCCCCTCAACCTCCTTCCTCCACTGTACTGATCTCCCTTCCATTCTCATGAGGTTCCCCTCATCTCCCACTTTTCCTTTATTCTGTCTAACTTCTGCATGTGACAGGAAACATTCAACCCTTAAATTCCCGAGTCTGAATTATTTCACTTAGCATGTTCTCTAGTTACATCCACTGACCAGCCAGTGGTATACTTATGTTCTTCTTCATGGCTAAGTAAAACTCCATTGTGCAAATATACCACCTTCTCTTTATCCATTCATCTACTGACCAACACTTTGACTGGTTCCATAATTTGATTACTGTCAATCACACTGCTATAAACATTTATGTGCTTGCAGCACCACAGTGTGCTGATTTTAGTTCTTTTGGATCATTACCAAGAGTGGCACAGCTGGGTCATATGGTGGTTCCATTCCAAGCGTTTTGAGAACTCTCTATACTGCTTTCCAGAGGGTTATATTAATGTGCTTTCCCATCAACATACTTGCCAGTAATTATTACTATTTGTATTCTTGATGATGATCATTTAAACTAGAGTGAGATGAAATCTCAAGGTAGAGTTGGTTCTTTGAAATGATAAACAAGAATGAAGAAAACCCTTAGCCAAGCTAACCAAAAGACAGATAGACAAGACCCAAAATAAGAGAATTAGAGATGAAAAAGGAGGTTATCAGCACAGATATCTCTGAAATACAGGGGGTTATTAGAAACTATTTTGAAAATTTATACTCCAGTAAACTAGAAAACCAGGAAACATTAAAAAATTTCTGGACACATATAATGTATGAAATTGAACCATAAGGTGACATAAAACCTAAATAGCAATGTAAAGCAATGAGATTGATACCCTAATTAAAGTCTTTCAACAAAGAAAAGGGCAGGTCCAGATGGATTCTCAGCCATGTTCTATCAGACTAGACTGTTAATGAAGAACTAACATGGGTCCTGAAATTATTTCATGAAATAGAAAAGGAAGCAACGCTTGACAAGTTCATTCAGTGAAGCCATTGTCACCTAGACACCAAAACCAGATAAAGACACATCAAGGAAAGAGACTACAGACCAATTCCCCAAAGAACATAGATTGAAAAATCATTAATAAAATACTAGCAAACTACATTTAAAATGCATTAAAAACACAGTGCCCCCAAATCAAGCATGTTTCATACCTTGCTTAATCAAGATTGGTTCAATATATGAATATTGATAAATGTTATGTACCACTTAAATAGAAATAAGGTCAAGAATCATATGATACTTTCAGTAGAAGCAGAAAAAAGCCTTTAGCACATTTTATCTTAATCCCCATTCTGTTTAGTATTTTTGTAGAGCTGTTTATTTTTCTCCCTTTATCCTATTACATCTCTATCAGTGTCAAAAGACAACATTACAACAAATTTAATTAGATCTAATTGTTTTTTATTCATGGTTCGTAATTTGGCACTCTGCATCCTCCAAAACAGAATGAGAGCTCTCACTGTGCACTGGAGGAACAGTTGGCATTTTAAGATGAGAACAAGGAAACAGCATAATAGGATGGAGAAAAAATGCCTGATAACCATCAGGGTAACTTGTCTGCAGTGGTTCAGGCAGAGGGTACTTCCTTACTAATCTGACTCAGAGGCCTGGAAACTCCTGTGCTCAGGAGAAACTGGTCAGATTTGTTATCTGCCTGCTTCCTGAAAGTCTCAGTCAGCTTTCCCAGTATTTACCCTGACTGAGAACATTCTGGCTTACTGGGGCCTGGTGGAGAAGCTCAGCCCAAACCAATGGCCTCCCACAATTTTGATTAACATCAGAAAAGTAAAACTCATATCACCTAAATTCCTCAGTTCGTAGCTACATTAAAAGACTGAATAGAATATTTGGAAATGGGTAAATTAATGTCAAGTCTAACACAGAGATTAGCATTGAGATCCAAACAACTCTGGGATCACCAGGACCTGACTCTGAATTTTGTTTCTACAGCTTTATGAGATGTATGAACTTGGGTAGCCGCTGACCTTCCCCAGACCTCTGTTTCATCTTGTCACTATTAAAAACAGCATTTCTTAACTATGTCATTACTATGCATGGACCACATACAACGAAAGTATTTAGAACAAGACAAAATAACAATTAATGGCTCTCAGCAATTTCTACAACTTCAATGATCTACTATGTGATACCTTTTATAGAACAAGTTGCAGGTATTCACATAAATACACAGATATGCACATACACTTCATTAAGATATTCAAGAACCTCTCCATCAATCTAACACTTTTGATTTAATTTGTAATTGTTGGTTGTAAATATCAAGACCTTCCATAGTTGAGAAGTGAACATACCAGCCAATACAGAATTTTCACAGCAGGTCGCCAGTGGGCCTGGGACAGTGCTCTCCCCCTTATGGAGCCACGATTCTGTTTCTTCTGATCTATCTATTGCCTGACTGAGAATCCAAAATCCAAAATTTCAGTTTGAATTTCAATTCGAAACTTTATGTCTATCCAGAGTTTTTCTCTTCCTGTCTGTTTGATCTTCAGACCGTAGCTTAGGCTACTCCCTGAATATGCCAAAGTCCCTTGTCTACATGAAAATGCTAATTGGAACTTGTTGTCCTAGTATGAGCCCCATCTGTTTCCTCTGGCTGGTAAATCTGGTTTGCAGATTTGAGGTCTGCTTGCCCATCTTGTTGCAGCCCATGATTTAACATGCATTTACATCAGTATGTGCACATATTCCACACGTATGTATGTGTGAAAGTAACCAGAGATTAAACTAGAAGTTTCTCAAATGGCACAGCGTGATTATCCACTCCACTGTTTTCCTAATAATTTAAAAAGTAAGAATATATTTCATTCATGAAGGATAAATAATTAGGGTATATTAAAGACTATATCATAACTAGTCTGGCACATTGGCAAACTATTACTATTTATGAATGGAATAATCTGCTATTTTGAATTTTCTTTTGTCTACTGAAACTTATCATCATTACTACTATAAATTTAATACACAACCTGTCACAGAGGGCCACAATTCAGTTTGAACAAAGAACCATACATTGGAGCTCAAGATTATATCATGAAATTTTAGATTGTAAGTAGGGAAGAGATGGTTTGTAGATTATATTTCAGAGTCCCTGGGTCCGTTTTGTTAAGACCAGTCATATAATGTGCTAAACCATTGTCTCAGACTTAGTCCCTCTTAATCCTATTTTGCAAATATCTATCTCTTATGTGCATACTTGAGTGCAACTGATGTATTTTATTCTCTGTAACTTCGATGAGGGAAGGTAAGTATAATATTTTTACAGAGAACATAAAATCTACTTTTATAGGCTTATTTTGTTGGCATGTTAGAGTTGGTCTGTGCCAAGACAATTACTGCTTTGTTTTTAAATTTTTAGTGTTTGTATCCTGCAAATATGGCATAAATAAATGCCTACAAAATAAACTGAGCTTTAATTTTAAAGAAACTGTAATTATAACCTGTCTGAGTTTATACAGGGTGCTGTAACAAAATACTATACAATAGGTAGCTTATAAAAAACAACACTTGATTTCTGTCAAGTTTGGAGGCTGGGGAAGCCTGCAGATTCCATGTATTAAGGGACCATGTGCAACCTGCTCTCAGAACTCTCCTTCATGGAGCACTAATATCATTCTTGAAGGTCCCCCTCATGACAATCACTGCCAAAAGACTCCGCCTCCATCACCTGGGGATCAGAATTCCAACACATTAAATCAATGATCTTCTACTAAAATACTTATTTTATAAAAAAAAATCATCAGTTAAAGTAATAATCAATAATTCAGTAAGTATTCAAAACAGGCTAAAATTAAATAATTCAAATATATTCAAGGAGATTGAATGAATTTCCTCGGCTCATCCAGGTCCTTAGCTGAACCTTCACAGAGCTGTGCCATGAGCATTCCACACAGTGTGCCCAGATGCTCAAGGATAAGTAGAGAAGCAAACCAGCCATGGCACAGGCCTCACGCATCTGTCACTGTGCACTATTCCAACTGGAGTTCGTTTCTGGAAGGTTTCCCTTTTGCTGTCCCTTGCTTCCTGCGAGAAGTTCACCCCACTTGTTGGCACTTACTCTGGGGCTTGGATTTCTCTCCAAACAACGCTTGCTTCCTTCACTATGGGTTTTGTTTAGGTCTGACTCACAGCCTGCACACACCGACAGCCTCCCTGGGCATGGAGCAGTAAGCAGATGGAACCCATTTCCCAGACATTTTCACTGACCTGGAATTCAAAGAACAGACACCTCCTCAAACCCACTCCTGAAAACACGCCTCCCGAGCCCTCACCACCTCCCTGTGTTCTCCGAGTGGCTGACATCTCTGGGATCAGCCCCAATAAAGAGACCTGTGCAGGGGCTGGGAACCTGGCCAACAGATGGGGCCTGCTTCCATCTTAGATGGGAACGACTTACAGAGCTCTCCCTCTCCATTCTTCTAAGGGCCTTTTTTTTTTTCTGTTTTCAAATCAACTGTATCTTCTCTTTTGCAGCTTTGTTAGGGCAGAGTCACAGTATTCATAGACACAGGAAGGAGCATATAAACTTTAAAGGGAATGCAGTACACTGCTAAAAATCCCACTTAAGTGTTTTGGAAAAGCAGATGAACACACCCAGGAAACACAAGCACAAGTGAAGAATTAAACGTGGTCGGCACTGGACTTGTTGGACACTCATTCACCTTCGTCATGGTCAAGAGACTCCTCTCTTATTACACGAAGTTAACTTGAGACAGTTTAAAACCATTTTACTTACCAAACGTCATTCATATACAAATGTAATCATTGAGTGTAATTTGACTTCTGTTGCTTTATCATGTGTATCTGGCATATCAGCATTATATGGATATTACCTAGTTTCACATAGTCTCCTTCATTGTGAAGACAATCGTCTTAACATTTGCTCACACACACACTTAATAAAAGGATTACTCACCATTTCCATGCAACCAACTGGTAAAGTACTTGCTCCTTCTGGTTTACTAGGAGCTTATAGTTTCTAAGTCTAGTGAAATTTTATGTCTGCTTTCAAACATGGCTTTATTATTTGCTGAATCTAAAACTTTTTGGAAAGATTTTTTTCTTTTTTTTTAAGGAATGCAAAGAATAATGTTTGAGATTGCACAAAAATTCAAAGATTTGGTTCTTTTCCAACCCAGGTAGCTTCAATCATTTTTAAAAATATAATCTAAAACAGATGATTACATTAGGACATATGAAAAATGATGTATAGTTTAGTGCCAAAGAGATAAAAAGATTAAGCAAATCATTATGATTTAATACATGAAAATTGTATCCTTTATTATTAAAATATGTGAAACTGTTGCAAAACATTATACAAAATAAATAATCACTGGAGTACATATTAAAAACAAATAAATAATCCATCTTCAGTCTGTTCATCAGGCAGTTAAGGAGACACCCACCAATGGAGAAATTCTTTAAGAAGCCCAAGTTTTTTAAATGCTAGAAACAGGAAAAGCAACTTCAAGACGGTTCAGCAATGTCAGTTATGAAAGCCAGTCCTCTGAATAATATGTGCCCATGGACGAAGCCCTGTTGCCCACTGAGAAGAGCAATGTCTTCAGCCAGACCCAACACGTGTCCAGTAAACAGGCACCTGAACTTTGTGGTCCTTATGAGTTTAAGTGACAGTGAATCATGGTGCTTCACTGTATTTAGGCTTAACATCTTTTTTGAGAATATGGCCATAAGTAAAAAAAAATGTTATTTTATAATAGATATTCAACATTTTTAATACCTTTCAATGCACACAATGTTCCTAATATCAAAGAGAGCATAAATGATAAAAAATGAAGAAGTGAATTTTTAAAGTAATATATTACAGTAGGGAAGAGTAACATCAACACCCTATTATTTTTATTACCATTAAAATCATTGATACATTCATTCATTAATTAGTAATTGTATCCACATACAAAAACTCACAAAAATTCAATTTGGTTCTAAAATGTAGTCTTATATATATTTTTTAAATATAAAATGCATCAGAGGATAAAATTGGGGTCCTTTGTCATCTTTCCTGGATTAAGATAAGTTAAGAAAATAAGGCTGCATAAATCTATTTCGACAATAAAGATGGGAATACTATATTAGAAATCACACTTTCAATGTATGGAATAAAAATTAATAATGTGGGCATGTATATATACTTTCTCAGGTATCATTTCTTATGATGGTCTTATTTGTAAATATCTACTGAGTATGTTTATGGTAATGTGATCTATTCTGTTTTAAAAATTCACTTGCTTTTCTAAATTATATTTACTGAAAATGTTCAGAAGAAGACTGCCATTCTTAAGCCTAAATTCATTTTATGTTGTAATAGATGCTCCATCACTCTAGGCTAGCAAGCATTTGAAATGCATGCTCTTCCTTCATCCCACCCATCTAGATGTTATTGATAAATACATGCCTTTAAGGAGGTCATTAAAACCAGAAGCTCTGATTATATGTTACAAAGAAAATTTTAAAATGAAAAATATTATTCTGAAGGAGAAAATCTGGAGATTGAAGAGTATAAAACAAGAATTGTTTAACATTTTCCATGTTGGTTTGCTTTATTTTTAATTTACAATATTTTTATTAAAAACACATAAAAGAGTGAGATGCTATTGCTATGACTTAGACAATTTTACATCAGAATAGAAATTCATACAGGTAGTTTAGTTCTTTTCTTTCAATACATTTCTATATTCTTGGCACAAAAGTAATAATTTTTTTTAGTAAAAAAAATTGTAACTATCCCTTCTGAAGAAGGAGAATAGAATCATTTGATTATAAAATAAAGAAAAAACATTGAATTTATACCATGCAGTTAATGTATAAAAGAAAATTGAACATTTTGAAAAAGATCAATATAAATGAGTTGCTAGAAACAATGTATTATTAGGTGTGGGCAAGAAAAGATGCATTTAACATTCAGAAGAATGGTCTGTTCAGTCGCTTCAATGTTTCAAGTCTTTCACCTTAGGTCAACTGAATAGAAGACAATGTATTATTGTTGTGGTTTAGAAAGTAAAACAAGAAAGATACTAAGTTTTAAAGGTCAGTTCAAACAAGACACAAAGATATATGTACACATAGCCATGTACACATTTCTTACTCTATCTTCAATGTAACTCAATTCTTTCTTCTAAAGATAAAAGAGACTTTCTTATACTTACCAAAATTTACTAAGGCTTCTTGTGTTACAATTTGTGTCCTAAACTGCTCTTTAACATCTGTTTTCCTCGCTCTTGGCTGCTTTGTGTTTAGTGCCCAGAAGATAATAGCTGAATGAGCTCTGGCAAAGCATGAGCAAGGCAAGGTTATTGTCTTTATTGTTCACTAAGCTACAACTGTACAGCTGCATCAAACAGCTTATTCCTATTAAGTTTACCGCACACCAAAATCCCTGTCTTATCAGCATCTAGTAATACAGCAACTATTGCCTCCCACCTTAAGAAGACTGCTATTCTTAACCCTACACTCAGTTTTATGTTGTGATAGATGCTCCGTCACTCTAGGCTAGCAAGTATTTGAGATGCATGCTCTTCCTTCATCCATCCCACCCATCTAGATGTTATGGATAAATAAATGCCTTCAAGGAGGTCATCAAAACCAGAAGCTCTGCTTTTGATGCACTGTAACTTTATATGTCTTCCCACATTGAGAAATGGTTCCTACTGCTCAACATTTCTTTTTTTTGGAATTAAAAGAATGAGTCTTTGATAGTTCTTGACACATAAACATCAACATCACTATTGTGTAGAATGTACTTTCTTAATAATTTTGAAGATCTGCTCAGTCTTTTCTTTTCTCTTTGAAGTCTCTGCAACATTTTAAGAAACCCTAGTAATTCAGGAGTCATTCTGGACAAACCACAATCTCACAACTTCCTCCCTTTTTTTGACTGGCAAACACACCAACACACAAGAAGATCATATTCTTAAAAGAAAACAAACTTATACAGGTAGTTTAGTTAACTTTTCTTTTCTTACATTGTCAAGTAATACTTGCCTTCAGTTCTTCTTCAAATGAAAAATATTCCTCTTGGGTTAGTAGAAAAACTACAACTTTTTTCCATGAAACTATAAATCTGCTGTTGGAAAACCAATTATCTGGGGGTTCATAACAAAATTGTCTTTGCTCTTTCACCTTCTCCTTAACAGCAGCCATTCACAGAAAAACTCCCAGAAACAAAGTTCTGATCATTTTATGATTACCTGTCCTTGAATCTCTCCCCCATGCTTCTTTTTATGTAGTATTAATAGGAAGAGAATGAAGAACACCATGTCAGCATCTGTGACTCTGAATTTGACCATAGTGAGTGATTTTCCATTTTTCATTTGAAGATGATAAATTATTTCACCTCTCAGTTATTTTCTTCTGGTTATTTTCTAAAATTAAATAAAACCAGTCCTTTATACATATGTATTCATAAACTTGCATATCTTGCATGTTTGACATTGAGACAACTGCTTTCCAAAGTAAGTAAAATCTTTGGCAATCGGATCTTCTATTGACGACTTCATAGAAATAAATCTTTAATCAGAGAACACTGTGCACTCTGACATCATTCTCATTCCTTTGACACCATTTCCAATGATTGGTGAGAGTACTGAGAGATCCACTCCAACTCTGTGTCATTCACTTTCAGGATGCATCACATCCAGCAGTTCACAACAACCTTTGACTTAGACAATTATAGGCTATGAAGTGAAATAGGCCTGTAAGGACAGGTGTTCATCATCTCTCCCACCCAATACACAGCCGGACAGCTTTTGCTTCCCTAAGTATATCAGCACTCATCCAGACCTCCTAGAGCACCCTGAGCTAGCTCACCAGCCTCTCCATCATCTTGGCATCTTCCTCCCAGATTAGAACATAGAGTCCACAGGGTGGGTCTGGCCCTCATTTTCCATCCCCTTGATTGCAGCCTCTCTGTGTCCTTCACTGACGCCCAGCAGTCTAGTGTGTTATCAAACACTACCACTGTTGATTCTCCAAGAGCAGGAAGCAGCAGCAGCAGCAGCAACCACAGGTAGCTAAGGCAAACCTGTTTATCAGACTTGCTGTAGTCAGGGAAAGTAGCTCTTTGCAAAATATTCATAATGCCTCAAAACGGGAAACTAGGGAAGAGCACATATGGGGATTTTGGGCTCTGTCTAGAAAATTTTGAGGCTAGATTGTATTCAGTGAGAAATCCACTGGGATCTGGCAGTTTATAAAACTCTGTCTTGGGGTTGGTGCTGGAAGTCCCAGTGAGGTAAAGATCTTAGAGTGAGCCTAGGACAGTAAACTTGAGTCTTGAAAATAAACTGTTTTTTTTGGTTAGCCATCTTGCCTTGCAGGAATAGGTATTTTTTTTGAAGCAAAGAGCTAAATTAGTCATTCACAAATGGCACTGTTTAACTGAGGGACAGAAATGTCTGCACACTGCCAAGATTGTTAAGAGATTCGCTTCAGTCCTCACCAGGCACTCCTAAAGCCATTTTGATATCTATTCAGAAGGTTGAACTACCTCCCTGTGTAAGTGCAAAATGTGTGCTTTGTCCATTGAGGATTCATTGTTGGATGCTTTCCATAACCAGTTTGATATGATCCTGTCTCTTCTGATTAATTTTGGTTTGAAATCTACTTTATCTGAAATTGGTTTCTATTTGTATGGTACGTTTTTCCCCCATTTTTAAAAAATCATTATGTCATTGTATTTTTGAGGTAAACTTCTTGCAAACAATATATGGTTGGGTCTTGTTTTTTTATAATTTGTGTCTTCTGATGAAAGAGTTTTAGGCTATTTATAATAAATGTTATTATAGAAAGATGATTTTTATTTCCTACAATTTTTTCTAGTGATTCAGACTTTATTCTGATTTAATTGACTATTTCTCTAATGCAATTCATCTTGCTGCTGGTTTCCACTTTCATTTTTTATATATCTGCATGAAATACTTCATTGAATATGTTTTGTTGTGTAGGTTAAATGGTTTTGATTTTTTTCATTTTTTACTTATTATGAAATTTTTTTATTTCATTTTCAATATTTGGAAAATTTTGCTGACTATACTGAAATAGGTTGGTGCCTGTTTTCTTTTGGGCCTTGGAAATCACATTTGGGAATATTAAGTTGTTTTGGTTTTACAATTATCCTTTTCTATTTGGATTGATGTTCACGCTTTCTAATGCAATTCTAAGGAATGTGAGTAAATGTATTCATTTATCAGCAGAGACCCATTTTGACATGACTTCAGAAGAAGAGCACAAAAGTTTTGATGATGCTCAATGTACCCAGTCTCAGGTATGTCAACATATAAAGCATTTCTTCCTGTTTCTTCTTGTTTTTCTTTCTTGAGGAAAGTAAAGGAGGGCAAATGAAAATATCTTTTAAATAGTCTTTTGGAATCCAGGCATTTATATTACTAATTACATCTAAAACCACTCTGAACTGGTTAGAATCTGAAAATAGCATTAGTAGTCCTGTCAACTTATAGCTAAATTTACTATGTAATGGAGGAAAAACAATTCTAAATGTTGCTTGTGCTTCCACTTGCATAAACATTTTGAAAAATAAAATGTTGAGACTAAATTTGAGACTGACAAATAACCACCTGGGTTATGAATGCCAGATGCCTACAAAGTTTGACCTCCAACACTGCAAGAAGAGAAAAGAAAGAAAGAAGGAAGATAGGATGGAAAATGAGAGGAGACAAAAGGAGAGAAAAATGAATGATTTATCAAAACAAAAGGGCAAGTGATACAAATATAAATATATGACATACTAGCTCTTTGAAAATTTTACAGAACTTTAGAATTTTAGTTATATCAAACTGGGTGATATTATGACTGTATAGAGTGGCACATAATAAATTCTGCCTTGGCCTCAACTAAACCAAACCAATGGGAGAATGACCTGGAGAGAATTTCTCTTTGACTTGATTGGGACAGGCTTGAACCTGCACTGTTTCAGAATTCACAGCATAGTGAAGGGGACAAGACTTCTCTGACAGGCAGCATGAGTGTGCTAGGACCCTGGGAGCCCATAACTGGGCTCCCCATGCCCATGTCCACAGGCACCCCCTGTGGTTCACAACCCTGCTGGTTTACAATGGTCTGCTTCATTGCCTACTGCAGGTTTTTTCCTGAACAAGGCCTGAGTGTTCACAGCCTGTTTTGGCATGATTGGACATGGTGTAGTTGTAGAGGAAATAGCTAAAGTAGTCTTAGTATGAGGAAGGAGCAACAGCTGCCCCTCAACCATACTTGGGAGTGCTCCTGGAAGAAGTAATCAGGATTGTGGTTTGCATTGTCTGAAGACATGGAAACACACCCTAATCCTTATGGCTGTCCGTGGGAGTTGGTGATATGTACAGCTATTGGATTTTTTGTTCTTCTCTTAATTTTGTGGAGAAGTTATCAGTCTGTGAGAAGCAGGTGTTACACTAGAAAAGAAGAAAAGTTTGCTCTAAAACTTTCTGGACTAATTGAAGAAAAATGTGAACTACTTGAAAATGTTAGCCATGTTAAAAAGAGTATGGAGGCTTAAAGTCATCTTTAAAAGATGCCATTTTGGAGAAAAAGTCAATAAAAGCAAAAAAAAATGGTGGCAATATATAAAAACCTGGATAGGTCTGTATCTAAACCTGAGAATAAAATATTCTTTCTAGAAAAAGAGCTACAAGAAGAGAAAACTAAACATTCTCAACAGGATGAATTGATAGGGGGATATATAAAAAAGTATTAAGTTCCTAGTAGATAAATCAAAATTCCTCAAATCACAAATACCTGAAAGTAAAACAACCTTGAGAATATGTCAAATAAATAAAGAAGGAGTTATGGTAGCAATAAAAAAGACTTTGAATAAAAATCCCCAACTTCAGGAAAGTCAGAAATAGCTTTTATAAAAGGTTGAAGTATGAAAAGAAAAACTGAATGGCCTTAATAAATGACATTTGAACACTTCAAAGTACATGCAGAACAAGTTCTAAGAAATAAAAAAAAATCACATTAAGTCTCTGACTGAACACTTGCTGCAGATGAAAGATTGGGTTCCTGTGCTTGGAGAAGTGCTAACAGTGGTAACTTGGAATTGGAAATGGAAACTGAATCAGAAATTGGTGCTCACTTAGAGGATCAGCCAAAAGGAGCTTTAAAAAACTGGTTTATGTTCCTAAGTTAAAGGCCTCTTTTAAAAGCTTAGAAAGAGAAAGAAATAAAATTTTTACCTTATTATCTGAAGTAGGTAAAACAAAGGAAGACCTTATAGAACATTAACAATTTTAAGACAGAACAAGCATCTTTTTTAAATATTCTCTCTGTTTAAATTTTATTTATTTTTTATTAGTTGTACAAGACATTACAATGATCTTGACATATCATACATTTGATTCAAATAGATATGAATTGTCATTTTTCCACGTGTACAGATTGCAGGATCACATTGGTTATACATCCATGTGTATACATAAAGCACACTTGCAAGCAGAAAATACAGAGTTTGAAAGTGAGAATCAGAATCTTTAGCATAAACTTAAAGTCATGATGGAACTATATCAAGAAAATGTAATGAAACTCCAAAAAAATTAATAAGAGAGGAAAATTACCAGGTAGAGCAAGAGAAGAAACTTTCCAAAGTGGAGGAAAAGATCAGCCATATAACTAAACCACTGGAGACCTATAGAAAGCAAGCCAAAGATCTTCAAGATTTTGAGAGAACCATTTGTTCTTATCAGGCACACTTTATTTACTATGAGAAAAAAGTACATGACAATGTGTTGGCAGCTCAGAATGCTGAAAGATACCTCAATAATTTAAGGAAACAAAATGCACTCAATAGACAAAAATAAAATGAAATGGATTTTAAATTTAAACTTGTGGAAAAATACCTTCTGTGCTTGATGTTTCAAATTCAGTCTTTGGCAGACAGAATTACCCAAATAGTTCCTCATCATTGAGTCAAACTTCATGTGAAATAAGACCTTCATATTCGGAAAATAAGAGTCCACTCATACTCTCACCTTTGGTGCCAGTGGGAGGAGAAAAAGTCCAAGGGGCCCAGAGAATCCTCTAGACCATCTTAGCAGTTCAAAAATAGAATCAAGCTGTGATTGGTGAAGTGATCTTCAGAGAGCACCTTCTGGTGCTGGGCCCCTGGCACCTCCATAGGAACAGGCCCATAGGATAATGATCCAGCCACCAGCCACATCTTCCTCTACAAAGACAAGATAAATACTATTTTAATTATGGTAGTAGACCATCTGGATAAGCAGAAGTCAGAAGTTCCAATATGTTACCCTTGGATTAATTGGATGGGCCTTCAGAAATGAAAACCAGTAGAAATGATACCAAGTTGATATTGATGATTCCAATGAAACTGATTCATCTCTCAATGCTGAAAACCAAGCAACTGGCTCTGGCTTTGCTTTCTTACCTTTCCTTCATATCAGACATCTATTGTTTCCAATGGATCCAAGTAGTAAGTTCATGAGAAGAGGACCCTTTTTTCTTCCACCTCCTCCAGAAAACATGTATGGAGCATCTCAAGAACATTTTCCAACCAGGCCCACCCCCCCATTCTTAATGGGACCATGATGTTTTCCTCATTATCTCTCCCCAAAAGCTGGATTTCCTCTCTCCCCTGCATTCTGAAAGTAGAAGTTAGTTCCCTTCAGGTTGGATTCCACCTTCAAAAGAGTCTGCTACTGAACATTCAGCAGTAGAACAAGAAACCTGACAATATTTTGTATCTGCCTTCAAAAGTAATATAGTTCTCATTTTTAGTTTACATAAGTGCTTTTATTTAAGTGATTATAATTTTGCTCCAATTGAATCTTGATGAGATTATAATTCTTAGGATAGTATTTTATAAATAAAGATGGTTTATAAATCTTATGAGTGAATTATTTCCATTTTATCTTATTCAAGAGAGTATAACATTTAATTTGAGTAATCCACTATTATATGAGCAACAGACAGAGTTTTAAATATGTAATCTTTCAGTTGGGGATATTTTAAATTCCAAAGACTGTTCCTTTATACAAAGAAACCTATTTACTGTGATTGTAGCAAATGTGAAAGTAACTTTATGCTTAATGAAATATTTTAATTAATTTAAAGTCTTGTTTGGCATTGATAATGATAATAAAAATCTGCTACTTTTTCTATTAAAAAAAGTTATGACTAGAGCATATTAAGAGTAAGCCAGGAAACACAATTAAACATGTCATGGAAATAGGAGATTTTGAATACAGAAAAAAAATCCAATTCTCAGAAAACTTGTAGGAGTTGAAAACCATAATTTAAGTTCACTCTGTCCCTGTATTTTTCTTACATCTTCTTTATTTCATACACATTCTGCTGATACGGGGAGAGTTCTAGTCTTTGTTTTGTTTTCAGGGAGAGTTTTGTAAAATGCAAATACATTATTAGGACACTGAAATAAATAAACAAAGACATAACTCCAAATTTTGTTATTGTTAGATTCAGTAAGCATAAAATGACTCTGCTAAACTACTGTAAAATGTTTGAAGTTCTTATGTTCAATTTCTATATCATTGCAAATAAGTAACAATTTGCAAAACTGCACCAGTCCAGAGGTGACACTTTGAACAATTCTTCCCTGATTGAGACCAAGAAAGAACATTTATTAAAAATACCCTAATTAAGAATTAGTGGTTAAAGCTTTTTTTAAGTATAAATATGTTCTTCAGTTTTTTTGTGAAGATTATATATTTAAGTCTAAAATAAATACAGTAATATAACTTTCTTCTTAAATATAAACAGTAGCTTTATCACAATTGATGACCAGTGAAGACTTTCAATGATACTTGAGCCCACAATTAATTTAAATGAGGAAAAAGTTGGGCCTTGAAAAAGAAACTCTACAAGTTCAATAAATCTAATCTGTTTTCCCTCAAGAGTAACATTGGTTGTTAAATCAATCCTATAAATAATTTTTACTTTCCAGCATAAAACATTACTTGCTCTAAATAAGTGGATGGCAGTCTACATCTAAAGTTTCTATAAAATGGGCTGACTATTCCCCACTGATATTAATCAAAAACTACTTCTGCCCTAACTACTATGGGAGAATAGTTGCTAGTATAGTTCATGTTTTACACCAAGAAACTGAAAATAATGTAATTTCTGGTTGAAAACAGTACTGAAACGCCTAAATATCATGATACAGTCCTATAAAAAGTTATAGCTTCAGAATAAAAATCTGAAAGGCCCTTTTAAATATGACACCATTTACTGAATCAGGTTCCAACATTGTTAAGAGCTCTAAAAAATGACAGTAAAATAAAATAAAACAATGTTAAAAATTGGCAATTTATAGAAAAATAAGGAAGTATTAAATCAAAAAACAAAGTAATATATACAGTACATGTTTACATGTACTTTACCTAAATAATTGGGCTGTTATTGTAAAAATCAAAATTCCCACAACTAAAGAGGAATCCTCCTCCTGATATTTATGCTGTCATAATTAAAGAAATAGTCTTTTCTTACATGACTAATGTGGATAAATATAGCACAAGTGAATAAAACTAATAGGTATATGATTAAGTGTTTTATTTATAACTATTTTTAGTTGTTGATTGACCTTTGCTTTATTCATTTATTTATATGTAGGATATAGAATCAAACCCAGTGCCTAACATATGAAATGCAGGAGCTCTGCCACTGAGCCACAACCCCAGCCCATGATTATGTTTTAATAACCACTAACAATAATCTAAAAAGATAATGAGAATATCTACATTATAAAATAAATACAAGCCAAAAATAGATAACCAATAACTATTAGGCCTGGATTATTTTCAAATATTTTATTCATTACAAGGATTCCTTGATTCTATAGTGGTTTTACCAAAGGCCTGAAATATTTCCTAGCACTTGGCCAGCATCTACTCTTCTACAATAGAGGAAATGGGTATGGTAGAATTTTGCTGAAATGAATTAAATTCATATGTTCAGGGATAGCAATATTCCTCAAATATGCTATGGACCTGAGAGTAAAAGAATTTCATTTAAAAAATTTTGAGGGCTGAAGTTGTGACTCACTGATAGAGCACTCACCTAGAACATGCAAGGTCCTGGGTTCAATCCTCAGCACTACACATAGAAAAACAAAGTTATATGAATATCTACAACTAAAAAATATATTTTTAAAAATGGTTAAAATGTAAAATTTTATGTCATGTCTATTTTAACCACAATACAGTGTTTAAAATGGAAAACAAACAACTGAGGGGTTCCAGTGAGGGAGCTGTGAGTCTAACAGAACAGACAGGTGGGTTCTCAGTGAGGATGGCAGGTGACTCAACTTCAATACATATTTTAGATGGTGCCATATCCTGGGATATCCAGCCTGGTAAGGTGTTCATTTGAGGATTCATTTGGGAGGATTTGGTTGGTGATGGCAGGCTGTTCATAAATCCTTGCCTGAAATTTTGGTTGAAGAAGTCATTATGCCATTAGTGATATTAATATTGGGTCAGAGGAAAACATACTCTTTTTTCAATATACAATTGAATGAAGGTCATAAATACGACAAATTTGGCCTTCTATTAGAGTTTTTAAAGTGACAGATTCCTGAAAATAAGAAATGACACCTTCATTTGGGACATATAAACCTCTATTCAAAATATGTATATATTTTATGTGCCCATAGGAAAATTCTGTGATATAAATTACATGATGCACTTTTCCCTGAGTCCCCTCTCTTTCATTAGCCCATGACTCTAAGAAGAGCACCTCCTAGAGGATGTAGGGACTGCTGCCTTAGAGCATTGAGCTCTGCCCTGAGCAACCTTGAAAGTGGCTCTCTGGTGAGGTCCAGAGAATGGCAGGAATGGAGAAGTCTGGGCAGGACAATGACATGGCATGACAAGAAATATTCTGGAAGATGCTGCCTTCTGTCTGGAGGATATACTAGAAGAATAGGTGTTGAAAGGAATTGTGACACCAGGGAACTTGGGGGAGGCAACATGCAAAGCATGCTGTGAAACCTGGCTTCACCTTGGAACTTTTCAGCAAACCTGTCTCTAACTGTGCCAAGAGAGGTTTGTGGCTGTCTGCACATGGGACAAAGTACCTAGTGGCTCTTCCTTCATCAAGGATAAAATCAGGGCCTTAAGTGAGACCCTGTCTTTTTTATGACTGGCTTCTTTGCATTGGCTATTATTTTCAAGGTTTATTCATGTAATAGCATGTCATCAGTACTCTATTCCTTTCTATTGTAGAACAGCATTCCATTAGATGGAAATGCTATATTTATTAATCTATTTTGTTAGTTGACTGAGTCACTTGTACTTTTTGGCTATTTGAATAATGCTGCTGTGAACACTCATATACCTTTGTTTCTCTTGGGTGTATATCTAGAGTGGGATTGCTGGGTCATTTAGTAAGTCTGTGCCTAACATGGAAGGAATTGCCAGACTGTGCTAGAAAGTAGGCACATTCTTTACATTTTTCCCCCAGGTCACAGTGTGTCCTGAGAACATATGCTATTGTCCATATCTTTGATTGTAGCCTTCTAGCCATAAAGTGGTCTCTTGTTATGACTTTGATTTGCAATTCCTTAATGATAAATGATAAAATGATTACTGTTTTGCAAACATAATGATCTTTAGAGAAGTGCATATTCAAGTCTTTGGATACTTTTTATTGGATTTTCTTTGTGTTTAGTTTTAACAGTTCTTTCTATATTTGGGAACAGTCATTTCTGAGTTATAATCTATGACTTACAAATATTTTCTTTCATTCAATTCAATTTCTTAGTGCATTCTTTGATGTTCAGAAGCTTTTATTTTCAATAAAGTTCAATTTACTTATTACTTTCATTATTGCTTATCTGGTGCCTTATATTAGCAACCACAAATAAATGTAAGGCCAAAATGATGTATTCCTGTTTTTTTTTTTCCTAAAAGTTTTTAGTTTTAGATTTGCGTTGAGTTCTGTGATATATTTTGAGGGTATGTGTGTGTGTGTGTGTGTGAGTGTGCATGTGTATATGAAGTGATGTAGGGAGTCTGACTCCATTCTTTTCTGTTCTTACATGCCCATTCATGCTTGGTGATACCTTAGCACATCATAATATTGACCATACATATAAGGGTTTTCTGCCAAAACCCATTCATACTTTGCTCTTCAGGATAAGGAGACATGAAAAAGCCCCCTAGGTGACAGGTTTGCTCTCTCCATCCTTGCCAGCTCACTGTACAGTGCTCAACTACAGGTATAGGTACAGCCTGCGCTTCCAGATGCTGGGCTTTCTCTGGGCCTCATGCCCTGAAGACTACATTTCCAAAGAGCACTCATACCCATACTTCTGTGTCCATACTACATATTAGCACCTCTGCAATATGACACCATAGATGCTACTTGACCAAGCACATGTCCATCTAGACAGAGACCAAGGCACATTGAACCCAAAATGGACTGTTAGTCCCTTCAAGTGCATAGCTCCATGTGGTTACCACAAAGGTCTCTCCCTAGGATCTCATCCAAAGGGGCACATTAGCACATTCTTTCTTAACCCATACATGTAGAAATCAGTAATTGATTGTATGGGTAAGAGATAATTACACTTATATTAAATATCCAAAATTAGAAAATCATAGAGTTAGAGAGAGTTTGCTGCCAGGGACTTGGAAGGCATTTAAGTGGTTGATTAACAGATTAAATTAATTGCATCAGTTATTAAAATGTTTAAAACAAAGTAATTGTGGTAATTTTACAACAAGATTGTAAATGTCAATACTTAACTTATTTTTTGATGGGCACTTTTATGAAAATTCAACCTCAATAACACCAATAAGAAAAAAATCGTGAAAACACTGAAGTCTAAACGATTATAGCCAGAGGTTACAGAAATGAACTATGTATTTGGACATAACTTTCTTATCTTTGTATTTGAACAGATGACCAGAGTAACTGCATTATGTAGAACCACAAATATAGAATTCTGAGTACAATGAGTTATACTCAAGGTATGCATAATATTCCAAAATATTTTCTATCCTATTCAGCCCCAGCCACCGTAAGAGCCCTGGAACGGTCACCATCATGGCCACAATGGCCTTTTCTGGTTTTCTTTGATTTGCCCATTCTGGCCCTGGCCAGGGTCACATGACTAGTGTCACTGGGACCTTCATGATTTTTCAAAGCACAAATCCTCTTATCTTCTCTCAGGGAAAGGGGTTCCATCTCCAGCACCAAAAATAAAATAAAAATTTAAAAAGTGAGGATTTTCAACGCCACTGGTTCTCTCTCCCCAGGCTCGGAGGCTTCATGGGCAGCATCCAGCCACACTCTGAGCAACTCTCTCCCGTGCAGCTCAATGCTGCAGCAGAAGCTCCCAGCACGCTCCTCCCCAGGAGCCCGTGGGATGGCTGCCCCCTTGGCAGAACCACTTCCAGCTCCTCAGGGGTGAGGCTCTCCTACGGACTCCATCCAGATGCTAAGCTGTTGCTTCCCTACCCACCTTGGTCTCAGGAGTAACAGGGATGCTTATGAGATTGTGATTTGGAAGAAAGAAAGAAAGAAAGGAAGGAAGGTACAAATGAAGGAAAGAAGGGAGGAAGGATGGTTCACAACTCAGAGTCTTCATGTGCACACGGGAGCAAGGAGTCTGTCCAGCTGAAAGTCCTGATTGCCACAGCCTCTGCCTGTGGTGACTCGGGGAGGAGAAATCAGCAGCCACACCCGAGTGATGCCATGTTCTACACTGCACAATGTGGCTGCAGACTTAGCTGCCCGGGGACCTGCCGCCCACCTCTGACAAGATACCAGCACTTGTCCTCTAACATCTCTTAGTTAACCCAGCAAAGTCTGCAGGAGACTGAGCTCCTCTGACCATCTGAATGTACCCACTAAACAGCAGCAGGAGGAGGAGGTGTTCCACTCCATCCAAATTATTCTTTGCTGCATTTGGACTCTCGGAGTGTCACTTTGATAGTGATACTTCGGTAACAGGAGCATCCCCTCTGAAACATGCAGATATCCCCAAATCACCTCCATTGGCTGATCAAACACTGTTCTGTTCACTCACTCCAAGCTGATTTCTATCATGGAACATGAGCATCGCCAGCAGGGTCGGGGTTCAGCAACTGGACTCTGTTTAGGTTTGACTCCTAGATCTGCCACCTCCCTGATGAGTGACCATAGGCAAGTGGCTCTACCTCACTGGACCTCAGCATCCTCAACAGTAGAACGAGAAGCATGCACACGAGACTCCTCCTCACTGGGTTAGTAATCTGCTTAATCCCTTAAACCAGTCCCTGACCACAGTTAAGTGCTCAAGGGTCAATTCTTCTCTGGTTATTGCCATTATTCATAGCTGGTATGCAGACTTCATAGAGAAACTGGATTCCAAGTCCACAATCTGGAATCCAGGCAATTCCCCAACACCCTGCACCTGCCAGCTTCATGAGCAGGTTCTGGAGAGGATGCTCAAGAACTGGCACCTGTGAGGAAGCCCCTCTGAGGCTTCAGGCTCCTCTGGACACTGTGCCAGGCAAGGGATGCCCCCTCCCCGGCCAGCTGCCTCCCAGGCCCAGGTGGTACTACTCATGCTAAAAGGCTCAGGGCTGAAATGCTGATTTTGGAAACTGAGAGTGATCTTTTTTACAAGAAGCAAATCTTTGAAGTCTCGCCCAGTGCAGGATGTAGCACTATTTATGAGCAGGAATGTTCTGAAACCCCTGGCTCAAAGTGTGTTTGGGATGGCTTAGGACTGCGGGCTTTTTCAGGGGTGAGCTTATCTGAGGGCACATAGGAGTGAACTTTGATACCGACATGGGGAGGAAGAGGCTATGATGAGAGCAATCCTCTGTTTCATGCAGAGATCACGTTTTGCATTTTGTGGACGGGCACTTGGGTTGCTTAAATCTCCACTCCATGCTGGACACTCCTAATGGACACAGTTGATCTCTGGGACCCTGCAGTTGAGTGATTCCTACTAATGGGAATTATGGAAAATTGCAGATGTTTAAGCCTCATATCACTAGAAGATTATCTCAGACCACCCAGGAGCAGTGGAACATCTGAGGATATTGTGACTAGAGGGCAGACCCGAAGCTCTCCATAGAAATGGGAGCCTTATCCAGTGCCTGTGGGACTCCACCCCTCTTTATTCTGTCAAGCCCTGGGCAGATTAATTTCCAATTCCAGCTCTTTGAAGAACAGTAGCTGTCAGCATCCAAGACCACCTCTGCACTGACGGCCTGGGGTGGCTCTGTCTGTAAGTGAAACTGTGTGTGGCAATGGTTGGGTTCCCCAGCTGCAGCCCCCAAGCTGGGAGCTGTGCCTTTAGAGGGGTGGCCCTAAGCCAGTGTTGCGGTGACAGATATGCAGAGACAGATGAAAGAGGAGGACAGGAAGAGATTTCAAAGGCTGTGAGACTATGGTGAGAATCAGTCCTGGGGGCAGCAGTGAGGAGGGAGCACCCAGGAAGGCCAGGGCACCCGGGAGGGCCTGGGCTAGGGACCTACTAGCCAGGATATGAAATATGTAAAATATGAGCTGCAAATTAAACTGGTCAATGACCTCAAGACCATTCTCGAGCCCGCTTCCCCTTCTGCTGAGCTCTGCTGGGGTTTGGGTGGTAAATCTCTAGAAGCCTCTGGGTTCCCAGGAGGGGCTCCCAATTTTTTGTGCACATCCCCATGGTGTTCCTACAAGGTGGGAAAGGAATGGGGCTTGAGGCAGAGACTTTACTGCCTCCAGTCCGGTCATTCAGGGTTCAAGGGACTTGTCTAAGGGCCACCTAGAACTTCAAGCCCCATCGGAGTCAAACTCTATGGCAGGAAATTGAGATGTCTGGCTTCCCCCAAAAAGAAAAACAGACATCTCCACAGCCTTCTCGACGTCAAATTATAGAACAAGGGCCCTGAACGTGTAAATGAATCAGAAACACATGTATTGAGTTTCTCATCAAAGTACATACTGGCTTTAAAAATTAAAGGGAAGGAGAAGGGCTTGGCAAGATGCCCTCTTGGTTTTTTCCAAACCTCTAGTGTCTGAAGACTTGTCACAAGGATCTGCCAAACCCCAAACATTGCAGGGTTCACCCATCCTTAGCAAAAGCTCCAGCTACAGTTTCAAAATGAAGTGCCACAAACCCCTAGGTACCTAATGTCAGGTTATGCTGAGTTCAGTTTTGCCTGGGACCATCCTGGGTACCATGCCAGAGGGCCCCCTGAAGCCTACCACCCTTGCTCCTGTGACTTGGAGCCACTGGGCCTCTGGCCAAGCCCTTGCTGTGGCTCCTGGGGTTTGGACCAGAAGCTGACGCCTCCACCCAGCCTGACCACTGCTGTCCCCCCAGTACTGGGCCAGCCCAAGCCACTATGCCCTGGCCCAGAGGCCTTTCAAAAACCATAGGAACTGCAACCAAAGCAAGACCACAGTGACCATGAGGGATTCTCCAGTGCTCTTTGGCCCCTGAAACCCTCCTCCATGAAGGAGTTTAGAAAAGCCTTAGGCTTTACTAGAAGCTTCCTGATACTTAGCAGGAAGTATTGCAGGGCTTAGGTGGGGACAGGAAGTCTCCTTTGAGTTCGTTTTTCTTCCAGGGGGGAGGGGTACTGGGGATTGAACTCAAGGGCACTTGACCACTGAGCCACATCCCCAGCCCAATTTTTTGTGTTTTATTTAGAGACAAGGTCTCATGGAGTTGCTTAGCACCTCACTAAATTGCTGAGGCTGGTTTTGAACTCACGATCCTCTTGCCTCTGCCTTCAGAGCCACTGGGATTAGAGGTGTGCACCACTGCACCCAGCCTTTGAGATCTTCACTCTTTTTCTCTAGTTTCTCCAGGGGTGCAGCTCTTACAGGGAGGTTCACAGGCCCTCACTGGTACCCCACAGGCTGTATCTGAGGAACAGGAAGCAGCCTTCTTGCAGCTAACCACCTGCACCCTTTGCTGGAAGACCCTCTGCATTTCACAGTGGTGTGGGCTGAACAACTTGAAAAGACTCCACATCTTCCCTCTGGGACACCCCTTCTTTCCTCTTCTAGAGAATTCACTGGATCTCAGGGCGGTTTTTGTTTGTTTGTTTGTTTTTAATTGTCTGAGAAATATTAGGAGGCAAAACGAGGGAGAAAGTAGTTGGATTCTCCCTAGTTCCCTCGGTAATGACCTTGGACAGCCAATTTCCAGCCTGCTTTCAGAAGTGATTCCTAAGTTGGGAAAGAAGTCTCCTATCACTGCATGGCCCACTGCAGGAGGCAGCTGGCCTGGCCTCCTCCCCATAGGGCTCCTTCTGCAGGGCAGGAAAAGAGCATTTGTCACCCTTGGGCCACCCTCAAAGGTGTCATCAGCTCCCCCAAAGAGTCCTAGTTGCCCTTGGCTTGCAGTTTCTGTGAGAATAATGGTGACTCTCTAACACCACCTCTTGCTGCTCCTCTGTCTTGGATGGTTCTGAGATACAATCATGGTAAGCTCAAGTCATTTCTGTCTCTACCTCCTGCCCCTACCTAGCTGTGTCTTTTAAAAGTAAAAAAGTAAGAATAACAAGTAGTAGCCAGGCACAGTAGTGCACACCTGTAATCACAACTACTCAGACAGCTGAGGCAGGAGGATTTCTTGAACTTCTGGTTCAAAGTCAGCCTGAACAACATAAAAAAAAACCCTGTTTCAACAAAAAAAAATGGGGGGAATATAATCAGTAAATTCTAGCTTCAGGACACACAGGAACCAAAATGGATATATCCTCTCTCCTAGAAATCTCAATCACATATGCCAAGTTAAAAGAAGTATCTGACAGCTCATTCCTGCCTGCACAGTCCAGGAATCTATGGGATGAAAAACAAGGTGGCCTTGCAGGCAACTGAGGCTCTGGGTTTGCAGCTGAGGCTCTGAGTTTTCTGTTATTCATCTCTCATCTAATTTCATCCTTCTCTAGTCTTGTGGTAGCCAGTGCATGGACAGGTATCTCATTTTGCAGATAATAAAATGGAAGAGGCCCCACAAGCCAAAGCCTCAAGACCATACATGAGCAAAAACATCTCATTATCCCCCACAAAAATACAGTTATTACTTGCAAAAATAAATTTTAGTTAAAAAAATAATAAAAAGTACAAAGACTTTGAGGCCAGCAGCCTGCCCTGGGAGAGACCTGAGGCCTCTCTAGCACAGCCTCCAGAGACAAGAATTGATGTGCCTCTGCCTCACTCACGCTCCCTTCCCCCAGCCCAGACACAGGCAGGGCACTGGCTGAGCTCTGGTCAAGTGTTCCCCCAGGGAAGGCGACCTCTCTGCTCTCAGCATCTCCAAATCCTTGTATTCTATTCTTTCATTTTACTGAGCAGGGAAGTGAGGACAAGATAGACAGGTGATGTTCTGCTGCAGATTACACATCTGGACCGTCAATAAGAAGCAGAAACAAGTCAAGAGCCAAGTCTCCTGAAGAATGTCTCCAGGAGAGGCCGGGCTGGTGGCTGCCCATCCTGGCCCAATGCGGCTTAGAGGCTGGTACAATTATAAACCAAGGGAGCAGGGGTTGGGGGAGCAGCTCAGTGGTAGAGCTCTTGCCTCTCGGTGGCAGGTGCTGGGCTCCATCCCTAGTATGGCAAAAATAAAATAAAACAGAACAAATGAGGGGGTCGAGGTCCAAGGGAAGAGCTCAGAGTGGGGTGGCCGAGGAGGGTCAAGGGGAAGGGTCAGCCTGGAATGAGGAAGGCACTGGGAGGAGCTGAAGGGAAGGAAGACCCTGGGGTGGGAGGGGTGTTCCAGAAAGAGAGGACAAAGACACAGATGCCTCCTCTTCTCCCCACCCTTCTCCCTCCTCTTCAAAGGAACAAATGTTTCTAGAAAAGCTTCCTAGCTGTCTCCAACTGCAGAGTGACTGATAGCTGTGGCCTCTCAGGGAGGACAGCAGAGAGGATCCTGGAGGCAGTGGGGAGCTCAGAGAGAGGACGGAGGGTAACAGGCTCCTGGCGCACAGCAGACTTCCTTAACCCACGTCAGCTACCTCTGACATTGTGGAACAACATTGCCAGCAGGCTCTGCAGGTCACCTGCTCCTAGACGCTAGAATTAGCCAGAACAAGTGACCTGTCTGGAAGACGGATGAGGCCAAGGAGGAGGGGCTGGACATGGAGGTCCCGGTTCCACAAGGCTCACCATCCCTCTCCCTCTCTGCTCCCTTCCTTGAGTAACAACGAGGACAGCCACCCTCCCGTGCAAGGGCTGGGCTGACTGTATTCACCAGACGTGGTACCTCAGAGGAAAGCTCTACTTGGCACCTAAGAATGTTATCACTGTTAAGCTCATGATCACCAGCCCTGGATGATGGAACATTCCAGGGTAAGAGTGACATCTCTGTGCTCTAAGTACTCACTATGGCCTGGGACCTTGCCCAGGAATCCTCAACAAATGTGGATCCTCAACAGGGGCAGCTGCTACTGTGGGACTGTCCAGCATGCAAAGTGGAACTTGTGGGCACCAGGGCAAAAGTCTAACCTGAGCCAAAGTCACTTCTGGTCTCATGTGATGAAAGCCAGCCAGGTTGGACTATCCCTCTAAAGCACCAGCCCTTACGTGGGCCTCAGAAGCAGCCATGAGCCAGTCACTGGAGACGTCTGCCCTGGTGGGGATGATATGTTCGGTTCCCGAGGCTTCCCTTCTGCAGACATCCTTGAGTGTGAGGCGGAATACTAAGTACCCAGTGCAGAGCACGACCAGCTCTCCGCCCCCCCAGGGCCCTTCATACCTTGTATCCACTGCACTTCAGGCCTGCATTTCTTTTTGCCAGGACGCACTTCATTCGGAGGAAGAAGGACCTCTCTATCTCTATCTCGTACTCTGAAAGCAGGAGCGAGGTTCCATGGACCATGGTCCCACCTGCTTCCCATCTCCCCCCACACAACATCATGAAATTCCCAGGGCCACAGTCAGAGGCCTGTTCCTCTGTGCCCCGACCCTGACTCTGAGACCTTGCTAAGGTCTGGGTGAGGAGGAAAGAGACTGGCCCTGTCCTGGTGTGGCTTCCACAGGCCCCAAAAGAGAGCAGCTCAAATCTCAGCCACAGCCTGGAGGCCAGCCTGGAGTCAAGGGCTGGGCCTGGCAGAGCTCCACCGGCCACCATCACCTCCTAGAGGCCACAGAGTGGCTTGGCATCGGGAGAACTTCCTGACAGTCTTGGGGTGGGTGTCTGAGATACCGTGAAGGCCCAGAATAGTCTGACTCCCCTCAGGTAGCAGATGCTAAGTGTCAGTCACAGCGTAGGCTCTTTCCCTGGCAGAGGGGGCCAGCCACTCATACCTCCTGCACTGTGGGGGCTGGGTGCCGAGAACCACCATGGCCAGAGCAAAGCTTTGGCCCTCATTTCTGGCCCTGGAAGGAGCAACCCTTGTCTCCACCTCCCCAGGGAACCCCTCACAGCTTAGCTAAGCCAGACCTTCCTTTCCTTTCTTTGAAAGGCTCTGTGCATAAAGAGTTCTCACTCTTGCAAACATACAGGAGTCCTCCTCGGCTTTAAAGGACACCAGCCCTCAGAGACAGCAATAGAGAAAGGCCACACCTCTGAGTTGAGGGGCTGTCACTCCACTCTAAGTAGACATTTGTTGGAGGTTAATAAGTTTATCTATTTATTTATTTTGTAAATAAATACAAGGCCCTCACACATGCTAGGCAAGTCTCTAGCACTGTGCTACATTCCCAACCCTTTTCCATTTTGAAACAGGGTTTCACTAAGTTGCTGAGGCTGCCCTTAAACTTGTGATCCTCCTGCCTCATCCTCCTGAGAGGCTGAGATTACAGGCATGCACCATTCTGCCTGGTGATAAATTTATCATTAAAAAAGGATTGGGCGGGCATGGAGGTGCATACCTGTAATCCCAGCAGTTTTGGAGGCTGAGGCAGGAGAATTGTGAGTTCAAAGCCAGCCTCAGCAACTGTGATACATTAAGCAACTCAGTGAGACCCTGTCTCTAAATAAAATACAAAATAGGGCTGAGATGTGGCTCAGTGGTCGAGTGCCCCTGAGTTCAATCTCCAGTACCAAAAAAAAAAAAAAAAAAAGGCTGGAGTGGTGCAAGGTCCTCCTCTACTGTCCCTGAGGGCACTGCCTCATGGAAGTTTGGGAATCGACTCAGAGGCCTCCTTGGTTCCCCCAGCTGGACAGGCTATGTGCTTTACCCACAGTCCTCCTGTCTGAACCAGACAGATGTCACTGAGGTGTGGAAGCTCACGTCTCAAAAGTACCACCTGGTCTTACTCATCTGGGGGGAGGGTGCACTTCTCACACATTTCACCATAAAACAATGGGGTTCCATCCAGGCAGAAAATCTGTGAGTGAGAAGAGCACTGTGTGCTCAGGAGCCTTCCCTGCACCACTGGGCTGGCGCTGCAGGGAGTCAGCACGGGACCCTAGGCCCCCAGCTTGTTGCCTCTCCTCTAGGACTGCTCTCCACCTCAGCCTCGAACCCCACAGAAACAGGAGTAGACGGGCCTCACTGTCCCCCCAGCTTCACTTACTTTCATTCCTTCACCACTTTTCCAGAGGCTACAACACAGGAAGGGGAACATGAAACCCAGGGCAGTAGCAGAAGGCCACTGCCAAGCAGGGGGCACCCTGTGCAGTGTTTTAAGCAACAACATGGTGTTCTGAGGAATTCTCTAGGACTCCTGCTGTCTGTGTCCAGCTTTGAAAACACACCAGAGTGGAAAGATTAGTCATTGTTGTTGGGAATGACTCTCGGCATCATTTTTTCATGTTGATTTAGACGCCATCCCATCCCAACGACTATCACAGGCTGTAGTTATAGTCGGGCCCTGTCTTGTCTGAGAAGGTGGCACACCAGACTCTCTCCTTGGAAAGGAACAGCGAGATCAACTGTTGCTGGACAACTGAGCATGCGCTTCTGTGGTCCCTCCTCCGAGCCTGAGGGTAATCTTCCCCAGAAGGGAGCAATAAGAATGAAAGCCATATTTCTCCTCCATGGCTAAATGTCCTCACCACTTTGAAGTCTTTTATTTGCATTTTGTTCCACTGGGGAATTGGGGCCCCATTGGGTACTATAGTCTAAGGCATAAGTGAGACCCATTAGCCTGCTGGCCTCTCTGAGCTGTCCACGAAGTTAAAAGGCCGGGGTCCTGGAAAACTTCTGTATCTTCCCAGCATTTGTTCTAATTTTGTGATGCCCAGGGCATCTTAACTGATTTGTGCTATGGCAAAAAAACCCCAGACCCCTGCTCAGAGTAACACTTTTAAATGCATAAAATAAAATGCATATAGTTACAAAACAAACCAACTATGTAGGAAAGTAGTTATCCCAGTATTTAAACACATAGTGGCATACCCTGAACATAGATGTAAGTGTGCTATTTTATCACTACATTAAAAAACAAGGTTCAGTGGTGGGTCTCATGACTTCCAGAATTTTGAAGTAGCCACGAGCTTAAATGATATGTTGAAATGTCCACCATGGCTACAAGGTAACATGAAAATAGCAAAGCCACTGTCCTCCTGCTCTCAGGATGGTTTACAGTCTGTGGTCATAGCAAAGGAACTGCTGTCACCCAGGGGAATTTCAGGTGTAGTTTCCCCCAGGCAGTTTCACAGCCCCCTGGGCTGTATCCTCAGAAGCTGCAGCCCAGGTCTAAACCTGTGAGGCTGCAACCTGCAATTCTAAATCACGAGTACCTTCGTCCCCGGCAGCTCTGAATAGTCTTTGGCAGTAATGGGGGCTGGTTTAAATAATCTGGTTTAAAAGACAGAGGCCAAAATGCACCTCCCACTTGATGGGGCCAAGTGTGGCCCTGGTAACCCCTAGACCTTGGCAGGTGTGGGAAGCCAAGCCCTGGGTCATAGTTAAGAACGTGGCCTTGTTTACTTTCACCTGAAGGAACTACCTTGGAGCAGGTGATGGTGAAGAGGCGGGTGAGCGGGGAGGACAGCCGTCATCTCGTCGTGGTCAGATGGATGGATGTACTTATAAATACTGTTGCCCGTGAGCTCCACCTGCAGGGGTGGGAGGAACAGAAATGTCACCATCTCTCTAGGGTTGGCACCAGGGGAAAGTGCAGGGTGTGTCACATGCTCACACCCTGCTGGGGTCAGGACTGGAGTCTGCCCATGACCCACACCTGTGTCAAACGTGGAACCTTTGCTTCCCCACAGCCCAGCTCTGAACTGCCTTTCATGCCTGAGAAGCCAGAGGGCCAGGCCTGAGCTCAGATACCAGGAGGCCCGAGCACAAAGGAACGCCCTGGAGGGGCCTGGGCAGCGTCCTTCAGAGACAGCTCAAAATGGACTCCAACTCTCTGGGCTGTGTCCTGCACCCCCACTCACATGCTGCCTGCCTGAGATAGCCACTACGGCCCTACTGTGCTCCCTCCCAGAGCCGCGTCCACTCCACCTCTCAGAGCTGACCAAGGGACCACGGGAGGCTCTACTCTGACAAAGCCCCTTTCTTCAGCAGCTCTGAACCGTATGCCTCAGGCACTGCCAGGCCTCTCTCACATTGCCAGAAATGTGTCTCTGGCCTTCCTGTGCAAATTCTACAGCTCTGGCCCAAGGGTGCGGCTGTGTCTCTGTGTGACCTGCAGGAGGGATTGGGGCCACTCCAGCCAGCCACATGACATGGTGGTTATTTCCTGGGGTTGCTACCTCAACACCAGGGTAACGCCTCCTTCCAGATACGCCCCACAGGGGGGCCCCATGGCAGCCCTCTAGCCATGTCTGTGTCGGCCTGGACCTGGCTCTGCAGGAATGGGTGGTTCCAGAAAAACCCCGCTACTGGGATATTTGCACAGAGGGCACTGGGGGTCCAGTTCCTGACTGCGAGCACCTTTAGAATGTTCTCCTAAGCACGGATGCCACTCAAGGATATGCTATTGAGTCCTGGAGACCTGCACCCGTTCACAGATGGGCAAAGGCACAGAAAGTTTCAGAAAGAGCCTCCAGGGCAGCCTTCTGAGCACTGGGGCGCAGTCTTGTTTTCAAGACTCCTATTAGTAGATTGGGAGTGACAGATAAGGACAGTTGTCAGTGTATCCCAGTATTGTTTGGAGGAGCATCAGGAAAAATGACGGTAATTTCAATGCAGCCAGTGGGAACCCCAAAGCCCCGCTGAAATAGTGCCCTTGGGAGGCAAAGGACCTTGAGTGGGTCAGAAGAGTCTTCACAGCCCTGCCCAAGGGAGGTGTGACCCTAGGGAGCACAAGGAGGCTGTGGCCATCCTGTGTCTGGCCAGGGCACATTTGGAGACTACCTGCTGTCAGTCAGAGGGTCATCTACGAAGGGGTAGCCCTGCAGGTGCCATGTGCCAGGTCCCACAGCAGCATAAGGCCAGCCAAGTGGCTCAGTGAGAAGTTCTCCCGGGAGCCTCCAGGGCCCTCAGCTCTTCACTTGGAACCAAAGGGCCCTGGAGAGGTGAAGTAATGTATCCCACTCATCCCAGCCAGTTCTCCTAATCTGTCAAGATGTGGCAAACTGCCTTCTTTATTCAGAAGAGATTGTTTCTGGTCTGCTAAGTAATTTCATCCCCTCAGAAGGCTTGCATGGCTCCACTCTCGGCATTGTTCCTGGAGCATCTCCTTCAAATATGAGGCAAGCAGAGCACAGAGAGAATCCTGTTACAGACATCCCCCTGTCACCTCCTCACAGCCACCTCCCGAATCTGGGCTTCTGCGATCGACCTCAATGGAGATTGGCCCATGTGAAAAACGTTTACGTCATTTTGTTGGGAGAGAGAGAGAGAGAGAGAGAGAGAGAGAGAGAGAGAGAGAGAGAGAGAGAGAGAGTAATGAACCTTCTTCTTTCAAGTCATTCCTGTTACCCCTTAAAAAGTTTTAAATAAACCAGCAACATTTAAGCCAGCCACATGAGACAGAGCTATGGGGCACATTACAGAGTGCTATCAAAATGGGGAGTTTCGAGCTAAACACTAAAGGAGCTGGATTTTTAAAATCATTATTTCAATGGCTTATTATATATGTGTTTATTTATATTTATTCTGGGGGCTGGAGGCTGAACCCAGGACCTCAAGCATGCTCGACAAGCACTGTGCCATTGAGGTCCAGCTTATTTTAAAATAATAATAATAATAATAATGTTTTAGTATTGGCCTGTAATGGATACCCTTATCCATGTTTTAAGGAAAAAAAAATTATCATTCTGGTTTGCCTGAAATTCTTTTTGAGAGTAAAAATAGTACTTTGCAGGGCTGGGTTGTAGCTCAGTAGCAGAGCACATGCCTAGCAAGTGTGAGGCCTTGGGATCAATCCTCAGCACCACATAGAAGTAAATACATAAAGATATTCTAACCATTTACAACAAAAATTTAAAAAATTTTAAAAAAATAAATAGACTTTACTAACGTCTCTTTTGAGAAACACCTTCAGGGACTTGCAGGAAAACTTGTATCTCTACTGATTAGGGGTGGGATTTGTGTTTTAATCCCCAAATCTTTTTATCTATTTCCAAAGTTCCTGTTCTCATCAGAGATTGGAGAACCAGGAGGGTCAAGAGGCAGGGAAGGAGGGCTTGATTTTCTGAGTTCTTGGGTCCATTATAAAACAGACAGGAAAACACTAAGACTGTCTAGGAAGTAAAACAGCTGTCAAATAAAGGAAATGTTTTTACAGAACAAATTCTGGAATGATAAAACAGTGCTGACCTTAACTCAAAATTATGGTTGACATGTGTTTCCTGTATTTATTTATCTATTCATGCTTTTCAATGCCGGAAGAAATGTGACTACCTTGCAGGAAAAAAAAAATGTGTGTGTGTGTGTGTGTGTGTGTGTGTGTGTGTGTGTGTGTCTGTTTGTCTGTCTGTCTGTCTGTCTAGAGAAGGAGAGAAAGTTGTTGCCATAAAACTCCCTGGACTCGTACATCAGACTTATTAAAACACAACTTCGATGTGATCCCTTATTATTTGTAGAACCCTGCTAACTACAAAATGAATGACTTTTCTACTAAGAGCTTTTTTATGTTTTGCTGAATACCTTTTCCTCCTGCCAAGAAAACTGCCTATGATAAATACAACACTAAAAGGGTATATTCTATGGGGAAGGGCAGAGTCACTCGGCACTGGGGAAATGCACATTACTCTGTTTTGGGTGTTTTACTGAGTATGGTAAATTTAGCATTTAAAAATAAGATGGTTTGGGTTTCAGGGTTCAAGTTATGTCAACAAACATAAAACATTGTCCTTTCTCTTTATTTCAAAAGTGAAAGAATTTGGTCTTGTGCCTCTAACCTACACAGTTGCTGTTTGTATGATTGTGTTTCTGGTATCAATCTCAAATATTACATTTTTCTTTATGTGTCTCATAAACAGTTATTTTATATGAAAATGTATACCAGTAACCTCAATGTTATATAACATGGAACTTTGGTAAGGAAATCTGAACCACAAGGATATTTAAAACTATATATAGCAGCTATACAGGGATTGTTTTTACTTAAATATAAGTAAAATAATTACAATAATAAGAACAAAAAAGGAATCAAATCCGTTGGTAAATGTTCAGTGAATGTTATGGATAAGAGTGCTTCCCGGCACTACTTTTTCCAACATATTAAAATATGTCTGTATGTTTTTGTGCTGCAAACCTGACAGAATCCCCAGGTTGGATGCAACTTTTTCTAATGTTCGGCCTCTGGACTAGGTGGACAAACTAACTGTACTTTCTGCTTATCTCTGCTGTTTTTAATACCACAGTTTAACAACAATGACCTCTTGTTTACTAGCTTAAGATTAAAAAAAATACACTGTCATAAGACGTAGCTTTTTAAAATTCCAATACTGGAATTAAAAAAAAGTTTAATGAATCCTTTTTAAGCCTGGTGCAGCAGCACATGCCTACAATCCCAGCTACTAGGGAGAATGAGGTAAGTTCGAGGGCAGACTGAGCAACTAAGGAAGACTTGCCTCAAAATAAAATAAGCATGGTCTGGGGGTATAGCTTAGTGATAGAGCACTTGCCTAGTATGGAAGAGACTCTGGTTCCATCTCCAGCATTTAAAAGGAAAAAAAAGGCTTTGGGTTTGAAGAATATAAAGAATCATTTCTACATCCTCAAATGTATAATTCAGGTATTTAGATAGTACAGATCAAAAGCAGGACAAAACAGAGCAATTCCCTTCTGCTGTGAATTTTCACACGATTATGGCAGAACTGATGGGGGAAGGTATGTTCCTGTGACCCTCTACCAAGGAGTGTAACCTTGACTTAACATGAACCTCACTTAATGAGATAATGTCACTGAGAGAAATTGAAAGTTCTAGGAACACAGATAAGCACCATGTAAATATAAGCTGTTACTATAGTTGCTATTCACCATAAAACCTTTTAAAGCATTACTATGTCTACTGGGTAAAATTTTACTAATATTTTTGTGTGCATGCTGGGGATTGAACCCAGGGCCTGGCACACGTTAGGCAAGAACTCTACTACTGAGTTCTATCCCCAGTCCGTAAGCCTATTTTATTAAGGTTTTTGGTTTGTTATATTTGTCCAATTCTTTGCTAATAATGAAAATAATCTAAAGGGTGCAAAACATTTTTTAAAAGAGTAGTTGGATATTTGACATCCTATTCAATACTTTATTTTACTTTATTTTACAGAAAAAAAAATACACATTGCAATTCTACCTAGATTTCCTTCTGTGGAGTTAATCATGAACAGAAGGCAGATCTAAGAGAAAAGTTTGTTGTTGCTTATTTAAACAGTTTACTGTGGAACACTCCCCAGCCCCTGACCAGGGGCTCACACTGGCATTAAAGTGTTTTTGTAGCTTCAGACGGAGGCTAACACAACTCCATCGAGAAATCAGAAAAAAATCAGTTGCCCTACATGATCAACTTGACTTATCTTTTTTACAATTGTCCTTTCATAGGCAACAAAGAAACTAAAGGAATCTCTACAACTTGCTTAGAAAATGGTCATACATGGACTTTCTTCCCTTTTAAAACAACGATACAAAGTTGTATTTTTGCATATGATGAAAAGGAAACATCATACTTTTATCTTGCTTTCATTTCCTCATGTGGAGTTAATCTTGACAGAAGGCTTAGTCATTACCTTTCCAATGTGTTGGTCATTCTTAATTATTGTGTTCATAATCAACAGAATCTTTTTCCCACATAGAAAGAATCTGTGTGGGGTGCAAGGTAGGCTGGTAGGCTGAGCTGCCTGAGTGACAGATTGCTTAAGTTGTGCTCAGTACCTAAAGATGTGCCCACATATTCCAAGTGACCGAGCAACCCTAAGAGATGCCCACCAAAGGACTCTAGGTGCAAACTGTGTTTAATGAAAATGAGGCTTTCTGGCTTTTGTATAGCTCCCTATACTTCACAAATCACACAAAATAGTTATTCTGATCTGTTTCCCAGCATGATCTGAAAGAGAGACAGAGCAGGCATTACCATATTATTTAAAATATAACCCCAGGACATTAAATTCCTGGATAGTTGAATTTATTTCCCATTTTGTTTTGACTGCTAGGGATCTCAGATATAAATTTAATACTGAAAAAATAGTGGTCAAATTGATTTCTGTGATCATATGCAGAAATACAACTTTGTATCCTTGTTTTAAAAGGGAGGAAGGGCCAGTACTACCATTTTCTAAGAAAGTTGTAGATTCCTTTAGCTTCTTTGTTCCCTGTAGAGAAGACAATTGTAAAAAAAAAAATAAGTCAAGTTGATCATGCAGGGCAACTGGATTTTTTCTGATTCCTCGATGAGGTTGTGTTAGCCTCCGTCTGCAGCTACAAAAACACTTTAATGCCAGTGTGAGCCCCTGATCAAAAATGTTTTGACAAATCATCTTAAAAGTATATGAAATGTTTTATCTTATTTGTGACAATATTGTAAGACTATCAAAAGTAAATTATAATTTTAAAAGGTAAATAATCCACAGATTAGGTCAGAAGTAGATACGAGTCTAGGTGCAAATAAATAATTCTGATTAATTCTAAAAAATGTAAAGTAATAAATTTCTTTTTTCTTTCCTTTCCATTTATTTGTGGAGGATTGGGAATGAGGGGTGGGCAGGACTTATTCAGCTAAGTACATTCTCTACCACTAAGCTGCTACAATCTCCAATCCCATAGAAATACTAAATCTAATCTTCTCAAAACATTTCTCAGTCTGTACACATATTTATCCCTCGGTTCACATAGATGCAAGAGTCAAGCTTTGGAGGTTGGGGTTGTGTGTTTGCCTAGTATATGTGAGGCACTGGGTTCAATCCTCAGCACCACTTAAAAATAAAGTAAAAATATTGTGCCACCTATAACTAAAAAATAAACATTAAAAAAAAGAATCAAGCTTTGATAAACTATTTGGGATAGCAGGTCCCATAAGAGAAGAGAGAGTAAGAAACAACCTTCTAAACAATTTTAATATGCAATTTCCTTTAACAGACTTTGCATAGGAAACACATAATCCCATTTGGATGTGGAGAAGGATGTGCATACATTGGAAGAGATGGCTGTAAGATAATGACATTTTTTTTTAATGTACTGGCAGAAAAAGAAAAGGAATACACAAAACTCAGGTTCCCAAATTTGGTAATTTTGTTTTTCAATGAGAAAAACTCAAGAAACATTAATAGGCATGTTCCATTTGGGCTTAACTGTGGGAGGAGGATGGACAGAACAGGTCACTCACACGCCTTTCGGGAGCCCTTGTTCTGTCTCTGTCATTCATTGAAGTATGTCCCCACTTGTGATGAAAAGTCACACTGAGAGCTCACAACATAAAGGAACTTTTAGTCCTGGCATGTATAAAAAAATGTGACTTTTATCTCTCTGTTCCACACTTGTTAAATCAGAGATGTGAAAGGGAAACCCAGTCTGCTTCTCCCTGTCCGGGCCATCCACAGGCCCAGACAGCAGCTGGACCCTCCACCAAACCCTCATCTGGCTGGGGGTCCACAAGCTGAGGTCATCTCTTCCTACTAAGGGAGGAATCCCCTTTTCAGAAGATAGTTTCACTTTTCCAGAAAAATGGGTAATATTTAAATGTTCTAAGGAAACCAGGACCTTGCAGTGCAAAACAGTAGTAAACTGAATTTTATGAGTTTCTATCACAAGCATATAAAATGCTTTACTGAAACAACCACTGAACTGGAAAAACTCAGGAAAAATGACCTTGAATTCCATGTGAACACTCATAAATCTACCCCTTCCCTTTCTGTCTCCCCAAAGCACATGCCGCATAAAATCCATGTTCTACAGCAGCTTCCTCTCACCTCACAGCAACGCACAACACCATGTGAAGCCCAGCATGTGTGGACTGACTGGAGGTCCCCTGGGGAAGCTCTTTTCTGTGCCATCTAACATCACTAGGTGAGCAGACAGGGCAGGGCATAGATAGGACAGACTCAGAACTGGGCTGGCCACAGTGAAGACATAGTGGTCACAAGCCCCAAAGGAAAAAGAAAGGAAAAAGGTAAAAATGTGAAGGAGAAGGAGAAGGAGAAGGAGAAGGAGAAGGAGAAGGAGAAGGAGAAGGAGGAGGAGAAGAAGAAGAAAAAGAAGAAGAAGAAGAAGAAGAAGAAGAAGAAGAAGAAGAAGAAGAAGAAGAAGAAGAAGAAGAAGAAGAAGAAGAAGAAGAAGAAGAAGAAGAAGAACTGCATGGGCATCCTATTAAGAGAAATTTGGGGTTGGGGGTAGAGCTCAGTGGTAGAGCTTGTTCAATCCCCAGCACTGGGTGGGGGTGGGGGTATTTTGCAGTTATGAATAATGTTCATACACAAATGCAGACTCATTTTCAGGCTAGGCAAAGCTGTCACAATCTGCTACCATTTAATCGAATATTTTGATTGTACATAAAATTAGGCCATACCTACCTGGGTCAAACCTAAATGTACAGAAGCCGTCTCGGATATATACATGATTTTGCTATCAGATGCTACCACAAAAACAAATCCATCCAAAGTCTGAAAAAAAAAAAAGTATCAGGGTAAGAGATGTTAGTTCTACACCAGCATTAAATCTAGAAATTTTGCTGTCACTGGGCTGGAGGTGAAGTGGGAGGAAGGCATAAAGATCAGTGGTGAAGTGTTCGCCAGCATCCATGAGCCCAGAACTGGGGGAAAAAATCAACGCATATTTGTTAAATTCAAAAAAGAAGCCAAGGCCATGAGGACCACAGGTGACAACACTAAAGGTTTATTTCCCAAGCCAGGCTCTGAAATGCTTTTAAAGCACTTTAAAAACAACCTTACATCCACATCACAAAAATCATGTGAAACATTTGAGAATTCCTATCATGCTCAGTTTAAATCTACTAGCTTTATTGTTAGGAGTTATTTTAGCACTTAGCACAAATCTGGAGTTCTATGGTACTTAGGGGAACATCCACTACTATATAGACCATTTAAGTCATAATTGGCAGTCATTTATACCACTAGGACATACTCTTTATTTGCTACAATATTCTAGTTACCCATAAGTACCATTTGAATAATAAATTCCGACCACTGCCGCTCCCCAGAAAATAAAACAAAATACCCGATTATTTTACCAGACAAAGTCTACAGAATTAACTATTTCAACTTTGTAAGAGATTGAATAACTTTTGCCAAATTCAAGGAGAAAAAGTATCTTCCAAACAAATTAAAACTACTCAAATGAAATTCTGATTTGTACCTAAGCCCTCTAAAAATAAGATAAAACTATAAGAGATAATTAAGACAAATAAAAAGGTAATGATTATTTTTCTGTGTCAAAGAATAAATTTTTGAAAAAGGAAACTGTACTTTATTTACTCATTCATATTTTAGATCCAGAACCAAAGAAAAGCAATAAAGTTTGTGAAAGACCCATACAATCCGCAGTGCAACTCCCATAAAAAAAAAAAATTCCAAATCAATTTCTGGCCACAAATTCTATTTTTACAGCATGTAATTGAAACCAGATTACCTTTGGGTTTTCTACCCCCCCTTGGAGGTGGGCTATAAAGAATGTAGCAGAAATGAAACTTGAAAGATATCCTTACATTCTGCTGTCTCAAATACCGTTTGCTGCAAAAATTCTTTGCTAACTAAATTATCACTACCTTTCCCTGTGCTGGGTTGAGACCAGCAACTTGATTATGTCTTACTTTCAGGTTTCTAACTCAGCTACAACACATTTTCCTAACAGAATCTGGGATATTTCAGAAATATAAACTATAAAGCAATTTCTAAAGTTACAGACACTTTGGTGTATTTTGCATAGTTGCTAAACTCTAAAACCATTAGAGATACATTTAACAAAACAGATCTCTTGCAACATCTAGGAAAACAAATAAAAGTGAAGAAATTATCATAATTAAATTCTAAACGTTGCCAGCAGTAGCTTAAAAAATAATATTCTTAATGGAAAACATGGAGTGTGCTTTCCTAGCTTCAATTACCTAATTCACTTACATGTATAATAACTGCAAAGGCAGCCATCCACACACCACTCAGGAATTAATTAAATGTAAGACCTCTGGAAGTGTTGACTTTGCCCACCAGACTTTCTCTGAAGTTCCCCTGCAAGCACTTAGTTGTCCCTGATATTAGTGTCACTTATAATGTGGACACTATGAAACACGGAAAACATCCAGAGCAAAGCTGGAAGGGGGGGCAGCTGGCGAGCCGAGGGTGTGTGGGCCAGGCTCCCAGAGAGCGTTACCTGGCCGGCTGCTATGCCACCGCAGTTCTCTCTAGTTGTGAAAGTTCCGGGTTTCAAATATTCCCTCATTCCCTTCTCCCTCGCACATGTATTTTCAAAAACAAATAATTCCCAGGCATTTGGGGCAAAAGTTTTGAAAAGATCTGGTTTTTCAAAATGCAGAGCTCAGTGGCCAACTTGCAGATCTAAGTCACAACGCCCTGCAGCCAACATCCTACCCTCCCCCACTCTGCTTTTAATGGAAACACAAAATAGAGGAAATGCAAAATAGGTCTGGGTAAGCATTCTTCTATGGGGGGCGGGGTGGTGGTGGTGGTGGTGGTGAATGAATCAGGCCATTGATGAGGCTCTGTAAAGGACATTGCTGTCCTCTGCTAGCGCCAGATACTGACTTGGAAGTGGACGCTGGTGCCCAGGTTACCCATCCCAAATTCACCGCCGGGGTGCCTATCAGCGCTTCTGTACTGCAGGGATAGAAAGCTGAGGTCCTGGCAGCGTAGCAGTCTGGGACCAAAAGGCCGGGGACTGGAAGCGCAAAACGCCTGACCCCAAACCAAGCGACCAAGATGGGTGGTGATACCAGATGCTAAAGTAATCTTTTGAAAAGAAACATGGTCTGTAATAAACTCTGCATTAGTGCCAACTGTTGCTGCTTCATTATTGATGCTGTCCTTTCATTTGCGCATTCCTGCGCGCGCGTGCACACACACACACACACACACACACACACACACACACACACACTCACATTTGCTAAACGCTGCCACATTGTGGCTCAATGCTTCCTGAACGGTGCTTCTCTGGCTCCAGAGCCTGGCCCGGTGTCTGGGACAAACCGAAGTAAGGTTGAAATGATTTAACCACGTTCAGGGGCGCCTTTCCGCCTAGGTCTGGGTGAGCTAGAAACTCCTGGGGCGCTGGGAGGGACAGGGATGCAGGCTGGGGCTGGGGCTGAGGCTGTACCGGACAGGCTAAGCATCCACGCTTGGGTTTTGACCCTCCCGGGTGGGAGCCACCCGCCCCTGGGACTTCTTCAGCTTGGGGGTGGTCTGTGGATTTGTGCCGCAGGGTCAGAAGGGAGCCCCCGCCCGGGAAACTGCCAGGGCGACTGGTGGCGGCAGCACTCCTCCCCCCCGGCGCGGTGGTTCTACCTGCAGCAAGTGCGATCCCAGCTCTTTGGCGACACTGTCCAGGGGCCCGGTGCGACTGGGCTGTCCCCATGCATCTCCTAAAC